>NC_137623.1:32930660-33280660 GCF_963280865.1 Gymnoscopelus braueri
AGGCAGAGGTTCATATTGTCTACATGTGATGATGTGCAAACGCTTGCCCAAGCTCTATTGTTGGAAAGCTGTCTGTGGCTTAACACAAGTCCTTCGCAGGGCTCTACTTCAAAGTACCACAAGTGCAGTGTGTCAACAGAGTGGCATGGCGCTGACTGTGGCAGTGTTGGCACCGCTGTTATGTTCCATGTTTATTTAATGTTAAGTCTTTATACAATGAACTACTTTGCATTTTTTATGTGTGTGGTGTTGATACCGTAGGCCTGTGGCACACCAACGTTCAGGGGTCATTCAGACTGCTGCAGTTTGTCTATGTTTGATTTTTGTTCCGTTGTACGATGGTGTTGCATGCTGAAAATAGCAGATCGATTGTACATTTTGAGCTTGTAGATTGGCTATTTTGGGTATGTGTAACACTGTCATAATGACAAAGTATAAATTAGGCTTAATACGATATAGTCTTGTCGCAAATCTTTGGTCTGAACTAGGCTTTAGAGGCACATTGGGGGGGTGCAACCTTCATGAACTGGTTACACTGATGGAGGCTTCATAGTCGAAATGTTGGTGCAGAGCCATTTCTTTGATTAGCGCCATCGTCCTAGCCATTGGGAAACACAGGGAATGGAACCCCAGATCATGGCAGTATTAATACCACACTCTTCCCAATGAGCTATACAGAGAATGGAACGGATCCCTGCAATCTTTTCAAAGAGTGCAGTTAGGAACTGTCGTGTTCAGGAAAGTGGTCACCACGGATGCTGGTCGGCGTGGCGGGGGAGCCACACACAACGGTAGGATGGCAAGTGGCCTCTGGGGCCCCAGCCTGGGTACAGAGCACATGTCCTGGAGCTCCTGGTTGTGCGCCTGGCACTCAGACACTTTCTCGCGTACCTACAGGGACACCACGTTCTGGTCAAGTCACAGAGAACAAAGGCGGCGTCATACATCAGCTGACAATGAGGACTTGGGTCCCTTCAGTTGCACACATTGGCTCACAAACAATTATTTTGGAGCAGCCGGCATCTCGATCTCAGCAACCTTCCACCACAAGGTGGTGGAAAAGATCTGGACACACTTTGGTCGCCCTCAGGTCAACCTGCTTGCTTCAGAGGAGAATGCTGTGTGCCCTCTGTTCTTCACACTGAAGGACAATGCTCGGTTAGAGATAGACATGTTAGTGCACAAATAGCTATGGACACTCCTTTACGCTTTCCCTCTGATACCCCTCATTCTTCCCACTCTGCAGAGTGAGGGAACCCAGATTTACACTGATTCTGGTGGCTCCCAATTGGCCGACGAGTCAGTAGGTAGCGGAAGTCTCAAGCAGGAAGGCAGATATTGCATCCCCAGCCATAGAGTCTGAGTCTCTGGCCCATCTCTGTGCTCTGGAGTTTCCCTCGAACGTGACTGAGATGATCCAGAGTTCCACCAGGTGCCTCTATGATTATATGTGGCACACAATCGAGAAATAGTGTGAGGGCTGACACATGTTTCAAAGCAACACAGTCTCACTCCGAAGAAGGCACATATTGTATTTTAGTCAGACCCCCAAAAATGCAAGGTGTGCCTTCTTCGGCCGCCGGCGACTTCATAATGCGCCTTCCTCGGCCACCCATTGACATTCAATGCGGTCCAAAGACGGCATATCGCTCCGTTTCCGGCGACTTCATAATGCGCCTTCCTCGGCCACCCATAGGTAATGCATTGGCTATTCAAAAGTGCGCTAATAAAGCTTGTTTAAAACGCACCAAACCACACGCCCGCACACACAGAAGCCTGTAAATATTATGAGCATTTCCATACTATTTTGGTAATTTTACGATGAGTATTTGTTGAGAACGAGACCTTTGTTTAACGTTTACAACCCAGGACGTCACGTGATATTCCTTCCGCATGCTGATGATTGACAGTGTGAAAGATTTTTATCAAAACTTCGATATTTACTATAATATATGTATATAATAGATGCGCTTGTCCATAAATCAATTATTCTGGCACTGAAATGCCTAATTTATCAAAATGTCCAGTATTAGATATTAATTTTAATATTAATTATAATTTCCTGGTTTCTGGCTTTCATTAAATCCCGCCTACTGCATCCGGTTTCTCATCACGTCCACATACATGGAAACAAAGGTAGCGTTTCCGTATCCGCTCTAGACCGGAAGTGTATTTATAGAAACCAACTGGTTTCAAATGTTTTTAGATTTCTTTTAAAGCCTTTTTAGATAAAAAGCATCAATCTTTTGCAGTCGCTTTGGAGCAAAAAGCAGCATTTATGTTTTCTTAAAACGATGTCATGTTTTCTTGATACATTTAGCACGTAAACAATCACATTGATTCTGTTTATATATATATCTATGGATAGAAGCGTCATGACGTCATGATGTCAGCGACGCGTTACCCATGATGCAGTGCGATATGATTCTCCCGGGAAAGTAAGTAATGTTGTTGTCCCTCTTGCATTATTTTATACAAATACATGGTTTAATCTGCACCACGACCACCATTAATCATAGAACCACAACACTGGGTTATTGCTAACAGGTTGGGGTGTGTAGCAAGTTGCAAGTTGGTCTGTTTGTATAACTTTAATACTGTTTTACTGTGGCTAGACCCAAGCTATGCTAAGCTACAACAACAACAACATGACATGAGTTTGGCTTTGTTTAGTAAGTGTGTACTCAATCTATCTGCTATGTTTGTTTGCACAACACTAAAAACGAAATGTATTCTTTATCTGTGTTTCCCATTTTGAGAGTATATCAAATGAATCAAATGGATGTTTCATGATTAGAGGCCAAAATGAATCCAATGAGCCAGTCATAGATATATTATTAGTGGGTGGGAGCAGAGGATTCAACTATAAAGGCTACCAGGAGTTATATAAAGAGATTTGAGAACAGGAACTATTTATCCAATGAATTAAAATGTGTTATGGGGTACTTGTTGTTATTGGGATACAACCAGGACAGGAATTTAAGGGAGGTCATGATGGCCGTGGTTGCCCCTCAGTCTGGCCTTGAGACCCTTAAAACATGGCATTTCCTGAAGCCATAGTGGCCTTAGTGCCCTAGATCAGTGGTTCTCAAACTAGTTAATGTCCAGGACCTCCAAATTGACACTTACTAGCCTGCGGACCCCAATTTGAAAAGATATACCAGAGACCCTCATATAAAAGAAGGTTTTTACAGCTCCAACAGTGATTTTCAACCATTTTAATTTCAGGGACCCCCAGTTTGACATGAATTATTTGCATTTATTGCATTATAATGGCATTTCTGTGTAGACTTGTACCAAATGGACACTAACGGTTCCATTTGTACACTCTGAGTTACAGACCCACAAGGGTTGGTTCCTAACTATCATTTAGCTGGGGACCCCCTGGAATTACCTCAAGGGACCCCGGACCCCACTTTGAGAACCAATGCCCTAGATAATGCCAACAGATAAACAGCTCTTTACTCCCCAGTGACCTTGATTGGTGCAGGGTTAGGCATGGATCAGATTGTAAAGTATTTATTGCAACGCAGATAGTCTGCCTATGATAGACTAATTATTTACCCTTCCTGCCCTGGTATTTGGTCTTTGTGCCCTCAAAAAATTGACAACAATAAAGGTGGCTTAAAATGATGAAATTTCAGGCCTGCTCACAACTCATTGTGATGTCACGTGAGCTATGGATCTAGCTATTAAAACTGAGATGTTACATATTAGTTTCTTTGACATGAAAAACATGTAGAAGTACTGCCATAAGGGTCTATTCGGTTCTGTACACTCACATAGTTTATCTGGGGATTACAGTTTATGGAGCTATTAAAGGTATTGTGAAATCTTTTGGGCTTTATTAATATTATGGATGTCTGGTTAAAGTCTCTTTTTCCTATTGTACATTGAAATTCTGAATATTTTGCTTTCTCTTACAGATTCTAGCTTTGTATTACAACCACACAAGAAACAAACAACAAACAACAAAAAGGCACTTTTAAGAGCCACTCTCTCTCTTTCTCTCTCTCTTGCGCTCTTCCTCTCTCTCTCTCTTGCTCTCTCTCTCTCTCCCTCCCCCCTCCTTCTCCCCCTCCCCCCTCCTTCTCTCCCTCCCCTCCTCCTCAACCACACATCTTTCTCTTGTGTGTGTGTGTGTGTGTGTGTGTGTGTGCGTGTGAGTGTGCGTGTTTGCCATTGTTTGTCTTATTGTTTTTGTCTGTTTTTTGTTGTGACCCGTCACCATGACTGATCCAAGCGCTTTGAGTGCGGAAGTTGAACGCAGTCTGAAGCGTGCTAAAGCAGCAGCTTTGATCAGTGGTTTCAATGCTATGATTCCCCCTGAGTCACAGTGGAGAGCACCAGCAAAGAAGGCAAAGGCACCTGGACCAAAGCAGAGGTGGAAAAATAGAGACAGCCATGGTAATGTCATCCCTGTGAGGCCAGGATCAACCAGAAATCAGGGTCAGTATTGTTATACCATTAACTCGTTTAAACCCAAGGCCATTTCTCAAATCCACTTGATAATTTCAACCGATTTTGCGATCCACCCATCCAACCACTTAACCCAGCAGCCTATCAGTTGCCACGCTCAGTGGATCGCGTGCATTTTCAGAGCTTGTTTATTTCAATGTCCAATCAAACGATAGTGTTCATGACTGAATCAATATATTTTTCACGCTTTTACGGTTTAAACATTAATCATTTTAATCTTAAATAAAAATGTTTAAATCTTATTGATAACAGCTACATGTTCTATAATTGAAAGAGATACCTTAAGGTGTATATTACATACTGTAAAGCAGTATAAAATACATTCTGGTAAAGTGGCTGTTTGTTCCCCCGGGTTTGTGTCCACTAGACTTTGGGCAAGACACTGAACCCTAAACCCTAACTGCTCCTGATTATGAGATTGTTGCCTTGCTCTGCTGTTCATCTTGATGTGTGTGAATGCACTGAATCTAGAGTGAATTCTAACAGCACAAGTTATCCTTCTTATGCATAGAACAATTAATGAAAACCGTAGGTTGACCAATAATCTATTCTATAAAATCTATGACACGTAACTTGAAAACACTAATAATCTGTACATTTAAGCTATACTCACTGTAGGCAACATCAATATATATGAAAATGCAATCTAAAGGTTAGGTAAGTGCTACTGTTAATACTATGGGCTAAGGTGGGCTCTGAAGAGGTGAGTCTTCAGATTACGGCGGAAGCTGATTGAGTCTGGAGTTCTAACTGAAGCTATGGAGAAGAGTCTGCTATTCTAACTGAAGCTAGCGAGTGAGTCTACTGTTCAAACTGAAGCTAGGGAGTGCATAAGTTTGACACAAACTGAATCTAGGGCAATGTGTCTCAAAAATTGAAATTCCAAGGTCTCCCCTTAACTCTGGTAGTGTACAAATGGAACCAAATGTACCCGTAAGGGTCCATTTGGTTCCATTTGTACACTGCCAGAGTTATAGACTTGTATGTCTTAAAGGAACCTTAAATCCACTGTGAGAACCACTGATCTAGGGAGTGAGTCTGGAGATCTAACTGAATCCAGTGAGGTGAGGGTAAATGTTGACATGAGTGTTTTGTTTTTTCTGTTATAGCTGGTCCGAGTCGGAAGGCTCATCCAGGTGGTTGCGGTGAGAAACCTGTTCCTGCCACCGATGTTCCAGACACAACCTTTGCGTCAGATGCCGTTGGTGAGTATTTCATTAGTGCAAAGCAATATGTTCATAATATATTCTAATAATCTGTCAATGAGTTTGAATGTTAATTAGATATTTGTACACATATACCAGATTATATGTGCAACTACCCTTTTCACATCATTATTATACTTTTAATAAAATAAAACTAACAATGTTGTGTTTCAATATTCCACACTATCTTAACAGAGCGCTTCATACAAGAGCTCCAGCACTCCCTGAGCGCTGTGTCAGCTTCCGTAGAGGAAGTACCAACCCCAGCAGCTCCCCTCCAGGCTTCCTTAGACTGGAGCACACGGAACCATTCTCTCTTAGAGAGATGGCGAGCAGAGAGACCCCGGCTGATTAACAGCGTTGCATCGAGTTCAGATGTAGGCACACACATGTGCCATCAGTGTGCCACCAGGCCAGCTGCTGTTTCCTGTAATGGCTGTGAACCAAGGCCATTCCTGTGTCCCGAATGCGACATCCAAACGCACTCTGACACAAGAAATGTTCTACACAACAGGGATGCCATGGATGCTGGGTTCTTCCAGCCCTTGTCTCCAACCACGTGCATTGTAGATAAGGCTCATTGCCGTTGTGGTAAGTTCTTATTCATGAATACAACATAACATATCCTCCCTGACTCATTAACGTCATTACTTAGATCACTTAAACCATGCCTTTTTTTCGTACGACCATGGAGTCTTTTTAACCTTTCTCAAGTAAAGATTCACTCTCTTCAATCATTTCCAGCAATCGTCAAGTTGTATGTCCTATTGGACATAAATTATTTAAATTCAATTTATAAACTCTTGCAGAGCGCCTTGTACCTGTGCGGGTGCCTGATATTATCTGTTGTTGTGGAAAAGAGTCATTGAGTGTCAACCCAGGAAAGGCTGTTGCTGTGATCACAATGGACGGTAAGGATGTGATTTTTCTTAAGCATCTTAAAAATAATTTGACTTGTCATTCCCACAAGGTTTGTCATAGGTGTATCAAAAAATAAAATGTATGCCCATTGACTAATTTATGATATGCTACGTTTTACATTACTGTGGGTGTGTCTTTTATTTTTCTAGGGCGATATGATCTCAACATGCCAGACCTGAGGTGCGAGTCATGCCAGGCCAGTTGGACTGCTGGAGTGGACGACCTCATACAGAGGAAGTACTGGCCTGCCACACTCCAGTTTGCCACTGTCTACGCCACTGATGTTTTTTTCTCTTTTGAGAAACTTAAGATGGCTTCACCTGGACTGTCCTGCCAGGCATTTTTAAGAATGCTGGATGAGCGATCTGTTTACTATGGCCGTGTGAGTATTTCAATTAGGCTTAATAATAGCCTTCAATATAACTTCTTTCTTTCTCATGTGCCTTGGATTCATTTATTGCCTACACATTTTAAGCTGTTGTGTTCAAATAGACAGGGAAGATCTCTCCAGATGCCTTCCAGAAGAGCTACTTCCAGTGGGCAGCTGTACAGTATGAGGTACAAAACCTCTGCAAGGAAGAGCCCCTTGTGTGTCCTGCTTGCTCACCAGAAATGCTTGCGATTTCGGTGGATGGGAACCGCAAACTATATCGGTTTAAGAGCGCAGCCAGGTACCTGAAAATGAGCATAATGCAACAACATTTATATTATCAAGAATCTTTTTGCTGAAATATGTTTTAAAATGTTAAGGATGTTTTCTTTCTGTCTTTCTCTTTTTGTTCTTTGGTTTTCTTAATCTTTTAGGTCTGAGGAAAAGCCCATCTTTGATGGAGTCTTCATAGCAGAGGATGAAGATGTTAGCAGATTTGTGGACTACATACACCAGACCACACGTCATGTAAGATTGCCTACTATAATTATATTTCAGAATGCACCTTGAGGTTACTTGTTCATGCTATTGTTGGTCTGATTGGTAAGATATCTATATTACTATGTCTGTCCAATATTTCTAACAGGGGTTCGGGGGGGAGTCAAGGTTAGGGTTAGTGTTAGTGTGTTAGTGTATGGCTATTTCATGGTGTGCTTGAGTACTAATCGGAAAGTCTCATATAGAACCCTAACCTTTGAGGTTTCTTAATTCGACTGAAGGAAGTTACTCTTACACCAACCATCAAAGAGCAAAATCATCCACTCTTCCTCGATAGCTTATCTCATCATGATCCTGGTAAGAGGTAGAAAATGTGGAAGACATAAAGAGACTGATCCATTGATCCCTCTTGGAAAATATTATTGTTGCCTGGTATTGCTCCTTATCATTGGTTTATTAGAACAGATCCCATACAGTCATTAATGTATCCAGTAGGATAGCTGGGGTACGGCTTGGAAGGGCAAAGCTATTGCCAGGGATAGAACTCACCCGCTAAACAGTCCTTAACAACATTTTACCCTCAGGACCACGGTACACAGAAGCTGCGTTGCAGGCTAGGGCTTCCAGTAAATTTTAGTTTAGGGCTTCTTAAAAAGGCTTCTTAAAAACAGGCCCCATCTAACCCTAACGACAAATAAAGGATCTATCTATGCTTTCACTGCATGTGACTGTGTTGTCTGTCTTTTTCATCCAATGGGAAAACTCTTTAAAAAATAAAGGGTGACGTGACTGACATCACCAAGCACAAGTGCGAGTAATATAAATAACAAGGCCCCAAGGTTAGCACCTCGAGAGAGTGCAGTATTGTTGGCTCCTACGAAAGGTTTAATCTTCAATTTCCCATATTATAGGACCCTGGGAAAGGTGTGTGTGGTGGGCAGTTTACAGCTGCAAGAGAATTGTCCAGACGTGCATCCAGCAACATTGACGAGGAAGGACTGGAGATAGCAGTGTGCCGCCATGGGGTGCTACTTGGTGCTCTCAATATGTTCAGGGGAGAGATATATGCATACCCACTGTACCTGCAGAAACAGCTGGCCAATAGGCAAATAATGTTCTTCTGTATGGATGTTACTTGCAAGTATTGGCCCTACCTTCGCAGAGTGGCAGAGAAATGTCCTGAGTTAAGCCATCTGCTTCACATGAAACCCTTCCTCTCTGTGTTTCATGCTAAGGCCCACGACTTCAAGTGTGAGGTAAGGAAACATTATCATGTGATGGTATTACTTCATCACTAGCACATGGATGTCAACCTAATCTGTGGATTGTTTTTTGGTGTTGTATATGTTTTTCCCAGGTGAATTGGAGTGGAAATCACCAAGAAGGAGCAGGGCTTACCCTAGGGGAAGAGGTGAGATACTTGATATCATTAGGTGCATTGACTGTTATGGACATAAAGATAAAGACTAGAGGCACTGAAGTGCAATGGCGGACGTGCATCGAGAAACTGAGGGAGTATCCCATGATTCACTGCGGCACATGAAAGTTGGTAAGCCAATCAGAGGCGGTTGTTTTCCTACACAGCCAATAAGAACAGCTAAGCCGCCCCAGGAACTGCTCTGTTGAATTGAATATTCATGAGTCCCGGAGAAGGTGTGCTGTGATTGGCCAGTAGTCACTATGACGCAGCCATCCCTTAGTTTTCTCCAGGAAGGAGGGCATAAGGTTGTTGCACGTCGCTCCAATGGAACACAGAGCCTATTGCTGTCTCTAGTCTTTATTCTATCTCTATGGTTATGGACACTTTTTGGGGCTAAGGACACTAACCCTAACCCCCCTTTTTTGTGTTTGTTATGAGGTGACACTGATGGAGCATTGACTGTTATAGACCATTTTTTCATCGTTTTTTGTTAGCTAATGACTGCTCTGTATTGTTGATTTGGTGTGTTTTTGCTGTGTTTTTTCCAATATACACTACAGTACTTTTTATTTTATTTTCTTACTTCTCTGTTGCTTGTAACGTTAATTGCTGAGCTGCCTCTGGGCAATTGATGTGCCCCGTTGTGTTAATAAAGGTATCTATTTATCTAGGTAGAGCAATGCAATGCCTTCCTCTCTAGGATTGCTGTCACCACCAAGCACATGTCAAAAGCAGGTGAGATGACCACCTCTAAAAAGTATACTAGCACTTACATATTTGTTCACACATATTATGATAAAGTTAACATGAATTTGCAGCACACACAGACATGTTGACGCAAATGACCATGTGCTGTAATTATCAGAATATTGGCATTTCCCCTCCATTTTTTCCTTTATCAAATTTGCATAAATGTATATTTGCAGGACGAACAGACATGTTGAGTCTCATGGCCATGCACTGGAATCAACAAAAGGTTGACAATTTAGCCACTTCACTGTGTCGCCGATATCAGAAGGTAATGACATCGTTGATGTTATTTAAGATGTTTAATATTCTATTTGGCAGTATTTTGACTTTTTTGAGACAACATTGTTTTCTTGTCTTTGATTCTTTGTCATTGTAGGCCGTCAAAAGTCTTCAGAGCCAGCTGCAGACTCTGGAATCGCTGAAGGCAGAATTCGGTGTTTCAGAGAGCCAGTTGGAAGATTGGGCAAAGGATGTCAAGCGATGGGCAGAAGGTGAGGAATACATTTGATAATGCACATATTAATTGCCAGAATGTGTTCTAAATTTAGATTTAAAATATAATGGAATTTGCATAAACTGTGAGCATCTGTGAGTGCCTAGTCTCAGGATCTGAGACTGTGCACAGGCTTGTACAACGTTGTAAGTTCCAGCATGTCGTGTCAGAAATATAACTGGGAGCATGTCCATTTACAGCTTTAAAGGAGTAGTTCACCCCCAAAATGTTATTTTTTTAATATTGATTACTCATGCCTTGGACACCTGAGTTCAACAGGTTCTTTTTGTGTGTGTGTGTGTGTATTTGTCGCATTCTTAATTAATTTTAATAAAAAGTGTTGAAAGTAAAATCTTTAAATCGACTCTGACACTAACAGGTAATCGATGAGGATAGCTAAGATGCGGGTGATAATTTCCTGGAGTTCACGGACATTTGGTTTCTTTATCCTTCTGTCTTATACTGTGGTTTTGGATCCACCTATTTCTTCTCTGCAGCAACAACAACGACCGATGATGATCCAGATGGCTTGACCAACAAGATTGAGATGCTGGTTCTGGGAATAAAGAGGAGGTCTCAGCGTCTCCATAAAGACACTGATGGCTGCAAAGCTCGTGCCAGAATCTCAACAAAGTTGAGGAAGGAAAAAGTCATCCTAACCAACGTTGTAGAGCAGTATAACAGGGTGGTTCCTAGTGAAGAAGCCCTGTGCATGGAAACGATCCTGTCTCTTGATACAGCATGGCCGTGGCAGCTGCAACACAGTGGTATGGACACTATTCTGTTGACTGCTTACACCAAATCTGACCCATAATTACACATATACACATATATTACACTTACACGCTTGTTGAGTTTGTTAGAGGCAGGTTTAAGCGGTCTGTTAACAAGTGTGTTAATGGCTAGGGTATGTGGCATTGTTTGAGATTTCCCCAATTGGCTAATGTAGGCCCGTGAATCTTTGTCATAAATGCATTCCAGATTCTGTTGATCTACGGACAAAGCGGCGGGCATTCGACATCGTCATGTCAGTACGGAGACTGACAGAGGAGAAGAGCATCTTGGTGAGGGAGATGGAACGGCATTGGCAAACCCTGACAGCTCATGCCCGTGACCTGGAGGTGCAGTCCGTCAGTGTGTCTTCTGGGACATTGATAAGTATGTATTGCAATAACCCAAAAAGTCCCTTAATGTGTTTTAACGCTTTTCATAACACATAATAGGATTTTATGACGAGTCGGGCTGATGCATACTCCATTTTTAGAGCCAAGTTTATATACCGCTCACAAAAAGTAAGGAAACCTGACTTCGGGCCATTATATCTCCCCTTTACTAATACCTGTCAGTAATGCGTTTTATATCATTTTAATCGTTGATTTAAGATCTTTCCAACGAGGTGCTGCATGTTATGCATTGGGCAATCCTGGAATGAGAAACCTAGTCAAACGTGTGGGGAGTGCCAGCCAAAAAAGTGCCAAAATGGCCTGTAATGCAGTTCTGCTGGCATTCACTCTCGTTTTGGCGGGCAGGTGTGCGACAGTCACAGGTGTGTGCCTAGCATCGGAGCATGGGTTCTTCAAATTATTGGGTTTGTGGTTTCTTGAAGCAGCAACACTGGTGGAAAGATGCCACATTTGTTCCTTCAGAACAGGTCCCTTGAAATAAGGCAACTCAAGGCTGGTGTTCCAGCATTCAGAGTCACAGCATCATTTGGTGTCAGTCCAAACCTCAACCCAATTGAACACTGCTTGGTCGAGCTGTACGGGCTAGAGTGACCAACAGAACCACGCTGGCTGACTTGTAACAAATCCTTATTGAGGAATGGTTCATCCCACAGCATAATATGGTGACCAGCATAAGGAGAAGGTGCCAAGCTGTTCTGGCTGCATATGGATCTTCCACACGCTACTGAGGCCCCTGACACTGACTGTAAAATTGTGCGGCCAATTGTTTTTAGTTTTTTTTGTTGTCCTTTATTACTGTGTGGAAGTGCAATCTTCAATGCTTGAAGCAACAATTGTGAATGCCAGCAGAACTGCATTACAGGCCATTTTGGCACATTTTTGGCTTGCACTCCGCACACGTTTGCCTATGTTTCTCATTCCAAGATTGCCCAATACAAATTATGCAGCACCTCGTTGGAAAGGTCTCGATTAAAATGATATAAAACACATTACTGACAGGTATTACTAAAGGGGAGATATAATGGCCCGAAGTCAAGTTTCCTTTCTTTTTGTGAGCGGTTTATCTGTTCGGTTCGGGGTGTCACTACATTTCTGCAGCAGCACCGCCCTAACCTCTGAATGACGTGATTGTAGTTTGCACAGAGCCAAACTATTTTACCTCAGCTCTAAAAGTGAAGTATGCATCTGCCCATATAAGGTGAGCTGTGGCAGTGATACTCAAATAGCTGGGAAGATAACTTCGGTCTTTGCCTCATGCCTATCTTAACAACTCACTGGCAAATTAAACAGTGATATTGTAATTGCATGAGATGTTATAATCAAAGCCTAAGCATTGGACCTTAACTCCAATTGAATTTTGCATGGCATTATACGATCTGCTATAATGTCTTAAGGTATTATTATAAAGCTTTATTTTTTAGTGCTATACTTAGAACTGTATAAGTATGTTTATAGCAAATTATAGGAATGTGACAGATATTGTGTTCTTGTGTTCTACCCTTAGACTCACCGTGGGACCTTAATGAAGAGGGGATGAAAGGTCTACGGTGCATTCTCCTCAGCAAGCTGTTTAATATCAGAAAAGTGATGATGCGGTCACGGGAAGGCTACCTTCAGGTTTTGACTGGTGGGGAGAACATCACCTTTTTGGACAACCCACCAGATGTGGATGACTATGACAGTGACTCGGACTTCTCTGAGGATGATTTTGAATAGCCAACTCTCGGCTATTATATCTCTCTCGGTCTCTCTCAATGTCTCCTACCATAGGGCTTTCACAGCCACACTGGATCACTTTTCTTTGATGGACTGATGGACTGCTATTCGAATGTTGGATTACCATGCTATTTGTGGATTTAACCCTTTGCGGATTACTGAACTAAGGGTTGTTCACCCTGGGATCTAGTGTACTGTAATAGTACTGCCCCTGGCAGATCAATAAAACGCTCTGGCAGGTGAAGTTTGCTGTCCGGTTGCCTGACGGGACAGCTGGGCTGTGTTGTGTCGGATGGAGGATAGGAGAGGAGGAGAGAGGAGGTCTGTGCCCGCAGCAAGGAATACAATCCAACAATTTTTTTAACAATGCAAGAGGATGCAGAGAGACGCTGTTTGAAAGGGGATGCCAACGGAGGGAACCATCTTTCTAAACACAACATAAGATATCTGCCTAAACACCACGTGAATGTGGCCAGAGCACTTCCCTCTGTTATGGGTTATGTTAAATAAGTGCAATGTTTGCCAAATGTGCTGTTCGCACTGTTGCTACACTTGAAAATATAAGTGTGAACCCATAGTCACATTCAAAGCAATGTATATTTGGTATGTCAATTGGAATTGCACATGGGGGTGGGATGTTAAGGTTCAAGTGGTTAAACCTCAAGTATAAAGTTATTTCTCAGTGACATGCTGTATTGCAGGTGGAAAGATGTGCATATTTTTGTAGCGGAATATGATATAAGATTATACGAATTAACAGTGTAATTCAGGGATGCAGAGAATGAAAAAACTTAATTTACAGGGGTGCCGTGAGTCTGAAGTTTGAAAACCCCTGGAACCAAATGGAACCTTATGGGTATGTACCTCAGAGTGTAGAGGGTCCAGGGTCCATTTGTTTCCATTTGTGCACGTCTCAGTCTCAGAGTTAAGTTGACACTGATTTTTGTTTTGGCCTTTATTTGACAGTAACTAGGTAGACAGGAAAGGGGGTGAGAGATGGGGGTCAACCAGATCAACGGTCCAGTGCCCCGACCACTAGACTGTGGCCGTAGCCAAGTTATGAAATGAAATAATGAAATATTAATCAAGTTGGGCCTAGCTGCTCCTCCCTCTCTCTCTCACACAAACCAACTTACAATATAAGCATTTAGCAGACACTTTTAATCCAAAGCGACTTACAGCTAACTTGCCAGTAGGCCATCCACACACATACTCTCTCTCACCTCAGATAGACTGGGATGTCTTTAATGAATGCCTTTAGTTTGCAAAAAATTACTTGAAGAAAAAACACATACTGAAAATACATACTTATCGTGAGATTTACAATTATTAAATTACTCCACAACGGTATTGAATATTGCATATTTTCTAATATCGTCCAGCCTTACTGCTAACCAACTGAGGAACTGAATGGCCATAATTGACATTGTGACTTACAAACTGCTTCATACATCTGTGTACCATATTACACATGGTTTCATTTGGAATTTGAGAAAATGAGAATTATGCATTTAATACAGGCATCTGCATAACCTGTAATGTGACAATAAAAGTGATTCTGAATAAAAAATGTGTCAAATCTACTTGTACAAGAAAAGGAAATGAGAGCTTGTATTGAATTCTACGCAAGTAATACATTTTTCAGGAAATGTCTGTTACATGTTAGTTCTTATGAAGCATTTTGTTCATAAAACATTTTATTTAATAAAAAAACACAAATCAAAATTTCATTCACACTAGCTGGAGGGCTATTGTGTGCACATCATTCAAGGTATAGAGTTTGGACATTTCTGGCACACAATAAAGTTTTAATGTTTGTCATTGTAGACCAGTCTATTACCACACATGGCCAAAACCAGACTTGAAAAGGTGTTTTATGGCTTTGGCTGGCAGTATGAGTTTAATACAACAAAATTCAGCAATCTGGTTATGGTATTGTATATATGGTAGTGTTACAAATATATGTATATACAATTAATGAGTATCAGAAAGCTGTGGAATCCAAAAGGGCTGCATGGGGTCTGGGAATCTCAGAACAGAGCTCTGAAACAAACTTGACACAAAGGGTTATGTAATAATGCAAGTGTTATGTTGTAAATGTAATTATGTAATATAATAGTATAATAGCGTATCAATGGAAGATTTGAAAGGCATAATAGTGTAATTGCCATATAGTGTCATAAAGTAATAATGCTAAATTGTAAATCCGCAATAGCATGATAGTGTAATAATGTAGTATTTAAAAGGTTTAATAGTGTAATAGCATAATAAAGTAACAAAACCTAAAGGAGCATGAAGCATTTGAGCTTCGATGCGCTCATTGGGGAAATCGTCCTGACTCCGGCAGACTCCGCATGACCCCTATGTAATAGTGTAATAGAGCTATAACTAAATAAGGGTATGTTTCTATTATATGCCACTCATCTAGACTGTGTGGCATAGCGCTCGTTGGGGAAATCATACTGAATCCTCCATAATAATAACAATTAATCCTCAAGACTAGCTGACTCTACATAAGTCCTTCTGCCTTTGTTAATTGCCACTGAATAGGCGTTCGCGCATAACTTCCATGTACAATGAATGGTGTCACGCACATACCCTCTCTTGTCTAGCTCTGACCTGCACCCTCACCTTTAAACCTAGTGAAACTCAGAATCAGAATCAGAATTTGTTTTATTGTCACATCACAGGTTTAAAAGGTAAAAAAGTGGGTGAAATTCGTTTTTGTACATCGTTCCCATCGCAACGTTAATTTCCATAGAAAGAAGAGTGGGGGGGGGGGGGGGGAGAAGAAGAGGGGGTGGGGGGCAAGTGGGAAGGAGATCAAAACAAGAGAGCAACAGAAGGCCAGACAAGTTATCTACATTATTTACAAAGTACCTGAGATAATAAAAAACTAAGGTGCCTGAGCATAGCAGCAATGTATGTATACTGTGCATGTTATACTTATACTGTGCATGATATACATATGGACGTTAAGGTGCTTAGAGAAAAAAGAGCACAATAAAAAAGACAAAAAAAGTCAGTGCGTTATACATGGGATTAAGGTGAAAAAGGTCAGTGCGTGTCCACCTAGGGTGGACTGACCTAACTATGCCTGAAACTCACCTTAACCCTAACCTCAGTAAAACTTGGCCTGCCAAGGAGCCAGTGAAGATACAGGTGAGCCTGGTCTATCGTAAAGCATTGGTGGGATCCAGAATAACCCATGGTGCAACCACACAAGCTCAAATGACTAAGGCTATATTCTATATAACCCTTTGAGATCATTTTAGGCACACAAGCACCATTATAGGAGGAATGCCTCTTGATGTAGGGCTATGTTCAATAGCTCAATGTATCTATTTGTCTGCAGTTACCCTAAATCCGAATTGTCTTTTTAGATACAAATACAAAAGTTTGTCGATGAGCAAGAATAACCAATAATATTCAAAATTGCAACCGAGGGTCGCTGTTTAGTATGAAAACCTCCAGATCTTGTCCGTCCCTCACACTGACATCACTCAGCGTGATGTCAGAATCGGGCTAATGACAGTCCATATGGAGGACTTGATACATGGAGTGATTGGAGTCATCATAACATCAGAGTGGAATGACCATATATGGACATATTGTAGTCATAAATCCATATGACCTAATATCCTTTATGGCAAGGTCGCCTCTCGCCCCAGGGCGTTTTACTAGCGTAATATGTTTCTAAGCTTCTACCTATGACAATGTCATAAACACAGACATCCTAGATAAAACCAGCTAGTCGAACATATGTTTCAGGGAATATTGTTGTGTGCCTTATGGTCAGCCATAACATATCAGCCATCACTTCCATCGTCATCATTCTGCTCATCCATTCCATCTGTCTGCAATAAAATCCATCTGAACAACTGGTCGAGATAGGGCGAGCACGAAAGCCCGGCCACGTAGCCAGAGTCTTTGGAACAAGGAGGGTTCCTGTAAGGTTCCCAGTTCCATCCCGGGCTCCCCCAGGGTTAGTGTCAAAGAGTCCTTGAGCAAGACTCTGAACCCCTAGTTGCTCCTGGTGAGCAGGTTGGTGCCTTGCATGGTTTCCTCCGCCATCGGTGTGTGAATGGGTGAATGTACTGCACAATCTCTGTAAAGTGCCTTGGTTAAAGGCGCTATAAATGCACCATTTACCATTTTACACTATTACACCTATTAAACGATTACACTTACTGTGCTGTTGTAGTATTAAACGTATTCCACTAATACACTATAACACCCATTACACTGGCCTCTTGTACCGGCCACCGGGTGCTGGCCACGGCCTCTGGTTACCATATTTTGAATTATATGGAAGCTTAGTCAATAGGCTACTTGACTATGTAACTTTTATGTTCATTTTCTAAGCCACAAAAGTGATACGTTTACCTGAACTTATTGTCCATGCGAATAACCAAACTGAAGTTGTGGGCACCACTGAACTATAGAGAGGAAAAAATATGAAGAAAAGATCAAGCTCATCGGTGTTGATCCTTACAAGCTGTCATTGTATCAATATCAGGGTACTATACTGACGGATACAAGTCCCAAATTGTGCTAAATACACTAGTTTTTTAACTTGTAAGGATCAACACCAATAATGAGCTTTATCTTTTCTTCATATCCTCTTCGCTCTACAGTTGATCCTGTCAGGTCCATTCTATTAGCTTCCATACTCCAAAGCTTCACAATGATTTGTTTTGCCACTCAGTAGAAACCTATCTCTTATACAGATTTAAATTATCATCGTTTGTGTATTTCCTTGCATCAACTTCATTTGTTTTGTATAAACCATGTTGCTCCCTTTGATGAGTCTGAAGAATGACATCACATTTACATGTGCAAACAGGTGGTGCGCTACCAGTACCAGGATAGCTGCTTGTCAGCTATTTCACAGCAGACAGATGGTAGGATTAGGCATTACCTCCAATCGTTATTTACTGTAGCATACATAATTACCAATGTAACTGTCCATACACTTGTAGTTTATCTGCAGGTGACACTGTACTTCTTACATACAGATTGTTGTTTTGTTTATCTAATAGGCAATAGTCATTATTTCGATTGATAAAATAGTTAATAGCAGTGGTGACAGTACGTAAAGTTACAGATCCATATAAAAGGCATTTTCTCTTACTGTAAAGTGAGACATATCTTGAAAACTAGAACCAAATCAATTCATGAGATTCATATAAATATTTTATAGATTGACATCAAGGAAGAAACACAACATTCAAAGTGCAAATAACTTTTAATCAAAAAACAAAACATAGCAGAGAACAATAAAAGTGCAACAGTGTTGGCATAAAAAAATATATAAAGAAACAAACATTTTCTCTCAAAATGTAAACAAGGAGTTTGCTGAGTTTCCACCGCTTCCGCCGTAGTGCCTCTTACTCAGGCTCGATTGGATACTCTGCCTCTGGATAGTTCTCGCCTGGCTGCCAGTCATTATTCCACGTCCTGCCACTGTAAAGTACATATAAAAAGGGGAGAATTCTTTTTTTAGAGGAATTAATTTAGAGCCTTTTAAAGGGTATTTGGACATTTTTTTCTTTTCTTTTTATATTAACCACTACAAAAAGAGAAGATCTACCAGCTCACAACTCCTCACACTGAGACGTGTTATTAGAGAAATGTTGTGCCCATGGGGAAAAAGGTTGCAAAGTATCATGCAGCCTATTGCCTACATGTAAGGCTGTCACGACTCCGATGTGTACGGTGAATCGAGACCGAATCGCGATTCCCTTCCATGCAGGCGCACGTCCAATTGCACTTTTGAACCACAAGGCTTTGTTAGTTCTTTTTTCTACGGCTTAAAACAGTGGGTTATGGGACAACAACCTTGAGTTGTCTCAAGGAGACATTCTGATTGGCTTATAACAGTCACATGGGCAAGGCCTAGCCTTGCAATGTGTATTCTGAAACAATTAATGATAGTAACTACATAATCTTGCAAGTTACAACTGTGTTTTCTTTCATTTATATCGTAGAAGTGGTAGAAAAGCAATTTACCATTCGAGGGTCGTGGATTGTTGTCTGATAAGCCAGTGTTTAACACTGGCTTATCAGACAACAACCCACTCCTTCTCATGGTAAAAAGCTTACATATACATCAGGCACATGCATGCTTGCGATGGGGGAGAGAAAAAAGAGAGGTGACAGACACACGCACTGAGAACAGACCGCAAACAAAGGAGTTGTCCAATTAATAGTCATATTAATTATATATATATATATATATATATATATATATATATATATATATATATATATATATATATATATATATATATCTCAGTGCTGCAAAAAAAGGATGTGAAAAAAAAATCTACCGGTATATCCTATATCGTACCGGAAATCTAATCGAATCGTGAACCCCTACTTACATGCAATAGATAAGATATGAAGCATACCGACCAACATTACATCTTGACCGATCCTGCCAAAATGACTTCTAATTTGATTAGTTTGCTTTCGAATGGTTTTAATTTATAGCTCATGAAAACGGTTTACTCTTGTACACTAAACAGACTGTCCAAATCTGAAGTAAGAAACTGGTGTCATTTAACAGCATTAGTTGACCAACAGTCATTAGTAACTTGAGTCAAACAATCTGCGGTTTATATAACTTTCCTGTGCATTCAAGCTTTACAAGGTAGATTCTGTGAACAGAAGCTTACGATGTTGCTGGACTGTAACTGCCAATCGAGCCCATACGCTGAAGAGTACACAGCATAGAGCATAAAAGCAACTGGACATTAGGTCATCATCTTTACATTTTTCCTACTTTAGTGGGACATGTTGTACCAGTGTACTTTGGTGTGAAAATGTGGGCAGTCAACAGTTCTGCAACACCACATAGATGAGGTGAAACCTCTCAAAACATGAATTTAAAGCGTTTGAGAGGAAAGTAAAAATTGTGAGATCAATCATCACTGCCTCTGCCAGGGCAAATAGTGTCAATTGAATAATGTCAGTATGTTCTTACCAGCCAGGGCAAGGACACCAACACACCAGAGCTTCTGTTTTCCCCTAAAAACAAACACAAACACACTAAGTATTAGAAATCACTGGTTAAGACATAACATGTTTAGTACTGTTGCTTGTCTCAGTTATGAACAGCCTAAAAACAAATATACACCTTAACTTGGTTCTGTGGGGCTGATTAATACGCTACTTATAGAGCATGATTTTTTTGGTTCGGTTGGGGAAATCTCAAAATCTCACCAGAGTCACCAGTTGGATCCCTGGGCAGGTCAAGCCTTTGCTATATGCCACTCCCACAATCCATTTTGAGTCTATAGGGGATATGTTTTATTATGGTGTAATTGGTTTGGGCAACTTACTGGATACGGTAGTCTAACCATGATTTGAGTGTTGAGAACTAACATGAACTCACAGTGCGTAAACAATTGCAATGCAAAAAGCCTGGTGAGAAGTTCACTTCCACTAAAAGTGGATTGTTTCAATAAACCCATGTAGACCTGTGTCTGAGCTGGGCCACATACGTCACTTAGATCATTTATGTATAGGTTGATAACCACACTTATTATTCTATTTAGATCCTTTAACAGGGCCCCAAAAGGTAGATCGTGATCCACCAGTAGATCATCAACATGACATGCTCTATATGTGCTATATATGCTATATATGTAATTAAAATATAAAAATAATATGTCACTTGACATCTAGAAGGGCCTGCCAGCTCCCTTCATGGCTTCTAAAGTAGGCAAACCTCAAAAAGTAGATCTCAAGTCAAGAAAGTTTGGGGACCCCTGTCCTATAACGTACTGTGATTGTGTTCGGAGTGTGTAGAGGGATAAGGGGAAGGGGGGAGAAGGAGAAGAAAAAAAACATTCCTGCCTGTCATGGCAAACATCTTGTGGAGTGGATCCTACTCTAATCCTGTGTTCACAACGGCAGATGAAAAGATGCAGTTTACCAAGACAATGATATGCTATGTAACTTTGTCTTTGTCATCTGTTATATCTGCCAGCCTAAAATGAGCATAACAGACGTTCTAATCTCATCTGAGAGACAGATTTCCCAGATTATTTATTGGAGATTTATGCATAGAGAGGAGAGAGTTGAAAAGCCACAAACTTCATGAGCTCTGTGTCCACAACCTGGATCTCACTCTAACAGACGTCAGAGTTAAGAGTGGACACCCCACACTTTTCTTTGTGAGAAAATCCACACAAATTCCGTTCAATACATAATTGTATCATCTACAAAAATGGGGAACCATTGAAATGGTAAATAAACATGCGTAGAAACGGCCTAGAAGCTTTGTTACAGCAGAGCTATAATCAAACAAACAGAAATGTCCCCTATGTAAATTTGAGAGAGAGAGAGAGAGAGAGAGCGAGAGCGAGAGCGAGAGAGAGAGAGAGAGAGAGAATATGTTTTACCTTCCTTCCTGTCCTTCGGGCTGTTACAGCTTTTGCTGGCCAGGGTTCCTTTTGCTTCTCCTCACTACATTCCTCGCAACCTTAAAGGATAAAGACAAGATCATTAAGCCCTAACACTTCATAAAAATCTGCAGTATTTCACATCTATCTGTCTATAAATTTGCCAAATCTATGTGTGTCTGTGTCTATGCCTGTAGCCAATCAGAGAGAGACAAAGGGTGGTGTCTCCATGATTGTTCAAGCTTCACATGACATCATTATGTCTTACTCTAAAACAATGACAACTACAAAAAAATGACAATTTAAAAACAATGGCAATGTTGGTTAAAGCTGTAAGTTGTGTGGAGAGATTGTACGGGTAAGGATCTAGTATAACAAGCATCACCTTCTCATGAGTTGGAATCAACCTGGGTGTTAAATATATATTTATTATAGTTTGACAAGGGTTGGGGTTAAGGTTTGGTTTAGGGTTAGTGTTACTCAACTCAAGTCTTTGAACAAACGACACAACGTAATATCTAAACGTGCCCTTAAAATGGACCACCACCTCAACTATGGAGCCCAGATCAAACACCTCTGCTTGAAGGAGTAGTTCACCCCCAAAATCTTTTTCTATTGATTACTCATGCCTTAGACACCTAAGTTCAATAGTTTTTTTTTGTATTTGTCGCATTCTTAAGACAAAATAAATATCATAATACATTTAGCCCCATTGATTCTGATAGGGGACCCACGCGGGTCCTCTATCAGAATGAATGGGGGTAAATTTACTAAAACCATTTTTTTGTCTTAGGAATGTGACAAATACAAAAAAATACTATTGAACTTAGGTGTCTAAGGCATGAGTAATCAATAGAAAAACATTCATTTTGGGGGTGAACTACTCCTTTAACATTCTTCTTCTATCTCATTAATCTCTGCAAAAAACACTGCCTGACGCTGAAAAGCTGCTCCAAGCTTTGTCTTCACCAGGCGTGATTACTGAAATGCACTGCTAGTCGTGATCCATTAGCCTGGTAAACCCTCCCTCCGGAAATCTCATTTCTATTTGATTCCTGGAGTGAGTCTGGCCTGATCCGCCTTTCTGCAATATTGGCTGTGTATGCCAAACGGCCGGGCCTATCAGCGTCGTCGCTCATTGTTCTGTGATTGACAGCTTACGTTGGCCAATCAGGTGGCGAGTTCGAGTGAGCCCAAAACACGAACGGCAGCCATCTTTTTCTTGTGCGGCCAATTCTCCGCTATTTTTTTACTTCAAAAAGCTCTCTAACTTCTATTTTGAGGCACGGAATTTACTTATAAGATATCGTTTGGATAGAATTTAGTTGTTTAACTTCATATATGTGGTCAATTAATCATGACAAAGCCTATTTAAAAATAAAAATTTTGAGAACCGGTAGGGGCGGGCAGTGACACCATTCTATCCGAATAAGGCAACCCATTTTGGGTATGGCTGTCTCAAAAGTACCGTTGCGTCACATTAAGACTGGTGAACTGCTGATTGGCTGAAGGGGAAAAATTATCATTGGCTGAAGGGGTTGTCAGTCAACGGTATTACTCCCGCCCAACTCCAGCACAGACAATATTGCAGAAAGGCGGATCAGGCCAGACTCACTCCAGGAATCAAATAGAAATGAGATTTCCGGAGGGAGGGTTTACCAGGCTAGTGATCCATAGCAAGAGCGTTAAAAAGCTACAATACATCCAGAACAGAGCTGTTAGGGTCCTGATGAGAGTGTGCAAATATGAACACATCACCCCCATTCTCCACTCACTGCACTGGCTCCCCATCGCCTCCCAGACACAATATAATGTCCCTGTTACCACACCAATGCATCTATGGAATTCCCATGGAGGCTTTTAAGGGAGCGCTAAAGACTTTCCTTTAAAGCTATATTGTGCAAGTTTCCAAACTGTAGGCCAGAAGTGTTATTGCAGGTATTTCCTGTGCAATTATTATAGAACAAACCTTACATTAGAGATCTGTCGTGTTTTAGAACCCCCACTCAGTGGATTTCGGCATCCAAAGCCCTTTCTATAATGTTTTAATTAGAATAGTGAAGGGGGCCTGTTTGTTACATAATTGGTCACCAAGCCTACATACAAAGTGCTACAGTTCAGAATTATTTGGTTGCACTGTCAATGTGCCTTTCCTGAAACTTAAAACCATAATGCAAGGCTACTGTATGATTTTGTATCCCAGATCCATGGTGCACATGGCGTGGTGTGTGTGAGCCTGACTCAAGAGGCGTCAATTGGGTATGGCAAGGTATGACAGCTGCCACACCTTGGTTCCAGGGTGAAAACTGTTTTTAAAGTAAATGCATGAACACTATCCACGGAAGGTATAATAACATGACTGGAATCCTCATGCATGCGCACGCCTGGCGCGAGTGCATGAGGACTCCAGTCCTGTTGTTATACCTTAACTTTTGCTGAACTGACGCCACTGCAGCTCGGCTGCGCTTAAAGATGAAACGAGCCTATATTAATGTAGCCATTTGCCTACCATTTTGATAAGCAAACATGTGCATTGTGCTTTTCAGATTGTGTGTGTAGATCATCAAGTTCTCAACTGTAGGTGGGTTTGAAAATATAGCACAAAACAAGCTAATATAGCCCATACAAATTTGTATCAGGGAGTGCGCTCGGGTGCGCATTTGCGTACACACCACTACGTCATATAATGAAATATTATAACTTAATCGAAAAGGCTCACTGTCTGTGACATGTCTCCGCAAATGAAAATCAACCATGGTAATAATTTGCTATTTCTATCATTTTATGTTGGGCATGATGCACTACTTGTTGAAAAAAACATGTTGTGCGTTGTCATGTAAAGACAGGACAATACGAGTCAACACGCAGTGTAAACATGCTGATGTTTTCACAACGAATACGGACCCGTTTAAAAATGCCCTTAGTATCAAATATTACTTGCTTGGTAGTTAATGAGCTTAATTGCAACAAAAACAACAGATCTAACAGCTTAGTGCTGGGAAAAAATATATATATATATAAACAAGTATGTAGGACAGGCAGCTTCTTTATTCTATTATTTTATTTTTGATCTACTTTTTAATTGTTAGTTTATTATATGTTTTCCATATTGCATGGACTATTTTATGCCTGTCATCTAAGTTTTGTTTATTCTTACAAATTATTATTATTATTGGAAACTACATACCTGCTTTCTTCATCCTTTTCACATTGTCTGCCTTAGTTGTTCTCCCTCTTTTACGGACGGTCAGGGTGGGAGGACAGACAGCGGGGACAGGCGTAAGAGAGGGCTTCTTCCTCACCCTCTTGCAGAGGAGCAGGGTGGGAGGACAGACAGGGGGGACAAGCGGAAGAGTAGGAGATGGAGTGATGTCAGGAAGGGAGACAGGGAGAGATGGGGTGATGACAGAAGGAGGGGAAACAGGGAGAGATGGGATGAGCTCAGGAGGAGGGGAAACAGGGAGAGATGGGATGAGCTCAGGAGGAGGGGAAACAGGGAGAGATGGGATGAGCTCAGGAGGAGGGGAGACAGGGAGAGATGGGATGAGCTCAGGAGGAGGGGAAACAGGGAGAGATGGGATGAGCTCAGGAGGAGGGGAAACAGGGAGAGATGGGATGAGCTCAGGAGGAGGGGAAACAGGGAGAGATGGGATGAGCTCAGGAGGAGGGGAGACAGGGAGAGATGGGATGAGCTCAGGAGGAGGGGAAACAGGGAGAGATGGGATGAGCTCAGGAGGAGGGGAAACAGGGAGAGATGGGATGAGCTCAGGAGGAGGGGAAACAGGGAGAGATGGGATGAGCTCAGGAGGAGGGGAAACAGGGAGAGATGGGATGAGCTCAGGAGGAGGGGAAACAGGGAGAGATGGGATGAGCTCAGGAGGAGGGGAAACAGGGAGAGATGGGATGAGCTCAGGAGGAGGGGAGACAGGGAGAGATGGGATGAGCTCAGGAGGAGGGGAAACAGGGAGAGATGGGATGAGCTCAGGAGGAGGGGAAACAGGGAGAGATGGGATGAGCTCAGGAGGAGGGGAAACAGGGAGAGATGGGATGAGCTCAGGAGGAGGGGAGACAGGGAGAGATGGGGTGATGGCGCTGGTAGAGGGCACTGGTAGAGGGACAAATTCGATGATGATCACCTGCTCTTCAATGGAACTAGAATAGAAAATAATAGAAAACATGTATGGGCAATTAAAAAAAATCAAACAAATAAAATCGAAAACACCAACACATTCATTGTGGTCCACTACACAAAAGCAAACATTTAACACAGAATATCAATATACAGGACAACTATTTAAGAACAGCCACTTGTCCTTTGCAGACGTTTGCATGCAGAAGATGATTCCGCTATTGTGGTATGTGTCTGTGGAGGTTAAGAGAAGGAGTACAGAGGACTGGTTAACTGCTTTGTTATGTAGTGTAAACAGAACCACCTTTTGTTACACGTTGCCAAAATAAAGGTGATGATGGTTAGGGATTTTAGGAAGATGGTGGGTTCCTCCTTGTCTCCCCTTTCCACCAAGGGAGAGGATGTGTAGTTGTGTGTTGATGTGTATAACACCTTTGGTGTGTATAGGACTCAGCTGAACATGTTACATCAATCAGTAGTGGCTAGCGCTGTACTGTGTGCAGTGGTATATCGGAAGTAATATCAAGGAGGGTGACAGCAAGAGGCTCAATAAAGCTGGTTCTGCCCGTGGTACCAGCTTGGATACTATGAAGGAGGTGGCCAATACAAGGATGGAGCCCAAACTATAGGCCATTATGGACAATCCCTCTCATTCTCAAGCAGGGGTCATCCCCAGGCTATTTTTTGCGACAGACATACAACTGAGAAGACAATAGTATTTACCAGAAACACAAAGATATAGCCCTGAATGACAATAACAGGTCTGGAACACAGAGAGGAATGGAATGGACCCTCAAGGTGTATTTGGTTCAATATTTACACAATTAGTGTCATGAGGATGGGTCCTTGATGAAAATAAGACAAATTACAATGGTATGTAAAAATATCTAGAATTTGACACGGACAAAACCAAGTCTTGCCACAGACAAATATGGAGATGTTGATGACCCCTGTTCTCTAGTACTGTGGCAGGGCAAAAAAGCTCCTTCAGCAAAAGACTGTTACATGTTAACAGTCTGTCCCACATTGCAAAAAGGAGCCCTACAGGAGATCTTTTCTGCCTGCAACAACAGGACTGTACAAGTCCTCATCTGGTTGGTTTGATCTGACTGATGTAGTTACCTCTCATCAACAGCATGAATCTCATCAGCGACCTCCTCCTCCTCCTCTGTGACCGATGCACACATATCTGGCTCTGTTGCTGTAACATGAAAGATTATATTAATATAATTCAAAATTCTGAAGAAAAATATACATTTATTTTGTGTGTGTTCTTACAATTACAAGTAGTAATTAAAATAATATATATATTTTTTAAGTATTCTTACACACGCTGGAGAGGTACTCGTAAATCTTCTTCATCTGTTCGAAAAGGCCACAGTTCTGTTCCCCAGTGAAGTCCAGGTGCTTAAGATGGTCCGGGATCTTTCTCCCACGCGATTTGGAACAGTAAAATAGAACTGGCTTCAAGCCCAGAGCCCCAAGTTTGGCCACCTGAAATGAACAAAGAAAATCAGTTATTAATGGAGCGAAGGACAAATAAAACAGCACTATAGCTTGCATAAAAATATCGCCATAAAAAGTGTATCAGTAGAAATAGTGTAATCAGGCTATCTGCATCAAAAACAACACTCTTTGCCACTCGAAACTTATAGAATATCACTCGAAAAATAAAATATCTTTACCATGCCTCTTCTTCCTCTTCTTTATAGCCTATAATGTTTTTAAGACTGCTTTTTTTATTATCAAGATAGCCTGATTACACTATTTTTGCTGATAGAATTTTTATGGTGCTTTTTTTTATGTAATGCTTTATATTTTCAAATACAAATACCCATAAATGTATACTTTGCTACTCTAAACTAACAGCTAAAATGACAAAACATAGCTTAACTTAGCTTCAAGGTTCACGCCCCCTTTCTGCTAACTCTTGATGCCCTTATTGATGAAGCAAATTGTTCAAAAGTAACCAAAATCAATAATGAGTTCATATTAAATAAACATAATTTAAAGATGTTTGACATTGCTGTATTGTAAATTATTTAAATGTTTAGTCTCACGTAATATTCTATTACGAGATCATTATTTCGTTTCTTTTATAAATTTATCTTTTCGTATTTTCTATTCATGAGCTATATGCCATGTCAAGATCGAAAGAAGCAGGTTTAAATAAATCATTTCCTGTGAAATGAATTGAGAATATATGAAAAGTTTAAAATAGTCTACTCTTCATACTTTGCGATGATTTTTAGAAGGATATACATATTGTTATACTTACAGCAACTCTTGCATTATTTATGTGCCGGGACACATTGTTACATTTCAACTGCTTTTTGACCCACTCCGGGCCATACTTCTCCAGCTTGGCCGCTACCTTTGTGAGTGTGACTGGAAGGACTGCGAAACAGGTAGTACAGGCGGTCTTCTTGGCCTCGGTTGATACTAAGCAGGAGGGGCAGATGATGGTCCTTTTTTTGGTCATTTTTCGAGAGAGAGAGAGAGAGAGAGCGAGAGAGGAAGAGCGCAAGAGAGAGAGAAAGAGAGAGAGTGGCTCTTAAAAGTGCCTTTTTGTTGTTTGTTGTTTGTTTCTTCTGTGGTTGTAATACAAAGCTAGAATCTGTAAGAGAAAGCAAAATATTCAGAATTTCAATGTACAATAGGAAAAGGAGACTTTAACCAGACATCCATAATATTAATAAAGCCCAAAAGATTTCACAATACCTTTAATAGCTCCATAAACTGTAATCCCCAGATAAACTATGTGAGTGTACAGAACCGAATAGACCCTTATGGCAGTACTTCTACATGTTTTTCATGTCAAAGAAACTAATATGTAACATCTCAGTTTTAATAGCTAGATCCATAGCTCACGTGACATCACAATGAGTTGTGAGCAGGCCTGAAATTTCATCATTTTAAGCCACCTTTATTGTTGTCAATTTTTTGAGGGCACAAAGACCAAATACCAGGGCAGGAAGGGTAAATAATTAGTCTATCATAGGCAGACTATCTGCGTTGCAATAAATACTTTACAATCTGATCCATGCCTAACCCTGCACCAATCAAGGTCACTGGGGAGTAAAGAGCTGTTTATCTGTTGGCATTATCTAGGGCATTGGTTCTCAAAGTGGGGTCCGGGGTCCCTTGAGGTAATTCCAGGGGGTCCCCAGCTAAATGATAGTTAGGAACCAACCCTTGTGGGTCTGTAACTCAGAGTGTACAAATGGAACCGTTAGTGTCCATTTGGTACAAGTCTACACAGAAATGCCATTATAATGCAATAAATGCAAATAATTCATGTCAAACTGGGGGTCCCTGAAATTAAAATGGTTGAAAATCACTGTTGGAGCTGTAAAAACCTTCTTTTATATGAGGGTCTCTGGTATATCTTTTCAAATTGGGGTCCGCAGGCTAGTAAGTGTCAATTTGGAGGTCCTGGACATTAACTAGTTTGAGAACCACTGATCTAGGGCACTAAGGCCACTATGGCTTCAGGAAATGCCATGTTTTAAGGGTCTCAAGGCCAGACTGAGGGGCAACCACGGCCATCATGACCTCCCTTAAATTCCTGTCCTGGTTGTATCCCAATAACAACAAGTACCCCATAACACATTTTAATTCATTGGATAAATAGTTCCTGTTCTCAAATCTCTTTATATAACTCCTGGTAGCCTTTATAGTTGAATCCTCTGCTCCCACCCACTAATAATATATCTATGACTGGCTCATTGGATTCATTTTGGCCTCTAATCATGAAACATCCATTTGATTCATTTGATATACTCTCAAAATGGGAAACACAGATAAAGAATACATTTCGTTTTTAGTGTTGTGCAAACAAACATAGCAGATAGATTGAGTACACACTTACTAAACAAAGCCAAACTCATGTCATGTTGTTGTTGTTGTAGCTTAGCATAGCTTGGGTCTAGCCACAGTAAAACAGTATTAAAGTTATACAAACAGACCAACTTGCAACTTGCTACACACCCCAACCTGTTAGCAATAACCCAGTGTTGTGGTTCTATGATTAATGGTGGTCGTGGTGCAGATTAAACCATGTATTTGTATAAAATAATGCAAGAGGGACAACAACATTACTTACTTTCCCGGGAGAATCATATCGCACTGCATCATGGGTAACGCGTCGCTGACATCATGACGTCATGACGCTTCTATCCATAGATATATATATAAACAGAATCAATGTGATTGTTTACGTGCTAAATGTATCAAGAAAACATGACATCGTTTTAAGAAAACATAAATGCTGCTTTTTGCTCCAAAGCGACTGCAAAAGATTGATGCTTTTTATCTAAAAAGGCTTTAAAAGAAATCTAAAAACATTTGAAACCAGTTGGTTTCTATAAATACACTTCCGGTCTAGAGCGGATACGGAAACGCTACCTTTGTTTCCATGTATGTGGACGTGATGAGAAACCGGATGCAGTAGGCGGGATTTAATGAAAGCCAGAAACCAGGAAATTATAATTAATATTAAAATTAATATCTAATACTGGACATTTTGATAAATTAGGCATTTCAGTGCCAGAATAATTGATTTATGGACAAGCGCATCTATTATATACATATATTATAGTAAATATCGAAGTTTTGATAAAAATCTTTCACACTGTCAATCATCAGCATGCGGAAGGAATATCACGTGACGTCCTGGGTTGTAAACGTTAAACAAAGGTCTCGTTCTCAACAAATACTCATCGTAAAATTACCAAAATAGTATGGAAATGCTCATAATATTTACAGGCTTCTGTGTGTGCGGGCGTGTGGTTTGGTGCGTTTTAAACAAGCTTTATTAGCGCACTTTTGAATAGCCAATGCATTACCTATGGGTGGCCGAGGAAGGCGCATTATGAAGTCGCCGGAAACGGAGCGATATGCCGTCTTTGGACCGCATTGAATGTCAATGGGTGGCCGAGGAAGGCGCATTATGAAGTCGCCGGCGGCCGAAGAAGGCACACCTTGCATTTTTGGGGGTCTGACTAAAATACAATATGTGCCTTCTTCGGAGTGAGACTGTGTTGTTCAAAGCCATTGGGAAGCATACTTTACTTCTTGCAAGTTGTTGGACAATGGTAGGGTGGTTTCTACCATTGACGTTTATTTGGCAGCCATATCGGCCTGCCATGTTGGTTGCCACCTGCTTGTGTACCGTTTTATGAAGGGCGCATGGTGCCTTTGCCCAGTTACCAAGCAGGCGGCCGTCCCCTCATGGGACATACCTTTGACATGAGATGAACTCCCCTTGGCTCCCTTTGAGCCTTTAGGATAAGTGGATATGAAGGTGCTGTCTCACAACAACACAGCATTGCTCCTGGCTTTGGCTTTGGCCAAGCACGTAAGTGATCTGCAGGCCCTCTAAGTGCACCCAGAGCACATGAAATTTGCAGATGACTATTGTAGGGTGATTCTTAAGCCTAATCCAGCTTTCACACCCCAAAAATCCCCTTATGGGGTGTGTTCCTGTGCAATTGGAGGCTTTTAAGCCTCCCCCTTTCCTATCTCGGAAACAACAGACCCTGCATACAGTATGCGTTGCCCAGTTAGGGCATTATGCATACTAGGTCATCTGAGGAGGTGCGACCAGTTGTTTGTTTCATGGGCGAAACTTCACAGTGGTAAGCCCATTACTAAGCAACGCCTCTCCCATTGGATTGTGGATGCTATTGCTCTATCGCATACCAGCAAGGGCCAGGTGCCTCCTACAGCTCTGAGTGCACATTCCTCAAGGGGAATGACAGCATTCATGTTCAGGATATACAGTTGGGCTTCGCCTTAAACTTTTGCTTTGTTTCTATAGGTTGGATGTGACTGCAGCTTCAGTGACGTCCTCTGTCCTGATTGTGAACTCCCAACCCTTACTCCCCTTAGGAGTACTTCCTAAGGGGAACTCTCCTTATGCATGGGGAATTAAGGGCCTCCAGAGCTGGCAGGTTAAACCTGATATGATTGAATTCATTAAATGTGATGAAATTGAAATTTGATTCTATGAATGAGGAGTATACTTACTCATTGAAACACCTTTCTTACTGCACAGGTGAGGAAGAGTGTTTTGGGGTAAAGCGGGTCCGTGGCCGCTTCACCGCATGCAGGGGCAGTGGTGACGTCATCACGTCGCGGCAACTCGGCCGAAGCCAGCCAATTGGATAGATTGACCAGAGCTTTTAGTTCTTCTGACAGGCACCAGGGGGCGTTGTTTGCATGTAATGAGAGAATTTTCATTTTCATTTTGCATGTCTGTATAGTGCTTGAGATGATGGGCACACAGCACTGCCACAGGGCTGTGCGGAAAGTGTGACCCAACTTTCTCCAACCTCACAAGTGCTTTTTAGCCTGCCTTGGGTGGTGAGAAATGTGACCCCCCCCCCTCCACCAAAAAAGACTATTCGCGCGGGACATCTTTCAGACTGAGGCAGCGTCTCTCGCTCTCTGGCAGAGCTCACTGTGAAAGTCTATAGGAGAATCATCTCCCTAATGGTTCTCCATAAAAAGAAATGAGCTGAGAGAGAGAGAGAGAGAGAGAGAGAGAGAGAGAGAGAGAGAGAGAGAGAGAGAGAGAGAGAGAGAGAGAGAGAGGAGAGGGGGGAGATATGATTATGAGAGAAAGGAACTTGAAGTGGGGCCCACCCCTTGGGGTGGATGAGAGTGAGAATTTGGAATTGGAGGGACAAATTAGGACAGACACGGAGAGGTAGGTTGTCAGTGTGGGTAAGTAAAGATGAGAAAGAAAGAAAGAAAGAAAGCCAAAACATCTCATTGATAAAGGGGATTAATATATTGCTAATGATGCCCCATCTTCATCAAATCAAATTAGGGGATTAGCATTGACTGGCTGGAGGCAGCAGGTGTCTACTGTCTACTGGCCTATCTATCGGAGTCATTGATTAGAGTGCACACACTGCCAGAGTAAGCCCATTGAGCAAATGAAATCAATGAAATCAGATCAAACAGGTCAGAGCCTGTAAATATTAAAGGTTGACTTGCATTACAGGACATGTACTGTACAGTACATCAGAATGGCATAGAGAGAACGGGGAGAGAATTGGATGTTCAATGCACATTTTGAATGGATATAGGCTCAAACATATTGCGTGACAACGATGACATGATCCATGAAACTTTGTTGTGATTGGTTAGATCTGAAAAGAAGAAGAAGAAATGTTTGTTTTTGTTTTTTTCCGCTCCACCTTTTTAGAAGGAGGTAGGGTCATCTTAGCATAGCGGTTTATTTTCTTACACTTTGGATAAATCAGTACCCTTTCATCGTCAGTTGATGCTTCATATCCATAGTAATATCACCACGATGCTATTGAGACCCTATATGGTAGTTTCAATGGAGAAAATAACTCTGTGAACCAGGGATGTAGAGGCCTCTATAGCGGCATTGACAATTCGGTTCTCTATATTCTAAATACTATTCAGTCTTTGTTCTCAGTGAAACGCTTCGTATCAACAGTACATGGTATGCAAAACCTTTGTTCTCTGTGTAATAGGAACATGCATTGCCAGGGTGCTGTTTAATTGAATTCCAATAACAGGTAGCAGCTGGGTAATCACATGCATCTGCTGGAGGCGTTTTAATCAACAGATATATGTGCAAAGTTCACCTAGCTGTTATTCTGAAACCCAGATATGGTCAATTATCACAGCAGCCACATTTAAATGGCCTGGTAGGGGCATTCACCAGAAGCAATAGCCCTTTTCTGTTATTGTTAATTATCCCTGCATTGTTGGCCTGGAAGGAGTGTTTACCACAAACAATGGCCCCTTTCTTTTCTTTTCTATTATCCATGCACTGCAACAATAACCCTTTCGTGTTATTGTTCGTTATCCAAGCACTGTTGGCCTGTATTTAAATCTAAATGTATTTGCTTGTAGAGATTACTTGTATTATGTGTATTCGCTGTAATTTGAGAATTTACACCTTCCGTTTTCCATTAATGTCGAGTTGCTCCCTTATAAAATAATTAGTAATTAGTCAGTTAAGGCAGGGCCCATCATACAGTAAATTGAAACTGATGAAACGTAGCTATGGTCCTAATGTTCCTGAGTACATCTGAGCTTACAAAGCATGATACATGGGTGCATGGACACATTTCATGTCATACTAAGCCCAAAAGTAAATCAAGATCCACTAAGAGGTCTTCACGGGTCTACCTGAACCGAAAAGACCTGACCATGCCGTGTTTTATAATGGTCAATCGGGTCTTTCCATTACCTCAGGTACCCGAGTCTGTTTATCATCATGCGTAATACTCGAGTGGATACGAGAAGATCCCTACTCAGCCTTAATCAGGAGAGAAAAGCATGAAGTGCTACATGATGATGAGGCTGACCTAGGATCAGATTACTGCAGCGTAAAAGAGGGGGAGTTGAGTTGTGCGTGCGGACCAGGCTGACAGCTGAGCCCTCCGTGGGATGAAAGATGTGCAAGCGTGTGTGATCATAGATTCCTTCTTCAGTGAGATGAAAACTATGCAATTCACCTTCATTGCCTCTTATTGTAGCTGGCTGTTATGCACAACATTGTGTGCAACACTATTGGAAAGGTTAACCACTTTAACCCTAGCGTCGCACATTTGGACATGGTATTTTCTTCCAAAATAGCAGATTTACAAACCCGCATAGAAATAATGTAGAACATTTTTATGGTTGAGTGGTTAAATGGTTCAGTGGTTAAGTGGCTAACACTATGAGCATTACACCTGTTAAAATAAAACCAATAAACCCATTGTAAAACAGAACAAAAGCACATCATAATGCAAAATGACTACAAGAAAAGCCTTACAGTATCTTAATTCCAAATGAGAACATGCTCATGTGAATACTGTACATAACGTCCTCATTCCAGCGCAGTTCCTCTGACTCAGTACGTGCGGTACATACATTTAGACACAATTGGCCCTGCTCTGTAGGCAGCCTCTTAGAAAAGCTCACTGTGTTGACAATCTTTCCTCAGCTCCAAATGCACCATAACACGTTCCCATGTAGAGCACATGTCTAGCTGATATGATGTCTCTGTTTCTCCCTACCTACTACCTCCCTTACTTCCTTGCGCTCTTGGTCGTCCTCTGCAGCAGCAGCTCTCCAGTCTTTCATACGCCACATGAATGCTGAAAGAGGAGAGGAAAGCCGACCAGAACCTGCTGTGGTGGACAGTAATGAAGCACATTTACTTGAGTACTGCACTGACGTACATTTTTGGATACTTATGACTTACTTATGACAAATACTGTACTTTTGACTCCACTACATTTCTAGGAAGGGAAAGGGAACATTATGAATTAACCACTTAAGCCCTATTACAAATCTAGTGGAAATAGTCGATCAACAATCTCACAACGCATCGTGAGGTTATGTGTTGTGAGCTTGTAGATCTGCTATCTTCACTATATTTGAAACCTATGGAAAATCTTGTCTACATTTCAATACAGCAATGCATTGATATTAAAATAAAATGTACTTTGTAATTTGTACTTTTGAATACTTCAGTATTTTTTTTAAAGCAAGCACTTTTGAATACTTACGTTTTTTTTTTGTTTTAAAGCAAGTACTCCGAGTATCTATACTTTGACTCCAGTACCCATGGGGTTGAGTACTTTGTCCACCACTGGCCACATGATTTGAATGCTGAAAGAGGAGAGGGAAGCCGACTCAAAGGGATGCTGTTCCTGTGTGCACGTGTTCAAGGTTTTTGTTCTTTCTATTCTTGAGCCAGGCACCGTCCTGTCCATAATTCTCTTTGTATGTCTGTATTAAGTATGTCTGTGTGTGTTTGTGTGAATGGCTGCCTGAAACTGTAGCCATTCAAAGCATTGAAATGCTTTGAATGAGACAGCAAAGGTAGAATCCCACTCCATTCCACTTGACCCTGGACACAATAAAACAAACACTTCAAATATTCCACCTTCGTTGGACCTTTTTCAGTCGTGAAACACGACGTTATAAGCCTATATGTTTTCCCATCCTTTGGGCTTATTATTCCTTTAAACCCTTTCATCATCTAAGACAGAAAACAGAGCAGTGTGAGGCGGTAGAGGAGCAGTTCTGCTGCAGCCGGCTACCAGACAACAATCCCAGGAGAACTAAGAGATAAGCCTTAGGGGAATGCAATATTTCATAGCTTCGCCTTTTCTTTTTTTTTTACATGCGGACAGCACTAGCTCTGTATCACAGCTGAGTGTCCAGACAGACTCCCTTTTTTTTTAATACACACAAAACAGAAACTTGTCCTGTCACAGCCCATTACGACACAGCGTTGTTAAGCCCGATCTACAAGCTCACATCGAGTCATGCTGCGACGACTTGTGGGCTTGTAGATCGGCAATTGTATAAAGTATAGAATAAAGCCTCAGTCTGACAGCATAACGTGAACTGTGTGGCCAAATTCCCTGCATTTCGCCCTCAGTTTATGAAACTCAGAGGAAAAAGGTATAGCCCACAGTCTGATCCTGCATCATCATCCGTTGTGCCTCACTCAGACACGAGCTCCGCTGTCCGGTTTCCTTTGAGCTCCACTAAGAGTCCAGAGAGTGAACTCACACGGTAAACCTCCCCATTTGTCTCCATGTGCAGACAGAGGTGCTTGATGCTCGGTGGGTGGGAGGATGGAAGGGTGGTGTGTGTGTGTGTGTGTGTGTGGGGTGTGTGTGTGTGTGTGTGTGTGTGTGTGTGTGTGTGTGTGTGTGTGTGTGTGTGTGTGTGTGTGTGTGTGTGTGTGTGTGTGTGTGTGTGTGTGTGTGTGTGTGTGTGTGTGTGTGTGTGTGTGTGTGTGTGTGGAGGGGGGAATGTGGTTTCTGTGGGGCTGTGTGAGTGAGTGTGTGGCAGAGAACGTTGACGGGGAACATTTTATGCCATGCCTACGTCTCACAACCGCTAATATCCCCCTAATGTATCATGACGATCAAGTTGTGGTTTTCTTTTGCTTCCTCCTTTTGCCTCCCGTTTCTTTTTGTGATTTAACACATTACCCCCCCCCACACACACACACACACAGATGCACCTCCCTATAAAAAAAAAGAAAATGCGTGAAAATGTTCTCATCATGTCACGTCTCTCATTCAGGCACAAGTGTCCCACTTTCTCTCCTCTCTCCCATCTTACCTGGCTGTGCTCGGCGATAAAAGTTCCACGATGGGTATTTTCTTTAAGGGAAAAAATCTATTAATATTCTATTTCTTTCTTTCTTTCTTTTTGTTGTAAATATAAGGATGGTGGAGGTGGAGGGGACCTGGGTGGTAGGTATCGCTTCAGGTCGTGGCGTGGATGCTGTGGACGGATGACGCTGAACACGATGTCGAGGAACGACGGTGGCGGAAGGAGCAGCACGAAGGAAGCACAGCAGGAGGAGGAGGAGGAGGAGGGGAAGGAGGAGGATGAGTAGGAGGAGGGTGGATGAGAGGGGGATGAACAAAGAGGAAAGGAGAAGAGCGAGAGGCAGAGGAAGAGGGCTGAATTATGGATGGAGTGAGAGAGAGGGAGAGAGAGAGAGAGAGAGCCCTCACTCACATGTACCGTGGGGCGTGATTCATCATATGCCTGCATGGATCAAATAGCCTCAGTCCTCTGAAGGGCTGGCTGTGGTGAGCTGACCACATGGTACAGTATAGCTGTGGAGGCTGATGGGGCTGAGGAGGGGGGGAGGGGGGGGGCTAAGGGGTTATCAGGGACGGCGAGGAGGTGAAGAAGGAGATCAGCTGTAATCTGAGGAGCAGCCGGGGGCATGATAGACAGACGGACGGACGGACGGGCAAACAGATGATACGGGGGTATCGTTTCCTCCTCGCTCTTCCTGTCACCGCCCCACTGGATTCTGAACACCTGGTCCCACACGCACGCACGTGCACACACACACACACACACACGCACCTACCTACGTATTTATCTCTCTTTGATTCACTCACTTAATCCTAATTCTAAACAATATTATTCTAGAAGCACAGTTTGTTTGTCACCCCCCCCCCCCTCTCTCTGTCATCTCGTCTCACTCTCACTCCATTCTGACCACCCAATACTGTGTGCACAATAACCCCCTGACGGTACTTATAAAACGACTCCTCTCCTGTCCTGTGTCATGCATCTAACGGGTGAAAACGCTCACAGTCACGGTCCGCTAAATAAGAGCCTCCTGCTACGTGTCTAATCAAGATTTCAAATGGATCCGCATGCATGTTCCGCGCATATTTTGAGAACCGTCTGACCGGTCAACTTCAAACCTGTTTAATGCCAAGGACCATGGCAGAGGGTGTGATGTACATTACCTAGTGGGAAGTCGGTGGGATTGGGGGTTGTCCAGAGATATCGATAAATTCACAAATCTGTCCGTCTGTGTGTCTGTCTGTCTGTCTATCTGTGTCTTTTGTGCCCAAATAGGGAGATCTCATGTCTCTCTGTCTGCCTGTGTCCATTTTATGCCCAACAATGGCAATCTGATGTCATCAACATGACGTCATAGTAGTGACGTCATAGACTGGCCTCTAATGGGAACTGCAAGTACTCTGACAACGGTTCCGTTGGGAATGTATAACCGGAGGAGCGTGCATTTCTAACCAGCTTCGTTTCCAACGGGCATCGGCCTAGTAATTTTTATTAAAAAAGACTGTGTTATCCAGTCGTCACATGATTTTTAACTTTGACGTGACATCATGCTAGCAGTCAATAATGGCAGTCAGAATATATGCATGTAGAGCAGCAATTCATAATGAACAAGCAAGTACGAACATTTTCTTTACAAGAATGTCTTGTATTCATCTGAAGCCAAAGCAAAGATGTCACAAGAGTTTCCTCGTAAATAGGAGAGCTGCTGTTATTGAAAGAGTGACAGAGTGCGTTTCCTAATTGACACGAATGTACTCAATATAATTAATCTCCCCATTTCAAATGCTAGCGGGGAGATTTTGCAAGCTGGAAATGATCAAAAATAGACTGAGGTGGGGGCATTGATGCATGGAAACAATCTAACTTTTATGTCCACTGAATATCATCTGTTGCATCTGCTGGATTTTACCGACCTTAGAAAGGACTTAGCCTTAGAGAAAAGAAGGGAGAAAGGAGGAGGAGAGAGAAGCTTGGTGAGTCACAGGAAGTCTACCAGCAGTCTAAGCCTATAGCAGCATATAGCTACGGGCTAATAGTCGCAGGCAAGCCAGAGCCAGCCTTAACCTTTATAAGCTTTTAAAAAAAGGAAATTGCTTAGCCAATCTCAAATGCAGAGTGTATCTGCCTCACAGACCTGATAGTTAAAGGCTTAACTTTTAGTGGTCAATTTAGACCCCATTACCTGCCCCGCGAAATACATCAGATCTAACTTTTTGTTGTCTATATTGCATCCTCAGCAGATGACAAGGAAGCTGCCTATATACTATCTGATTGCACAGGCTGAAGTAAATGCACCCAACGCAGGGAAGCTGATAGCAATTTCAATCGTTGATGCCTGATTGAACTTTTACCATCGTACTATCTATACGACATGCCCATCCCGGGAGGATGGCTGCCTCGACCGTTGGGAATATTGAAGTGGACCTATTGCGCCAAGGCACTGTGAGGGCTGGGAAGCTCTGAATATGATTCAGCTCGTACCCGTATATCAGCCATGGCTGTGTCGGGAAAAGGAATGGGAATGGAAATAAAATGTTGGACTACTGAGGTGATTCCTGGCTTGAGTTTTAATACGTACTGAGCAGGATGTCATTTTGGACCGTCAAGATATTAATGACACAGCACACGTCAAATCAAGATTTCCTCTGCGAGAACTTCCCAAAAAAGACATTACAACTGTACCCAAATCACAAACCGTAGGTCCCTCTAGCCCAGAACTGAAAGAATTTCTCAACCAGAAAAATAAGTTATTTAAATCAGGAAGACGCAAGAGAAAGCTTTGCAGAATATAATTAAGAAGAACATAACAGAGTGCAAAGCTGCCTATATAGAGATAAAAATGCAATGCATTGTTTTGCCATGATGCTAAGAAAGCCTGGCAGGGTCTACAGATCATTATCAAGTTAGAAACCTAAAATGCGCAAAATGAATGCTGCTAATGACTTGAACTGTTTCTATTGTAGATTTGACACTATTGATTATGCATCACAGCAAACTGAGGCAGTTGATAAAGTCACATGTTTACCAGCTAATGACTTCAGGATTAGGATGAGGTTAGGAAACATCAACCTTCAGTTTGCAAATGCACGTCCAAGAGTCCAGATGGTATTGGCAGTTAGAGTTAGTTAGAGTATGTCCTAATAATGTTAAAGAAAGAAATAAAGAAAAAAAGCATACGGTAAAAGGTGAATAGATGAATCTTGTGGGACTACATGTCACACTTTTTTGCACATGGACGATTTATCGTTAACATGTACAAACTGAAATAAAAATGCAAAATATGACTCAAACCAGCTCAGCTCCTTTATAATGCCAACCAGATGCTCTAGTCTCTGCGGCAGGATGTGATAGTCAATGGTGTCAAACGCAGTGATAAGGTCCAACAAAACAAGTTAAGATAGAAGACCTTTGGAGTGATGCAAGACTGAGATTGAGACTTTGATTAAAGCAGTGTGTAGGTTTATTTGCAGTCTGAGATAAACCAATTGAGTCTAGTAATGAGATAAACGTGTCAATCCTTATCAACACCCAAGTGAATATTAACACTGTCCAATACAATTACTTTATCTATACATCCCACAGTACTCTGTGAGTGAGTGTGTATGTAGGTCCGCTGTATATCGCGAGAACCGTCAAACAAATCACCTTCACATTCAACGTTCGAATTGCTGACACCCCACGGGAGTGTAGTGTTGAGGGTGTCAGTCCGACGTATCACCGGTTCTTCACAACTGGCGTGCGCCGCAATAAGCACAATTACATGCAAGTCGATGCAAATGTGAAGTTAGAGTGAATGATGCAAAACGACACGACACAAATGACGGGCACACGGGTACAACACTATCAACACAACACCAACACAACTACACCAAAAAACACACCAAAAAACAACACAACTGCACAACCGTAACATGACACCAAAACAACATCACAACACGACTACACGTGTCTAAGGCCATGCAGCACCTAGATCATTTACAAACAAATACACACACACACACACACACACACACACACACACACACACACACACAGACACAGACACAGACACAGACACAGACACAGACACAGACACAGACACACACACACACACACACACACACACACACAAATACACTGGCATGTGGTTACAGGCCAGCACTATTCCATAAATTGGACACATCTCTGTGAGTGTGTATGTCTATGCTTCACATTTCTTGAGTAGCGTCCATCCAATCACCTTCACAATTCAGCGTGTGTGTTGTTGATACCCCAAGGGAGTGCAGTGCCGAGTGTGAGGTCCGACAGATCAGCGGTTCTCTAGAACTGGCACACAACACCAACAACAGTGGCTTTGTCTCAATCATGATGCCTCATTTTACAGCACTTTAATACAGCCTGCAGTGTAATAGCAGGACAGATTGTGCTCAGCTAAAAAAAAAAAAAAAAAAAAACTTGAATAAATACTTCATTCACACTGTCGAAGGACCTGGGTTCCACTTTTGAAGACACCATTCAAAAGAAGGATGTTCAAATGAGGTTGATTGTTCGCCTTGACCCGGCTTCATTCGTAACAGCCTCGTAGGAATTAAAAAGGCTCAGTTGATCATTTCCTGGCTCGGATTGAATGATCGAGTGGAGTGGCTCAGTAGTTCGGTACAGTGAGTGCAGCGTCAGAGGTGTACAGCTTCTTTTCACAGGCCTGGGAGTGAAAGTCCAGCTTTATAGCAGCAGAACTATAACACCAACATGACATAAACACAACTACACAACACCTACACAACACAACTAATACAACAGCACAACAAACACAACCTCAACACATCCACACAGCTACACACAGGCTTGGCACCATGCAGCATTTAGGACATTTATACCAACGTGTATGCACGCACGCGCGCAAGCACACACAAATAAACCAGCATCTGGGTACGGGCATTAGTCAATAAATTCCACAAATCTCTGTGAGTGTATATGTGTATGATTGTCCAAGCAATCACCTTCATATTTGACATGTGTAATGCTTATACCCCAAGGGAGGGTAGTGTCAAGTGTACCGTCGGTCATATGAGTGCCGCGCCAGAACCACCGTGCAGCACGATTACATGCAAAGCTGTGAGTACACACAAAGCACCAAGCATCACCCGGAATGTCACAACATGAATGACACAACACGATTGACATGAAAGGGCTACTTACATCAGTGGTTCTCAAACCTTTTCACATCAAGGACATGATATGTGTTTGGCTGCGGACCCCCATCTCAAAAATGTTTTGCACACAATTTCAAGATTTTTCAAAAATAGCCGATCTACAAGCTCATAGGTGTGGCACGAAGTGACGCATTATGAGCTTGTATCTGCTATTTTTGAATAGCCAAATACATTTTTTTAATGATTGTGACGCTATATTAACTAATTTTTCTGGGGACCCCCTGGTTCCCCCTCAAGGACCCCTGGGGGTCCCCGGACCCCACTTTGAGAACCAATGACTTACATCACAGTACATAGTAGCTGCAGACGACTGCACTAGTGAGTATTAATGACCAAACTTGATAGAAATTCTGACAATTGAGATTCAGATAATGGGCCAGGAGGGTGGTACGCCATAACAAATATAAGTGGCTGTAATGATTTTCAAGTTGGATGTGAACGATTAAGAATGAGGATTTCAAAACAGACCCAATGTTTCACTAAGACAAAATAAATCAACATGACAGTCAGATAACAGATAATTTACAAATACGGCTTTTGAAGATAGATATCTATGTTTACTTATTTACTTACTCATCACTCCCAGGGGAGCATAGGCCATCGTCGACTCTTCTCCATCCAACACGGCTTTGGGCTGTCTTTTTCTGCCTCTCCCCTGCTATATCCAATGTTTAGTCGACATTTTATTCTCTCATTTTGTGGTGCTATCAACATGCTTTAAAATGCACCCTTTTCTGTTCAGAAATCTCTGCGAAGTCCATGATTCCATAAGTCCATTTGAAACTTTGATTAGACATGTAGAAAGACCTCAATTTCTTACTAAGCGTTTCTTGTGACTATTTTCACTCGATAAATGCATGTTCAGATATGGGCGTGGAGAGCAGAGCAACAAATGGTGTGTGCACACATGATCCTGCTCTCTCCCTCAGTCTAGTTTCCTTCATTCCTGGGTGCATGCCCGCTGCGCCGTGCACACACATATTCATTACTTGTCTGTGCAATCAGTCTTGCTTGACTGTAGCTAATAGATCTCTATTTCAACCAGCCAATCAATAATCTGTGATTCTCTATGCATCACATGTCAGGGCCATAAGGTTCAACAAAGTGTATTTGTTCATGGCTCTCCATGCTATTTTGAAGTTGTGCTTCCTCCACTGAAAATAGCTCTGTGGATGGATTACTGACACATTGTTTTGATCCAGATGATACATAGCTGAAAATGTTTGTATATTTTGCACATTGCTATAGTAGTAATACAGTATGTTCTGTGTTCTTGTGTTTCAATGGCAGTAGTGTGCATTTGTCAAAAATTGCTGCACTGAATCGTATCCTAAAACATAGAAATGCTGTGATAGAACCCTTTACTCCTTTGAAGACACATTCTCTCTCTTCTATTTGCCATGAAGGAGCAACACATTGGGCTGACTGTCATCCACAGTTCAAGACAGCTGTGTGCACCCATTGAATACCAATATCTTGGAGAGACACCCACACCCACACACACACACACCCACACCACCAACTCCATCCAACGTAGAGCCGTTCCCCTCCACAGAAGACAAGTGATGCAAACATCTTTCCAACCTTTTCTTCAATCTACACTGTCCATCGTCAGTGCCGCGCGCAACGACATCAAGGAGCCCCCTCCACCCCCCCTCCCCCATCGACGCGTAGAGCTGTTCGTCACACCCTCTCCCTCCGAGCGTGCCCTTGGCTCTGTGATTGAGCTCAACACCTTGCATTCTCCCGCCCCAACCCCCCGTAACATTTATGCCCTGCTGAGCCCACCGCCAGGCTTCTTGAATGCCTCTTCCTCCTATTCCTCTTGCCACCTTGGCTCCTCTTCACTTCCCCTCCTGTCAACGTCAGGCTGTTATAGGAGGAAGGAGGCGAAGGGGGAATCGGGGTCAACTGCCGCCAGGCCCAGCCGTGCGTGCCTCTGTAACCATCACTTCGGTTGTTGCTGCAGTGATTGGTGCCTCCTGTGTTGGATCACGTTGTAGGTGAGTGATCAGCTGTTCTCCGCGACACACACACATCTGCCCCGTTGATCAATTGCCCCATTAATCCACCGCCTGAGCGGGTAACACGGTCAGGGGACACACGTTCCGTATCACAATGACATGGGCACATGTTCTCTTTTTAAGAGCCCTAGTTAAACAGCACCCGAGGTAGTTTTTACGAAGGCCTTGCACACACGATATCCCCGCATGGCTATTTGCATCATTTTGCACCATAAAGGCTGAACGTTTACTTCCAGGCCCTTGAAGAGGGCTGTATCGCACCACTGAGCCGCTCTACTCGATCATTCGATCGGACCAGGAAATTATCATTTGAGCCTGTTTAATTCATACAAGCAAGGCTAACAATCTGTTGAATGATGTCTTCAAAAGTGTAACCCAGGTCATTCAACAGTGTGACTGAAGTGTTTACGTGAGGCTGTTTTTGTTTCAAGCAGAGTGTAATCAGTCCTGCTAATAGACCATCAGGGCTGTATTAAAGTCTAAGTGCTGTAAAATTGAGGCAACATGATTGAGCTAAATTCGCTGTGCAGGGTGACGGGTTGCCTGTTGATTAGAGTGACCATTCCCATGATGGAAAGATTGCTTGTTCAATCCCCAAATGACGTGGGACTCATTCATTGTCAGTGTGAAAGTGTATACAAAACATCTGAATTCATCTGAAGTCACTGAGAGCAGGCAAAATAAGGCTAGAATAATAACTAGAGCTATTGTGATATAGAGTTAGTACACTCCCATAAAATGACTTCCATTGTAAACAAAGAATATTCATAGAACATTCGATATTCAATCATTTATTGCAGAGATAACAAGAGTCATGGGGTGACCAACTGTGTAGTTGAACCCTCATAATGGGTGTTTATGATCACATCATGGTAGATCAAATAATGTCACAACTCCCTCTTTCATCGGGTTTAGTTTGAGCTATCTATTCTTCGACTGTAACGGAGGAAGGAGAGGTGCCCCAGCATGGAACAGTAATAATGGCTTGTTTGCTTCTTAGAACAAAAGCAAAAAGCTGACACTGAATAGTGGTCAGAGAGACTGTCCACAACCGTCACTGTGGGGTTCTTTACCAACGATGTATCCTGTCAAAGTGTCTTAGAGCAAGACACTGTGATATAGCTGCTTACTTGTTCCTGATTGGAGTGTGATCTTAAAAGCTTGAAAGGATGGACAGATCCTTTAACAGCCAATGTATGTCACAGTCTAATCACCAGCATTTGGACATTTCTGCTCCCTCGCTAAATTGAGCTTTCACAGAGACAACGCAGAGCACTAATCTGGATTGAAGTGTCAACCGAATCAAGGTCGGTGAATTGAGGGAGAATATTTTCTTAAGACGAGACAAAATAAGCTAAAACCTAAAATATGTACTGTAGCATACTTAAGGTCATGGATTGTGACTACTGCGAGTGCGGTAGATAGATGGTGGAGCAAGTACCACAAATACACCAAGTTGTTACAGTAGCAAAATAAATCCCAAGGCCTAAAGCAGAATGTGGATTAGAATCATACAGTTGTATATAAAGTATCAAATCTTGCTCCCTTCATGGTTGACTGTGTTTGTTTGGGGAAAAAAATACTTAGATTTTGAGTGGAACTCGGTCAGCCTTGTTGACAGATCACCGTGCTACTTGTGAGCATATCTGCCATTGTCAGTAAAAGTAAGAGAAAGCATTTGAAAGCCACTGTCCGAGACATTGAGCAATGTGAACCACCCATGATGCATCGGGAAAACAAGGCAGCCTGCATGGTCGACCTGTGGCCCTTCTGTTCATTATAAAGCTAGTTGTTGTTCAAGACGAGAATGTGGATCACAGAAATAGGGCTGACAGAGCTCTAGTGACAGCGCTGTCCTCTCAGGTCCTGTTCCCTCTGCAGGCAGGCAGGCAGGCAGGCAGGCAGGCAGGCAGGCAGGCAGGCAGGCAGGCAGGCAGGCAGGCAGGCAGGCAGGCAGGCAGGCAGGCAGGCAGGCAGGCAGGCAGGCAGGCAGGCAGGCAGGCAGGCAGGCAGGCAGGCAGGCAGGCAGGCAGCCATAGATAGATAGCTAGATAGATAGCTAGATAGACAGACAGACAGACAGACAGACAGACAGACAGACAGACAGACAGACAGACAGACAGACAGACAGACAGACAGACAGACAGACAGACAGACAGACAGACAGACAGACAGACAGACAGACAGACAGACAGACAGACAGACAGACAGACAGACTGCAGAGCCTTTTTTACCAAACACGCCCCCTTTCCACAGCCTCGCCCCCACCGTATATATATATATATATATATATATATATATATATATATATATATATATATATATATATATACATACATATATATATACTGGATATATATATATATATATATATATATATATATATATATATATATATATATATATATATATATATATATGAACAGAAGTGCATATATATATGAACAGAAGTGCACACCCACAATTCAATCTAAACACATCCCACAAATGGACAGGGTGTTTCTTAGAGTGTTACACACACTCTCGATTATTGCTCTTCAGCACCATGGACATCGTCACTCCACTTCAACATACAGTGTACTGTGGTCTTCAGCACCATGGACAGCGTCACTCCACTTCAACATACAGTGTACTGTAGTCTTCAGGACCATGGACAGCGTCACTCCACTTCAACATACAGTGTACTGTGGTCTTCAGCACCATGGACAGCGTCACTCCACTTCAACATACAGTGTACTGTGGTCTTCAGGACCATGGACAGCGTCACTCCACTTCAACATACAGTGTACTGTGGTCTTCAGGACCATGGACAGCGTCACTCCACTTCAACATACAGTGTACTGTGGTCTTCAGGACCATGGACAGCGTCACTCCACTTCAACATACAGTGTACTGCAGTGGTTCTCAACCAGTGGTTCTCAGTCAGGGCCCACTGGAAAATCTCAAATCTTTTCGTGAATTGCGGCTGATCCATCTGATCACTTCAATCAACATCAACGCGGCAGCCGAATGGTTAGGTGGTCACATTTTTTGCCTACTTGAAATGTCTGAATGTTTTTTCTTGTGTGTGTGTTTGTTTGTGTACTGTACCTCCAGTTTCCTTGTTAATACAGTGCAAATCTCAGGTCCGTCTGTCCGCCCGCCCGTTCGTCCATCCGTCTGTCCACCCACCCACCCGTCCGTCCGTCCGTCCGTCCGTCCACCAACCCATCCATCCATCCATCCATCCATCCATTCGTGTATTAATTAATTTCATAGCAGATTTTGGGAGGAGACTTAATATGTTTGGCTGGTGATGTGGCTCTCACTTTAAATGCCACTCACCTGAGTAAGTGCTGAAGCAGAGATAACATTATGCCAATATGTCTGGTGTGGGTCTGCCACTATCTATGTTATTGTACTTGGCGTTCAAAAGCCATACATTATTGAACACACACTTACCAGGCATTTTTTGCGGATAAGTAATTATTTTTAACATTGCACCAATGTATCACATGATCGATTTATACTCTATTGTACGAGGGTGTCATGTAGCAAAAATATCATGGTACAATGCATTGTTAGCTTATAGATCTGTTCTTTTCGTCAGATGATGTGCCTGTGTAGCCGTAGCGCAACATTTTATTATTAAAACAAGTTACATATTTTGCATAATAACAGACATTATTTGGGACATGTTTTTATAAACAAATTCAATAGTCAAAAACGGTTTTAATAATTTGATCTTATTTCCAGGAATTTCATGACCGTGGGAACCCTGACGGAAACGATCTCCACAATCTCCCAATGGATGGTGCTGGGGACCCTTTAGAGTTTAGACCACCATCTTATTGGTCTTGCAATCTGTGGCACGTTAGAATATAGAGAGCGTTAACAGATTTAGCACCATGTATTTATGATTACTCCAAATGATTACTCCAACTGATAAAGACAGGTTAGGTAAGATTGAAGTGGATTGGAGTATTATTTTAAGCATGGGCACTTAAGCACTGTACAAATATATCTGGCATTAAATGCTAACACTTATTATTGATCCCCAGTAAATTCAAGCAAGGAGGCCAATAAATAATACAAAAAGTGCCTTAGACAAATACAAATGTGAAAAACCAGGATGCCAAATGTACATTGTATTTGCATTATTAGTATTAGTATATGCAATAACTTTGTCTACACTCCTTCACTGTTTATTATCAACCCCACAAAACAAATTTACAAATATCTGGCAAAAGTGTATGAGTCACATCTTATTCACTAATAAAAGTGATTATGCTGAGCAAGACACTCACTCATAATCGCTAAAAGAGAGACTGGATGCACCGCTGTGCTTTATATGTTCCACTATAATAAATAAACCTGGGACAACTGTCCCAGTGGACAACATCAAGGTCATTGTCCCATGCAGCCACTCCAGTTGTCCCTATTCCCATTAGCTTTGCTGCTCTGTTCTGTCAACAGCATTCTGTGTAGCACCCCTGTTCTCTTGGCCGTGCGTCTAGCCAATGTGTTCCACATAATGGATGAAACAGAACACAGTGTACCTTTAGTTTGGGCCGTTATACCTACATCGCATTGCAGATCCAACCAATATGTCTGAGTCATAGTGTTGGGGGCTTTGTCAGAGTACCCGTTGTACCCGTCTGTCTACCTTGTCCCTTTTATGCCCATATATGGAGATCCCTGATGTCATCAGTATATGCCCATATATTGGAATGCCCATATATGGGCATATTGGTTTCAATCGGCGGTTCTGGACAACTGGATATCCGAACTGATCGACGGCGGGCACAGCAGTCCCTCGAGTCCTTGCCACTGGGCGCGCCGAGTTTGAAGTTGTTTGGTCCCATATATGCACATGACCATATATGGGCGTAGCGGCCGGATCTGTGGCTCTGGACAACCGGATCTCTGTATCTGTCAGTCCTTGTCCCTTTTATGTCATCAGTATATGTCCATATATGGGCATGCCCCCTTTTGTGCCCATATGGAGCTGACTGATTTGCCGCTGATGCCATGACGACACTTTAAGGTTAGATAACACACTCCATATTTGGGCATAGCTCATTGGGAACTCCTTATGGTTTAGGTCTGTCGGCCCGCCCTCCCATTAGACAATTTTAATTTAGGATTACTGGAGGTGACCGTGTCCTGTAAATTCTCATGTCAATTTAAAATGTTCAAACTTTCAATACTGTCACAATGCTAGAACTAATGTGTTTCAATATGCGTGAGTAATGTAGGCTGTGTGTAGGTGTTTCTGTGTTCGTGTACATGTATGGACATCTCTACATCCATCTTTGTGTTCACACTCCACTCAACAAGTCTGCACTCAGTAAATTACTCGCTGTCAAACGGTGAATTGATGGCGGACCGCAGCTCTCTGGTCCAAAGCCCTTCATTATCCGCTCCTTCAATCACCTGCTGTGATTGACGCCAATCAGTAGTGTGGAGGTACACCCACACAGTACACAAGCTTCCATTTCGTTTTTGCAGTCATTTCAATGTGTCTTACAATCTAAATACTTGAAGCACATTTGGCTTGCTGCGTATCAGAAAATAAAATTTGTTTTTTCAAACGGAAATGATTATTTCAGGGAGTGTAGTTCCAGACATCGAGGGCTTTAAGCACAAAGGGCGTAAGTGACATTATATATATATTTTCACACGATAGCTTTTCATTGATTGTAATTATTTAATTAAATACAAAAATAAATACAAAAATAAATATAAGAACATATATTTTAGTATTCAGAGATTGTGGCTGTGCAAAACTAATCAAGGTGAGACTGAATCATCCATTTAATGTGTGCACATGTCTCACAATAGTAGGAAGTGATTGGACGAATAGCTACTCTTTATTGGATGAATAGCTACTTAGATGAAGTACGGTAAATGTAACTCAATACATGCTACTCACAAGAAGAAGAAAACTTGTGCAACTGGCATTAAATAAATAAACCTGAATGTTATGCTTACAGAACAAAATGCTAATTGGGTTCAGTGCCAGACACTTACATTTGCATCCAGTCTGCAACCACCCCATCCCATCCCCATCTACTGGACCCCGCTTGAATCCTTATGGTTCGGGCGACACACTTCTGCCTGGGAGATTTACTGTGCTGATGCTGGGTCCATTAGTCACTGAGTTACAGGGTCAGCGCTCCATCGCACCTGTCTGCCTCCGCCACAGAGAGTCATGTGGCACTAATGATAGCGAGGCGTGAGCCAGTGGACATTTCCTGGTTCACCTGCAACCTTTGTGTTAGTTCAGGACTAGGCAACGGGTGGCTCGCGGACCGCGTCCAACACACACTCCCGATTGATGACGCCCACATCTGCTACCGCGGCAATGAGCAGACGGGTGCCCGTGTGATGAATGTCGTCAATTCTGGTTACTCACTCAAAATATCAGCCGGCATTACAAACACATTTCTGCCCTCTAGTGACAATGACAAGCATAAACCGAATTAAAGGACACGTGCAGTGATTTGGTACATACATTAGGCTTGGGAACCGAATCCAAAATGCCAAGTGAAAATAATAGAATTTCAATTCCGTTTATTATTTCCTAAATGTGCTAATAACCCTTTATTATTGCAAACAAAGCCTATATATCTGCCAGGGGTCTAGCACGTACGTAGCTATCTACCAGTCCACTAACTTATGTCACGCATCAACAACTCAGCAGCATACCCATTTGGTTAGATACAAGCTACCATGTAGCATGCATGACTAACATGACATGAAAAATGGACCGTGGTAACCGGCCAAAAGTAAAATAACGACTTGGCAAAGTGCATGTGGGAAATGTATTAGTTGCTATTCAGGTTGCACATAAAATCTGACCTAACGTTTAAGGCGGCACAACATCGATCTGAAAGAGTGGACAGTGTTTGAGTGAGTCATCATCAGCCAGTAAATGCTCTACTGGAGGATCAATAAAGAGAGATCAAGTTGAAGCGAAACACATTTGAAATAATAAAGTTAATCCTAAGTCTAGACACTGGTGGTGGTCCTGCTGAACTCGTGGACAATGGAGACCTTGCCAGGTGGAGCTGGGGTAGGAGGTGGGTTGCTCAGCGCTCGTCCTAAAAGAGAATGACCAGTTGAGAGGCAGTGATATTTGTACAACAAGAGTCATTACTATGGATATTTCGGGATGCGTGTTATTACCTGCGTCTAAAGGTTTAGTTGTGCATAGAAGATGTAGACGCTGTAGCCGCCACATACACGTATACGTAGGTATTTACAATGGATTAACACTTCCTAGTGGTAATTAACATATTGATCTGAACTCGGAGTGTGGGTGTGATGGGGCTCAATTGATCGCCATGGATGGGGGTTGGAGGGAGTTACACGCATGCTGTAATTGTGTATACCTCAGTGAATATGTAATGCGGACGGGGTCTTATAACGTGGTGGCTTCCCCATGGATCACTGTTGATGTTGTCCACTCCGGTGTAGTCCCTGTGTTGCTGTGTGTGTGACCAGCAGAGAATGTGGGTGCAGTCATGTGACTGCCTGGCTACCTTTGATTGGTGAAAGTGGAGTCAAACGTAACTAGTGGCTACATTTGATTGGTGAAATTGAGTCGCTTGGCAGAGCTTTAGGCGAAAGTCTCTGATAGAAGGAAACAAACAGATCATGGATTGAAAATAAAAGTAACAATTAGAATGTTGCCCTACCAAGTACATGTAGTATTTCTTCTTCACAAATATGCTCAAGTAAAAGTAAAAAGTATGTTGCATTAAAACCATACTCCTATTGTTATTCCTCTAGTCAGTGCACACATAATCTCTCAAGAACAGATTCTGCACTGCGTTGGAATCTGTCGGGGAGGTTCGTCATAACGTGTGCGCATTCAGATCAGGAAGCAGGCCGCGCTTTACCCAATGAAATGTAGTGGGCGGGATTCACATGTCCGTCGATCTTTCCCCCTCGAAACAAACCCAAATGTAGCTCAGGAGCGCAAATTCAATAAAGAAGATCTAGAGTTGTTCATAATGATAAATGCTTGGTTAAATGTTGGTATCCAACAAAACTGGGGGGAATATGTTATATCCAAGGCTTATCCTACTAATTGCTGAACTTACCAATTACCACAATAACACATGCATGCACATGACTAAAAATTAATTGTCATACATATTTGATTTCGAAATTAACACCAACAAGTGAATTATATTAATAGTGTAACTGTTTTTGTTTTTGTGTTATGACACCAGCCCCACCTTCTCACACCCTGTTGCCAACATGGAGCAGCCTTGCATCTCATTCACAGTGCTGCTCTCAGCTCCTAGCAAGTTTTAACTTGCTGAAGATCACAAGTCTTCAGCAAGTTTGCAGGTGACACTTAGCTCACCTGCAAACGGTGAGCTAAGTGTGACTATACACCTGTTGAGGTGAAATTGGCAGTACCCATTCACACTCAGGGGAGAGCCTCTGTCATGACCAAATCGCATTCCATCTGCTCAGGCTTGTACCATCTTGCTCATCATCTCTTGGAAAATGAAGAGATCTTTGGCTCAGACCAGGACACAAATTTGCTCATCATTGCCATCAAATGGATAATACAGCATTTAAACCCAGTGCAGATGAATGACCTACACCTATAGTATTCTCTCAACATCTTGCAGCTACAGGTCAAAATGTCATATTTTTTTCTTTGATGGACCCACAGCCTTACCCAGTATAACATACAGTACCTTCATGTCCTCTTTTAAGTCTCTAATTACTGACTGAATAAAACGTTTTAATGATAAACCAAAATATATTTATCTATATTTATCACCTGCACTGTGTAAATTACCCCCATACAAATGAGAAATGAGAACATTCGATTTGCCACCTATTTTTATTTTATTTTTGTATGTGTTGTTGCTCTTAGGCTGGTTGAATTAATTCTGGGCTTCTGATAATCAAGGCCCAGCCAGTTGTGAATGATGCTGAATGTGTGGAAGAGCAATGCATTTCAAATTAGTCTAGAGCTGTCTGTATATTTTACCATTTTCATGAAAGGTAGCCAATAAGGGAGGGGGGACTTCTTAAATGATACTGAATCATTTCACCACTGGTGTTGTACTATTCTTTTCTGAGTTAATTAACCTCTGAATGGTGTTTGGTGTTTGCTTTTCACAGTCCTAGGTTTCACTCTCACATTCACTCTTTCTCTCTCTCTCTCTCTCTCTCTCTCGCACGCACACACGCACGCACGCACGCACGCACGCACGCACGCACGCACGCACGCACGCACGCACGCACGCACGCACGCACGCACGCACGCACGCACGCACGCACGCACGCACGCACGCACGCACGCACTACACTACATTACACTACATTGCTGAACTGAGAGATACTGTACAAGAAATCACCAATCCCATAAGCTATATGTGGATTATGTGCAGACTTTTAAATGATAGTGGATTTTAGATTTGTTTTAGGTTATTCGATTTTTGGATAGGCAATTGCATTTTTAGATTTAAAGTTTAATATTGTAATCAGCAAAATAATTCAGTGTTTTTAATGGCACCTGTCCTTTTAAACATCTGTGAACTTTCTCTAGCCCTCTCTATTTCTGAGAAAATGATACACATGTTCAGCACAGTTTAGCAGTTTTCCTCACGACATGAGTTCTACCTACAAATAATTCAGGGACGTTTGGCAAGTGGATCATTTCATGCATTCAACCCGCATTTGCACTGTAGATAATTCTGTCCCTGATGTTACAAAACAGACTCAATCAACTTTCAATCAACTAATTACCAGACCATTTATTGCTTTTAGCTCAAAGGCAAACGTCTTCTTCTTCTTATAATAACACTTTTGAACTCTGAAAGGCCTAATTCCAAAACGACACTCATCCTGAGCTACAAATAAATACATCCTCCAGCGATAACTCCTTAACACAGATTTGATTATAGGTACTGTTGTAGAGATATTGAACAGTGGGTGCAACACTACCACTGCAAGCTCACCAAAATTCGCTACATGCCAACCAATGTTATAGTATGCCATCATCATCAACAGCCACTGTATCTCCTGCTGCAGAGCCAAGACAGTGAAGTGAACCCCTTCCAGCTCACTCACTCATTCACCCTGAACAAATGAGTCTGAATAACAGTGTCAGCTAAAATGTACACCCCTGTATAAATGATTATCCTTTAGGCAGACAGCCGGTACGGTCAGGGCTCTCTCCTTGGAGCACACACAGAGGACGGGTTCTTCTGCGTGTCCTTGCACAGTAGGCTACTTCCATCTTTACATTTTGTGATCAGTGGATTCTCTATTGAGCCCAGCGTTACACTGGCCTGAGGAGAATACAGGCCTTCACTGATATTTTGGAACGGCCTGGCATGGGAGATTATAGTTTTGCCCCTGTCTGTGTCTGTAATTGCCTAGCAAGAGCCTCCAGAGGTTTCAGTACATTCAAAACAGCGCCGCTAGGATCCTGATGGGAGTGTAGAAATACGACCATATCACACCCGTCCTCCGTTCACTTGACTGGCTCCCCATCTCCTTCAGGACTGAATACAGGATCTCCCTTCTGACACACCAGTGCATGCACGGCAATGTACTTTCCCCTACCTAAAATAACTCATCACCTCACAAACCTCCACTCGAAACCTCCGCTCTTCCAATATCAACCTTCTCCTTCCCCCCCAAGACCAAGCTCCGCACTATGGGTGACCGGGCTTTCTGCTCTGCTGCTCCCCATCTGTGGAATGCCCTCCCCGACCACCTGAGAGCACCACAGTATACTGACACTTTTAAAAATTGAATAAAAAACAACCTTTTTTTGCTAGATGCTATACTATGCAATATCGTGGTTACTTGTTTTTATTATTTTGATTATTAAAAAAAAATTGCTTGACCACAAATCACCAATTTAGAATGTTGTTTAATAGGCTCTATGCACAGCAGCCATTTTGGAGAGAAATAGGGCCTCTTCTTTCTTCCTTCACAGATGTTACCAATGATACTAATGAAGGCTCTGTTCCATTCTGGTCAAACAGAGTCAGGGTGCTGATATTGTGCACTCTGCTAAACCAGTGGGTTTCAAAGTGTGGTCCAGGGACACTCATTGTTCCTTAAATGGCACCTTAAAAAGGTGTGTAACTCTGAGAGTGTACAAATGGAGCCAAAAGGACCCATAAGGGTCCATTTGGCTCCATTTGTACACTCTCAGAGTTATGGGGGTCCTTGAAATCAAAATGTTTGAGAACCACTGCATGAAATGGAACAAAGCCTTCATTAGTATCATTGGTAAAACCTGTGAAAGAAGTAAGGAAGAGGCCCAATTTCTTTCCAATATGGCTGCTTAGAGCGATTAGAGTCTCTGCCAAATGCCCAAATTGTAAATTGTAGGCTACATTGTACTTTAATGGTTAACCTGGCCAGGGGGGGGGGGGAATAGAGATTCAGCTCTGCACAGTATGTTGCCAGATTTCTGACAGCATCAGCTGTAGGAGCATCCACACACAGCAGGAGGCGGATGCTCAGGTTGAGATATTTGTTGAACTTTGCTTGTGCCTCCCTGTGTCAGCTAGCTTGTCAGAAAGATCATATTCCAGCTCACATCTGGCTGTGAAGTACCATGAGCCAGAGGAGATTCTCGACACATCTAGCTGTAATGAGTGTACAGCAGTGGTGTACGGTAACTAAGTACATTTACTCAAGTACTGTACTTAAGTACACTTTTGGAGGAATTTTTACTTTACCGGAGTGTTACCCATTTTCAATACTTTTACTTCTACTCCACTACATCTCAGAGGCAAATATTGTACTTTTACTCCACTACAATTATTTGACAGCTTTAGAAATAGTTACCAGTTACTTTGCAGATTTAGATTATTATCACAAAACATACATTAACCACTTCAGCCCTATATACATTTCGGCCATTTGAAAATAGCCGATCTACAAGCTCACAAGCATTGTGAGCTTGTAAATCTGCTATTTTCAAAAGATGTGTAGGCTATACATTTGAAAACTTGAAATGGGACATTCTGCACAATGAGTACTTTTACTTTTGGTACTTCAAGGACATTCTGATGCCAATACTTTTGTGCTTTTATTCAAGTACATTTTGAATTCCGGACTTTTAACAGAGTATTTCAATATTGCAGTATTGATACTTTTACTTGAGTAAAAAATTAGAGTACTTTTTCCACCACTGGCAACACGTTGGAAATCAAATGAATGTTTTGATTGTTCAGGTTAACGTGGACCTGTTCTGCACCTGTTCCGTGCAACTAATGGGTTGTTAGTGTAGTTTTTTCTGCACCTGGGTTTCTTCTAGTGCACCTGAATGCCACACCGGGTGTCTCTCGTGTCCATGTCCATGAGTGACACCCACGGCCACAGCACCAGCGGGAGCACCCACCATCTGGTACCCAGTGGTGGAAAGTAACTAAGTACATGTACTCAAGTACTGTACTTAAGTACAATTTTGAGGTATTTTTTACTTTACTGGAGAATTTCCCAGAGAATTTACTCCATACATGTCAGAAGAAAATATTGTACTATTATTGTACTTTTACTCCTCTACAATTATCTGAAAACCTTAGTTACTAGTTGCTTTGTAGATTTGGATTATTATAAAAAAAAACATACATTAACCACACATACTTTGGCTATTTGAAAATAGCCGACAAGCTCACAACGCATCGCTTTGCGACAAGTTGTGAGCTTGTAGATCTGCTATTTTCAAAGGATTTTATACATGTGATAACTTGTGAAATGGGACATTGTGCATAATGAATACTTTTACTTTCAGTACTGAAGTATATATTTTGATAACCAATACTTTTGTACTTTTACTCAAGTACATTTTTAATACTGGTAATTTTACTGGTAATAACTGGTAATTTAACAAAGTATTCCTACAATGTGGTATTGCTACTTTTACTTAAATACAAAATGAGTGAGTACTTCTTCCACCACTGCTGGAAACTACACCTCCAGAATTAGAACAAACAAATTCTCATTCTACTACTCTGCCAGCAGTCATTGAAGGATGTGAATCACAAATTCTTTCAAAACTGGCCTGAAAAAGCATCAGAAAACTACAAGTGGAGTTAGATATTAATTCCCATTGAAATGAGGGGTCATACCCTGCCACTGTTTTTCCTTTTTCTCCTCTGTAATATTTGTATCAGTTGATGGCGTGTATTAACGTGTTAATATTATATGCGCTGTTTATGAATAAATACATACTGTAGGACCAATGGAAACAGCTCCCCAGGCAGTGGTGGAAAGTAACTAAGTACATTTACTCAAGTACTGTACTTAAGTAGAATGTTGTGGTAGTTTTACTTTGCTGGAGTATTTCTAATTTTCAGTACTTTTACTTCTACTCCACTACATCTCAGAGGCATATATTGTACTTTTACTCCACTACAATTATTTGAAAAGTTTTAGTTACTAGTTACTTTGTAGATTTAGATTATTATTACAAAACCTACATTAACCACTTCAGCCCTATATACATTTTGGCCATTTGAAAAAAGCAGATCTACAAGCTCACAAAAAACTGGATGTGGCTGGTGGTATTTTTGCTCTTTGTGTAGTAAAACAATGGCTTGGAACGCAATAGCTTTGGTGACTACAGCCTGCGGCAGCCTCGCCCAACTGGGGTTTAAGACAAATTTGTACCGTGTAAAACAACTCCTGTGAGCCAGATGTTTTGGCTCATTGATGTCATTTGGAACGTCTCACAGGCTGTGAGCCATTTGGGTCACACCTCCTGACATTTCTAGCAGCTCCAAACGTTGCCATGGACACAGAGAGAGGCGAAACGATTTCAGTTGCGAATGACGTCACTGTGTCCACATGGCTACGGAGATCCCTGATAACAGAGAGACAGATAGCGAAGTGGGAGAGATGAACATGGAGGGAAGGAGGAAAGGATTGTTGATGGCTTTGGACTTTACAAACGCTTTGAACTTTCCAAAGCCATTTGAAAAGCAGAACACCGCAGACATACAGTTGTTTGTGTCCATTAAAAAAAAAAATCCACAATTTCATAGCTCAGACTGTCAACTGTAAAAGCGTCAACACCTTCTAGCCCAGGTGTGTGTGTGTGTGTGTGTGTGTGTGTGTGTGTGTGTGTGTGTGTGTGTGTGTGTGTGTGTGTGTGTGTGTGCGTGCGTGCGTGCGTGCGTGCGTGCGTGCGTGCGTGCGTGCGTGCGTGCGTGCGTGCGTGCGTGCGTGCGTGCGTGCGTGCGTGCGTGCGTGCGTGCGTGCGTGCGTGCGCGCACTTGTGTGTGTGTGTGAAAGAAATCATTGCATTACTCTTACGTGGTGCAGAGCATCAGAAAAACACAAAAACGAAATCCAAACATCAAAGGCAAATTAATTCCTGCACACACCGATCACCTCTGCATTTAGCTTAGTAAAATGCAGCAACGTTTTCGTTGATGCCAATGCCGAGGTGATCAGTGTGCGCAGGAATTAGTTGTATTTTAGTTTTTCTAATAAAGAGTGTTTAATATAATCACAGCTGGCTGTTTGATTAAATAAATTAATCACAGCTATTCTACTAGAAAATGAACAAAACTCTCTCAGTCCGACGACGGTCCTCTTCCATTTTTTCGGCCTAACTTAAGTAGCTCGTGCCTCTCCCCCACTCTGTTTTGAATTCTACCTAGACAAAATAATAACAATAAAACTACAGTAATTGCCCTAACCTAATCTCACACTAACATTTTGAGACTATTTGGACTGCCGTCGAACCAATGGGCAGACCCCTGAAATGCATCTTACAGTGCTTTATCTGCAATATTACTTTCAAATGCCATATTATTGAATTGATCTCAGAAATGATAAGGAATGTAATGGTAGTTGTGGGGACTTACTTACAAATAGGCTCCATTCTCTAATTCTTTGCTGCTTCAAAAACATAAACTACTTACTTTAACCTTCTATGTTTTGGACATTACAGGCATTACGGGGAATGCTTTATTTTTTAAGTTCAAAAGAATGTTTTTTTTGTAGTTAAGTGGTTAAAACAATATGCAATATTCTGCTGCAAAAAAAATCAACTACATCAGGGCATTTGCATTTTCCAGATATAATGTTGTTTTCTCTTTTGACCTCTGACCATAGTTTCGTGGCCATAAATCTGACTATGCTAGAGACATGCTCTGAATACGGCATTTGCTATGTAAATCAATCATTCCTGTATAAGGGAAAGAGACCGGCACAATATCAGTGCTGCTACTGAATACTGAATTGAGCCTCCGAGCTCACAGGAGGGTTTTGTTGTGAAATGTAACCACAAGCGGTGGACCCTATTAACCCTGTGCATGCATTTTGCATTCCAAGACTGGAAACGCATTGACCTTTGAAAGTTAAAAAATAAAAATAAAAGAAAAAGCTTAGACTTTTATTGAGATCTGCCTTTAATTTAATCAATAAAACTAGCATTCAGAAAATTGTTTCCATGAATGTTTAGGCCTTAGGGCTTACATGGACATACTGTATTCTATGGAGGTTGGTGTGACTACAATACTTTTTTAGGCCTTTTGAGGAACCTGACTTATGAACTTGTGTTCACCCCGTCGGTTCATCCTATAAACATAAATCTGTCAAGACATCACAGAGTAACTGAAAACTTCTGGTTGCGTGCTTCAGTTGCTTTTATTCTGCCATCCAAACTGACAGAGGTGTCAACATTTCAAGTTGCACATTTCCACATTCTAGAGATTTTTGGGGATGGTTTAACGAGAATTGAACTAAATTATTTGAGAGTTTGATATGATTTGAAGTAGGGCCGATCTTCACTGCACCATTGCTTTTGGAAATAGAAAATCTGTAGGAGTAGTAGCAAAAAGTGTGCACAGTTTCATGTCGATTGGGCCAACGGTACGGGAGATTAGCTGTATATGGACTGACGGAAACACGGACACACACACGGACGGACAGGGGTGAAGACATAGTTTCGACCATGCCTTCGGCCTGGTGGAGACAAAGAGTTATACATTGTAGGTTGACCTTCAGCAATTACATAAAAAATCAAATTCCTGTAGTGCTCCATACCGACACAGAAGACTATATTATGTTTACGGGATTTTTCTTTCTTCTTATTTCTTTCTTTTTTGTCTTTTTTTTTTGTAAGGATGCATTTGCAAATGATGGTTGTGACTGCATGATAATCTTTGTGCATGAGCCAGAACTGTCCCTGTATAAAGCCGGCCCCTATCTTCATCTCCCTTTATCTCATCAGAACAGGCCACAGGCTGAGCTTCCTCCACAGCCAAAGCACTGCTGCTGAATGCACACATGCATTCGTTCTACCCCAACCCGTATGCACATGGGGGTGGGGGTGGAGGGTGTCACATACAGCAGTTGGCGTTAAATTGCATGGGCTACTCTCCTGATGATAAACTGCCACATGGAAATGATGGAGGACTCGCTGATGAACTCACTTCACATTTAGATGCGGGGCTGACGTGTGACGGATGTGTTCCAAATGTGTTGTCGGACTTTTGCCCGTTCCTCCTGTGGCTGCGAAATGTAAGGCATGCGACACTGCCTGTGCCTGGTGGCACATGTGGGCGATACGATGCTGAATTTATGTGTACAGAGGGACATTTAAGCCTAATGTATACATCGTCATATCACCGAGTATGAATTGGGGTTTATGGTATTGCACTTCCTTCCTAGCCATTCTATTATCCCCATTCTGCACATGTACATGCTTGTGGTAGGCTACTGTACTACTATGTCCATGTAGGTGGTAGCTATGTCCCTGCCTCAATCCCAGCCAGACATGCTTAAATATACCCTGTAGTAACTTTTTGTGGGATGATTCCAAAATATTAACATAAGGTAAGAAAACAGTACCTGTACTACTGTAAGTATAGTAATCTTCATAATAAAACAATGGACAAAGAACACATTTCATTGAGACTAAACACAGTATTAAATTACCTCTACAGTGTAATTTATACAACATTTACTAGGCTGAAAAAGACCACATGATTTACACAAATGCCTCTACAGTTACAGTATTGGTCTTGGTAGTCTAGGACTTGGCTTAGACATAAGCACATCATTTTGAAGAGGACAACTCAACAGTCAACACCAATCCCTATATCTGGGACGACAATTATCACATCAATTTTTTTAAAAAAAACTAATTTTGCTACTGACAACATACTTTCTTGAGGTGCTCAACATTTATAGAATGCCATGTTTAGTGGGTCATATAGAATACTGTAAAATGTCGAATTTGAAATGTTACTATTAAATGGCAAAAAAAACATTAGGTCAACTTATTACCAACAACAAACAGAAACTAGCATATAGTTCTTATCATAAACGTTCTGGATTTACAGTACAGTTAGACCTTTTGTGTTATAATTAGGCTAGAACATACACACGGTGCAACAGTCTGCTTTCATCTTGTCATCCTGTCATCACCAACAGAGCTTGTGCTCTCTCTGTTCTCCAGTCACTAGAGTCTCTAGTATTTCCACTAGTGGGATAATTAGTAAAGGTTATCTCTGAAGTTTTTGACTTCTACTTTGAAAGCTGTCAGTGTGCTCCCCATTTCCCCAAGTCAACTACAAACAATGCCAAAGTTAGTTAAGACAATTGACGTCAAATAAATAACTGTAGCTATTAGTTGTGACCTATTTTAATAATACTGCTTGAGTCTTGACCTTTACTGAAACACATTTGTCAAGCACACTCTAAAAATATACTGTTAATGACGACAAAGTGTACAACAATGGTTTATTTGTGCATTTCTGGACCCAAAGTCTGAAACAACATAAATTGTATGTGATTTAACTCATACAAAAAAAGTTTGAAGGAGCTGTTTGCAAATAATAAGACAAACTGCATGCTGCATTAGTAAACATATTGCTAAATTGACACTATTGTACCTACAATGGCGACGTTACTTATCCAATACAGCCACATTTAGGATCTTGATGCAGAACTGTAGTATTGACTCGTATCATTAAATAATTCTCCCCTTCTTATTTGTTATATTTGCAACTTACAACATCCAAGGAATGGCGGAGATCGTCGTGTATTTTAGGGGATTTATTGAAAAGTCCAATCTTTCATTTCCATCCAAAACAATATATTCCTCCTGAGCTTCTCTCAAATAGGATCCTCTTGAAAATAGTTGACTGGCTTTCCAACAGCAATACAATTAAATACTAGATAAAGTGCTCCTCTCCGCCAGGTCAGGTACGTTATTGTGGCCTCCTGGTGGCGCTATAATAGGCCAATGTGAAAAGGGTGCCTTTTCTTCTTAGGCCTTTCACGGCAATCGGACACTGCATTCATGATTTGAGGCATTTTGTTCAGAAAATGTGTTTTGCTAAATTAGACCTGCTGGTGGCGCTATAACAGGCCAATGTGAAAAGGGTGGCATTTCAGGGTGTGATGCCCCATATTATAGTCTCAGTCTGGGTGGTTGTGGGTGTGCATGCCTTTCATTAACTCTTGCCCTATAGAGGAGCAGGGTGGGGCTGATTGCTCATTGGAGAGCACCTGGACCCGGTGCCTCCAGGAGGCTATAAAGCCCTGCCCTGGCCAGTCTCTGAGAAAAGCCTGAGAAGAACAGACCTGTCTCCACCAGCTCCAACCCCCATTTTCCATGCCATTATCATTATTATGTTCTTACTTTCCATCCACACACCTCGCTCCACACCATGCTCCACACATCCACATCTACACTACTGATTCACTGACTCCACACCTCAGAGGACCCTTACAATGTTCTGTTCACCCTTTGTTAGTTCTTTGTTATTAGGCCTTGGTTAATAAATACATATATTTGCTTTATACCTTCACCCTGATCTCCTCCCCAATGTTTGTCATGGCCTAGAGCCAGCTGTGACCATAGATATAGAAACCTAGATACCTCATTGGCCTCTGCAGTTCATTGGAGCGACTGGTATCTCAATACAAGGCTCTTCCGCAGGGCTGTTTGACTACTGGCCAATCACATCGCGTTGACTACTGGCCAATCACAGCGCGTCTAACTGACTAGTTGCTGCGCGGCTGCCTCTTAAGAAAAGACCAGACCCACCTGCCTCTGATTGGCCTACCGAACGCCCCCTTCTGTGACGCACACGGAAGTTTCCAGCTTGCCCTGCTGAAGCGGAAGGAAGTTACACACGCCTCAGAGCCGAAGGAGGCGTCTACCTTTATATGTCTATGGCTGTGACACAACGCTGTTCAAAATGTGCCTGTGAAACCAAGGGGACCACCCACCCAACTTCTAGACCAGTGGTTCTCAACCTGTGGTACGCGAGGCCCCCTCTGGTGGTACGCAGAGGAGTCTCCCCAAAAAATAAATAAAGTGGAATGAAATATTAAATAGTATAAAAACATAATAGGCTACTATCGAACTCTGTGTTTATGTTGGACAAACGTGTCGGCGATGCGGCCACAATCACAACGGATCACAACATGCTAAACGGTGGCACGATAATAAACAGCAGCATTAAAATGATGCAATCGTGGCTCAAAACTGGAACTATAAGAGAGGATCCAAAGGAGAATATTTTGACCAGCAGTGCAGAACTCCAGAAACTGAAGTGGTGGATGTCTTGGACCACAGAACTTGAAAATAGCACAACTAGTTTATTCAGGAGCGCCAGTGAATTTGCACCCAGCACTAATTGGTGCCGTTGAAATGGGCACAAACCCCCCGTTTAATATGACACGATCCTGCTGCTGGGAATATTTTGACAAAAACATATTTGATGAATGCTTGTTTACATGTATTTGTATTAAACCTGATAGGCTAATATACATTTAATAGCCCACATTGCCTTCATTATAAGGCTCAAATATGTTTTGCGGCTCCAGACAGATTTTGTATTTATGATTTGGTGGCCAAAATGGCTCTTTTGACATTTAAGGTTGCTGACCCCTGGTCTTTAGCAACAGTGTAAGGTTGCTGACCCCTGGTCTTTAGCAACAGTGTTTCATCACTGGGCTGCCTTAGACTCTTTATACTGTAAACAGGGGAGTCGTGTTATAAGAGTGGCACTTCTTAACAGTTACAATTATGCTCGTCAATGCTCCAAATACAAATAATGAAAAGATCAGCCTCCTTAATAAGAAATTGTGTTATTTAGAATAATACAATCAACAATTGACATAATCAAGGTTCAGTGCTTGTTTAGTACCTGAGGGTTACTAACATCAGTGTTCAACGAAAGACTCCCATTACTGCAAGGGAGCTCCTGAATTCTGATAACAAACTTTTAAACTACGGTAGCCATTGTAAATATGAAATGGTTCAATACAGAGCAACTGCATGGCCCTTTTCTCACCTAAAATATAATCAGACATTTTTTTTTGTTGTGGAACAAGGGTCTTTTAATTCCTGCACGTGTGAAAATGGACAGAGATCCACTTAACAAAGATGTTGAGTTGTCAACAGCAGATGATACTTAAATTTGTTTAAGTTGGTCTATTGATTCTGTCATCTATGTTATAGATGATTTATTCTCTTCCTGGGGAATCAGACATAATTCCCAAATAAATTAGTTTAAACGTTTACAGTCCATGCCAATGTTGTGTATGAATTTGTTTTAAAATACAAAATGACTGTCCTTGTTCGTCAGGGCTGGTATGGCCGACTCCAGAGGATTAAGACTCATGAAGAAGAAATTTTGCTCTTAGATCCTACAAGAACCTGAGAGACAAAGAGTGATGGAATCTCAGTCAAGTTACGTATACCCTGCTACTTCATCATCATGCATGTCAAATGTCCTGCAATAATTGTCTGGCGAGGCTAACATGAACAAAATTGCCAATACGCTAAATAACACAATTTATTATTACGGAAAAAGGTCTACAGGCCGATCTGATAATCTTGTTTTTTCACTAGTAAGAGACCACAACTTCTGCTTAAGTTTAACGGATTTTATTGAACGAAAATGGGTGGATGTGTGTGGATGTGGAACCCGGGAAGGGCGAGACTCAGGGTGGGGAAGTATGTCTCGGGAGCGGACGGCCACCGGGGCTTGATTGGGTAGCGTCGCCTTCGCTCGGGATACGGCCCCCCCGGGTTCCTGGGAGAGAGGAAAGAAGCAAGGTTAGTATTGAGGCGGCGGAGGTAGACAGGGAGGATGGGGGGAGCGTTCGAGACCACGTAAGTAGTAGGAACGAGGAGCAAAGGCTCGCGGCTGAATTTAAGCTCGTCTACTGAGGTGATTGTGACGTGAGATTCGCTGGCTGATAATGGAAGGCAGGTGTAGGTGATAAGGTGATGGCGAGCGGGGAGTTGCCGAGTTAATCAGAGGGCGGTCTCCACTCCTGAACTTACGTTGTATACAACTGCATTTCACTAGTAAGAGACCACACCTTCTGCTTAAGTTTAACGGAGTTTATTGAACGAAAATGGGTGGATGTGTGTGGATGTGGAACCCGGGAAGGGCGAGACTCAGGGTGGGGGGAAGTATGTCTCGGGAGCGGACGGCCACCGGGGCTTGATCGGGTAGCGTCGCCTTCGCTCGGGATACGGCCCCCAAAAGAGCAAAGAGATGGAACGGAGTCTAGGGACGGAGGGGGAGCGAGTGCGGGGACCCCCATCGGGGGGAACGGAGCGACAGGTTACGTTCGACCCAGGTGGAGATAGCATTTCGAACGTCCTGGACGTTACTCCTGATGTAGGAGTGGTAGGCCTGGGAGGACCAGCGGCCGAGGACACGGATCAGGTGGTCCGAGAGACCCTGTTTAGAGGCGGTGGAAGCGGCGCCGATGCGGAGGGAGTGGCCCGAGTAGAGCTGGGAAGGAAGGCCGGACAGGGTGAGAATTTGGCGGAAGTGGCGGTGGAACCAGAAGCGAGTGGCTATGGTACCGGTTTCTGAGGTAAACAGGGGGTCTTGTGGTGTGGCGTCGAGAGATAATCTCAGGGTGACGTACCTGGATAGGGGTTCATAGGGAATGAGCGGAGTACCTGTTTTGAACAGGTGAATGACGATGGACCGCCCTAGCTGGTCTGTTTTGCTACGCCTGAGTGTGAAGGTGAGGGAATCGGTGGAATGAAAAGTGAGGTCGGAGAGGCTAGGGTGACGTGAGGGGTTGAATTGGGAGGAGGAGGACGTGAACTCGCGAAAACGCGTAGGAACCCGAAGAACGCAAGCAGAAGCATGCATTCGAGGGTGAGGTCGATCAGGGGGGAGTGGTAGCCGGAATGGAGGGTGACCAGGCAGCTGAGGAGCAGGTCGGAGGTGAGTGGGTGGCGTTGGGAAGGAACCGGAGTCTCGCTGCGTACGAGGCCTCGGAGCAGCATGGAGACGTGGGGGTGCGTAATGGCCGGGCAGGGGGAACCGTGTATTAATTTAAGGAAGAAATTGATGCCGCTCAGGTAGACGTGCAAGGTGGAGGTGCGGAGTTGGAGTTGGGAGTGAGCGTGAGTGACGAAGGTGGCAATGATAGAGACGTGTGTGGAGGGGAAGGGGACGCCTGCGTGGAACCTTTTGAAGGCGTTCCAGGCGGTGAGGTAACTGGTGAGGGTTCCGGGTGAGTATCCGTTGAGGACGTGATGGCGGGCTTGGACGAGGAGGTGGTGAAGCTGAGGGGTCAGTGGAATACTGTCTCCGAAAATGGAGGAACGGGAGTGGGGTCCAGGTCTGCGTCCGGGGCTAACCGCCGAAATTTCTGAAAAGAGAAGCGGGAGAGGGAATCTGCGATTAGGTTGAGGTGACCGGGGATGTGAGCTGCGCGGATGATGAACCGGTAGGTGACGGAGGACCAGGTGAGACGGCGGAGTAGGGGCGAAATGTCGGGGGAGTTGGATCAGCCTCGGTTAATGATGTCGACCGTGGCGGTGTTGTCGGAGTGTATGAGGATGCTCCTTCGGGACCATTCGTGGCCCCAAAGAAGCGTGGCGATGACGACCGGGTATAGCTCGTGGAGGGCGGATGAAGGGTGGTGGCTGAGTGGGTGAGGGTGACGAATTCGGGGGGCCAGGTGGAGGCGAACCAGCGGCCCTGGTAGTACCCGCCGTAGCCGACGGAGGGGTCGGGGTGGGTGATGAGGGTGTCATAAAAGAAGGTGATGCCATTCCAATTGGAAAGCAGATGCAACCAGAGGCGGATGTCGGTGCGGCATGAGTCGTCGATGAGGACGTGCTCGTGCAGGGAGTGTGCGGTTTGGGCGGTGATGAGGAGGTGGGAAATGAAGGGGCGGCCTTCGGGGATGATGCGCATGGCGAAATTAATGTGGCCGAGGAGGGCGAGGAGCTGGCGTTTGGTGCAACGGGGAGTGATGAGGTAATTTTGAATGAGGAGGGTGATCCGGTTGAGTTTGTCCAGGGGGAGAGAGGCTTGGAACCTCACGGTGTCGAGAGTGATGCCGAGGAACTCTATAGAGGTGGCGGGGCCGACGGTCTTCTCCTCGGAGAGAGGGACCCCGAGATCGGAGAAGACTGACCGGAGGATGGACAGGCCGTGTGCCGGGGAGGGAGACAGAAGTGGCGGGGCACTAGGCACCCGCCGTGCTCGAGAGGTAGAAGGGAGAGAAGAGAGGGGGGGGACGTAGACGTTGGAGGGAGGCGAGGCGGGGGAAGCCTGCCGGGGGGGTTGGAGGTGGTTGGGGCACTAGGCACCCGCCCACGTGGTCGTGAGGGAGTAGGGGGGGGTTGGAGGTGGTTGGGGCACTAGGCACCCGCCCACGTGGTCGTGAGGGAGGGGGGGGGGTTGGAAGCAGGCGAGGCGCACGCCGGTCCACGTGCAAGTGAGGGGCGGGGGGGGATGGAAGTGGACTGTGCGCGTGTCTGCTGGAGAGGAGTAGTAGAGGACGCCAGCTGGGCGGCGGTGTCGGAGCGTGTAGCCCGGGTGGGCGGGGCCGCTCGAGGTGAGTCAGGAGAGGTGTGGTGGAGAGGTGTGGTTGAGGACGCCAGCTGGGCGGCGACGTCAGAGCGTGTAGCCCGTGTGGGCGGGGCCGCTCGAGGTGCGTCAGGACCTGCAGCGTGGTGGTGCGCGAGATGATCAGCACGTGTAGCCCGGGTGGGCTGGGCCGCTCGAGGTGCGTCTGGATACGCAGCACGGCGGTGCGCGAGATACGCATGAAACAGCGCGGCCTTGCGGTCCGTGTGGCGAAACGGAACGCCGTTCGCCGCTAGCACCCGGTGCAAGCCGGGGGACTCAGAGTAAGTGAGCTGAGGCGAGACGAGCTCTGGTCCGCCGGCGTCGGGTGCGTAGCGGCGGGAGGAGGTGGAATGGAACGAGCGCTCCGAGCCGCTGTTTCGAGCGGGAAGAGGCGGCGGAGGCTGGTCCCGCCTCGGCTTGGCTGGTGGGATTTGCGCCGAACTCCGGCGGCTCCGAGAGTCCGAGCCGGACGGGCCGGTGTCGGGGATGACACCCTGGCTGCCTGGCGAGGAGAAGAGGTCCTTATCCGAGGCGTGGAGGACCAGCTCCTGCTGGTCCATGGCTGCGGAGTGCCGGTGGAGAGAAAGCTGGAAAGAAACGGCGCGGCGGACAGCAAGTTGTTTTTTGTTGCTTTTTGTTTTACCTGTGGCTGTGGATTCTAGCTGACTGAGGAGACAAAACGGTAAGCAAGCTTTTACGAAGTAAATGTGGTTACAAGCTGTTTAAACAGTGAATGAAAGCTTTCAGGACAGAGTACAACGAGTATGAGTACGATAAGGTTTTAACAAGACTTTGCGCGGACTGAATGTTTGGCGTTCGAGACCACGTAAGTAGTAGGAACGAGAAGCAAAGGCTCGCGGCTGAATTTAAGCTCGTCTACTGAGGTGATTGTGACGTGAGATTGGCTGGCTGATAATGGAAGGCAGGTGTAGGTGATAAGGTGATGGCGAGCGAGGAGTTGCCGAGTTAAGCAGAGGGCGGTCTCCACTCCTGAACTTACGTTGTATACAACTGCATATTTGGAGCATAACTTTTAAGAAGTACCACTCTTATAAAATGACTCCCCTGTTTACAGTATATTACAGCCCATTTGATAACATGATGAAAAACTCTTGCTGATTGAGTTTAGAGCATCATCTGTCTCATATGAATATCTGAATATCGTTATAATGACACAAGACAGAAATTAGTTCAAGTGGTACGTACTCCCTCAAACACACACACACACACACACACACACACACACACACACACACACACACACACACACACACACACACACACACACACACACACAGTAAGAACGTTTATCATCCATAATCATATCCTTTTTTTTTCATATCATTGAAGGATTTCGGATGGTGATGGTTGGAAAGACTGGAGCTGGAAAGAGCGCCGCTGGAAACACCATCCTGGGTTTCCAAGCATTTAAATCTGCATTCTTACCTGAATCTGTGACAATAGACTGTAAGAAGGCCAGATGTGTAATGGATGGTATAAATGTATCTGTTGTTGAATAGTATCCAATGAACGACATATCCAAGTAAAAAAATCTACATGTTATATAGAGTTCATATTTGGAAAATTGCATGTTATTATTCATGAAGATATAAGAAATGTAGCATATTTGTTTATTTGTTTGAAAGAAGAATAACCTGTAATGTTGTAATAAAATGAGAAAGGTTTGACCACTACAGCTGTTCTTGGTGTCTTGTTTTGCAAAAAGCGGCCTCCTGGTGGCGCTATAACAGGCCCATGTGAAAAAATTGGGGCAGAATTTCTGAATTGGCATCCAGGGAGTGTGTGTGCACAGTTTTGCTGCGATCAAGCCAACGGTGCCGTTTAGCTGATCACAGACGGACGGACACACACACACACACACACACGGACGGACGGACGGACGGACGGACGGACAGAGTGCAAAACATACTCTCTCGCCATGCCTTTCGGCCTGGCAGAGACAAAAAAACGTTTCAATTGGTTACATTGGTTACGTTAGCGATTACGGTTACGTTTTACGGTCATAAACGTGTATCGTCCTACTCCTGCAGTTACATCATCTCAACTAAACTTTCACTTTCATTCTATATAATCCTGACGTCACTGGTCATCTTAAATTAGTTTTAGGTCAGTTTTGGCTCTTGCAGTACCTATTAGTAACTTGTAGTGTAGCTAGCCAGCTTATTTTGAAAGACAGCTTTAAGTGTAGCTCAGTTATGTTTTATGTTGAGGTTGCACAAGTATCACTTATGCCAGTGGCACTCAAAGTGGGGTCCAGGGACCACCCTGTGTTATTGATGGGGTTCCAGGGGGTACAGGTTACAGTTTAATTTGACTGTAGAAGTTAGCCCATTGAGAGTAAGAATTACAATTCAGCAATTCAGATCACCCTCTTAACTGTTCCCCTCTATTTCCCCTCCTACTGTATAGACAGTTGTAGAGTTTTGTACTAAATCGAAACAACAACAACATCAACACACCCCAAAAAAGTTGTGGTGCACCTGCAGTGCACTGGGCTAACTCCCTGATCATGTCAAGCCGTACCTCTGCCACTAATATACACAAATATAGATAGATGTGGAAAATTACCTTTTTACCTACATTTCACAGTGAAACTGGCATGTAAAATAACAGGCTGTCAAGTAAATGAGGGTTGCAATAGCACATACCCTGTAACCTATCATCCTCACCTAGAACACTTTGGTTGGATTGACAGGTCTGCAGCTTGATGCCTGCCACAGTTCGCACACCGAAACTAGATCTCCAAGGTGATGTGGTGCATTGTAGATCGGCTATTTTTGGTGCGAGACACCGGTACAGAACGAAGTAGTCAGGCTTTATTGAAAGGTCCTGAAACTAAGGTAATATCAAAGAGCCTTATAGTGATGTGAACTAAATTTTCAAGTTGCTAATATATCTTATACCTAAAATATATATTGCATATTCTTTATTCTCTTTATTATCATTCTCATAAAAAAAATCTAAATAGAGCATAATGTGTATCACAGTGGAATATTGACAGAATAGGCTGACAGAGCACCATAGCCTACAAAGTGGGCTGGCAAGGATATACATGTAATGTCTTGCTTAAAACAGGAAATATGTCTCTTTTAAAACAAAAACACTCTCTGACCACAAGCATGTGATAATTGGGAACTATATGCACTGTATGCATGGCATGAGCTACGTGTGACAAGATGAGTTGTCGTCTCAGCCATCTTAATTCAATGCTAACCATCCTGTCTTCCTCTTAGTTTTGCTCAGTTTCACACTGTCACCAAACTTTTACCATTTGTCTTAATTTACCACCATGACATGCACACAAAAAGATGATTAAGCTGTCCTTTTGAAGGAGGTTGCTAAAGAGACGGCACACAAGGTAATTACACACCACCATTCACTTAACTGCTGGACAGATTTGACGTATGGGATCAGTAAAAAGGAAATAAAGAAATAAAAGAAAACTGGGTTATCGCTACCCTTCACTGGTCACTGCTCTATTTCGGTGTCTAACTGCTATGTTCTGCAGAAATAGCCTCAACCTCAATCCTGGTAAGAAAAAAAGGCTGTTGCCTATATGTTCCCTCAGCCGTATTTTCTCTCAAACGCTTATGTTCCCTCAGTTTAGGGTTAGGCTTGGGGTTGGTATTAGTGTTAGTTTTGAGGGAACATACGCTCCCACCCCAAGGTGTCACGTTTGACCTAGCTCTGGTTCATATAGTGAGGGCTGTTAACAAAAAAATGTGGACACGGCTCACAAAAGCGCCAAATGTTTTCTACATGCTCTCCATCACCATAGGTTTCATTTTGGAAGGGTAGCCACGTCATCAAGATGGCAGAAGGCGGCCATCTTGGATTGCAAAGATGGCCACCATGTAATATCTATAATTGCCAATATCTCGGCTTCCAAGCCACTTAGAAGGTCAATCTTGGTGTCAAAATATACATTTTCTGGGACAAGGAATGCAATAAAACTATAGGGAATATCAATAAGTGACTAATTCTGCCAAGATTAGATAATTTGGTTGATTCTGCCAATGTATGTACATAATTTTCAGACACATTGAAAAATGGAGCATGAAGAGAATTGAAGATTATTAGCTTCACTTTCCAGGACAACAACATGCAAATTATTTGTCACATTGACAACTGCAAAGTTCTGTGCAATTCCAGTGTGCCTTCTTGCATGAGCACCTTGCACCACAAGGTCTTTTACAACCACACTTGACCAGTTCATTGCAGGCTTTTGACGCCATCGGTAGAATGCTCCACACAGGAAGCCAGACCTGGTTGTTGTCATCCAATGTCCATCCCCATCCTTCTGGACTGGGTGTCGGCTGCTGGGCCAGTTCAGATGTGGCCCAGATCCCAGACTGGTAGGCAACTCGCTTCACGTGCTGCAGCAGTGAATCTTGCGTTGGTGGAATGTGTTCCATCGTTTTGTTCTTCTGGCAGAACAACTCTCGTCGTGCTTCATTGACAGATTCCATATCACTTGTCTTATCATACATGATGACTGTGAAACGCTCAAGAAGCTGAAAGTGTTGGGCATCTATGTTGGGTCACAGAAGTGTATGGATTTTCTGCCATGTAGTTGAAGTCCTGGGTGACCTCAGGGTAGGACTTCCACGCCACCCATGCTGACTTCTTCCCTTTCCCGCTGAATGCTGATGTTGTGTCACAGCCTGTGTAACAGTGGAAGACGGGAAGTGCTGTGGACTTGTCTTTGCCCAGAGCATGGCAGATCGTGTTTATATGAACATAGGTGTAGTTCTTGCCAGTGCCAAAAGCAACCCAGATGTCTGCAGCTGGATACTTGGCGAGCAGGGCATGGAACTTGCCGATGAGGATAACGACAACATCCGTATCCACAGTGCGTATCAAGCAGGTAGAACAGCCATGTTCCAGGGCATCAAGCAGGTGAATCACTATCCTGGTGTCGGCCTCTTCATGGTTACATGGCAGCATCGAGTGGCTGGTGTCTGTGCCGACCACTGTGATGCCATATGTGATGAAGACCAGCTTGCCCTCTGGCCAGGCAGTGGATGCAATCTTCCCAGAGAGAAAGGCAAAGAGTTCCTGCTTTTTTGTAGGATCACGCAGGAAATCTGACCAATTCCCCGGCAGCTTGTTCTGACCAGCCACCTTCCGTCGTATCCCTTTGCCTCGCTTCTCCCTTGTTGACTCTTTTATGCTGCTGGTGATGTACGTATCCCAGACCACATCAACTCTTTTGGAGATCTCCAGGTGTTTCATGATGTGGGGAACAAAGACACAACTGGCATATTCGTACTGTAGGCATGATTGCAGGTGAGTGAATGCAAGTGGTCACACTGGCAGGGACCAGATCCAGACACACCCACACCCTAGGGGACTAACAGGACAGGTGGAGATAACTAATAATCACAGGGAGGAGAGACAGGCCAAGTAACTAGGCAGACACATACATTTTAATACAATTGTGTTCAGATATGGCCAGAATCAACCAAATTATCTAATATTGGCAGAATTAGTCACTTATTGATATTCCCTATAGTTTTATTGCATTCCTTGTCCCAGAAAATGTATATTTAGACACCAAGATTGACATTCTAAGTGGCTTGGAAGCCGAGATATTGGCACTTATAGATATTACATGGTGGCCATCTTTGCAATCCAAGATGGCCGCCTTCTGCCATCTTGATGACGTGGCTACCCTTCCAAAATGAAACCTATGGTGATGGAGAGCATGTAGAAAAAAATTGGCGCTTTTGTGAGCCGTGTCCACATTTTTCAAAAATCGGGTCTTACCCATCCTCACTAATAGCGTTAGAAGGAGTTCTCCTTAACGCTATGTGACTTTACAGGCATTGCCCGCATAACCCCCAGTAGTGCAGTCTCTCGACTGTTGTAAAAAATAAAAAAATACTCTTTAGCAACTCACCAAAACAAAGACGGTTTTAATATGTTGAAAGCCTACTTTCCTTAGTGGGAACACTCTGAGCCCCCCACCTCACGTCTAGAAAAATGTTTTAGTTACTCCTCTGCACCCCCTACAGATCTGGAATGGAATTGTTCTATTGGCAATAGATCAGATTGTCGCTATGGACCAGAGCTACACTGTACCTTTGACCAAGCGGTAGTATTTGACGAGTTGGGTAGTCAATTGTGATACCTTGGGTTGAAAATGTAGTCAATATGTAAAATTTAATTAATTCATTAATTAAATAAAAAACATTGAAAATGCGGTAAGTTAAAAACATTGGCAACAATGTATAGGCATATAACGTCAGAGGCAAGCTTTGAGTCCTATGAGGCATATCGGAGCAAGTGCCCGCCGTGAGCGGTGGAAAGACAATGCTCTTGCTGCGTGAGAATGCCCTGCTTAAAGTGTAACGGAGGAAGCCATATTTCATTCATAATTTACATTCCCACAGCAATATCCAAGAAAGTTTTCCCTAGTTACGTCGCCGTTTTTCAGTTGTGTACTTCTAGAGACTGAGGCTAAAGTGTCAGTCTAGTTATTGAGTTGTTAAATTGTAATTAAGTCTCTCTGTACTCAGTCTATGTCTACAGTATGCACAGTGTGTATTTGTCCATCCAACCACCAACATACATACTGTATCAATACACATATCTATGCATCTATAATCAAAAACACTGCAGCAAATGAACATGATGTTTCCATTTCCGAGCGACTGTGAAAGAACACTGGCTGTGAACCCATTATTCAGATGCCCTGGGGCCACGCAGCCGACAGTAGTTATTCCCTGAAATGACTGTGACAAGCATGAAAAATCATTTCGCTCATTAACACCAATACTGAGAGGCCAGAAGGGGAGAGAGAGCGAGGGAGGGAGAGGAGTGGTGGAAGGGAGAGGTGGAGGTTCTGTCTGTTTTGCGTTTTAATGAAGCTGGTTTTAAAGGCGCTAGAGCTCTGATTACAAGGGTCATTTTGTAAATGGCTAACCTTTAACCTACACAGAATTAGAGCCCCCAATGTCGTTATTACCGTTTTTGTTGTTGCCATGTTTAAAATCAAGGGTTATAAAACTAACGTTATATTGTGGCTTTTCAGAGCATTCGACCAGTCATTTTGAATTTCTAATATGAATACTTCTTCGGCTTATAATAATCAACACACTTTGGTGAAAAATACAGTTTTAGCACGTAACACCAGGCCATATTTATTCATAAGGGCAACATCTGATACGACTGGAAAACTCACAGCGGCAACTCCCAGCCACATCTCAGAGACTGCGCTTCGCTTGAGTGATGTTCTCTATAGGAACTGAACCCTCTTTGCAGATTACTGCCTGACTGGGCTGTCGTCTGTAGCTGGTCCCAGTCACAGGAAATCCATGGCGTACACCGCCTGTCCACCATGCGCGATAACAGGACTCAGTGAAAAATGCACTTCTACGGCTGAGGAACGCCCAGCCCATATTTATTCAACGGGGAAACATCTGATATGCTGCTGTCCAGTGTTCCACATGATGTATGAAGCCAAAGACTTTCCCTTGGTCACAACAGAGGAGCAAAAACCCAGTTAACCCGTTTTGTTCTCAGGAAACATTTTTGTTCCCACCAGCAGCCACAGTAGTTGGCTAATTCTAAGGTTGACTAAAGCCCAGTCTGAGTTTAAAATAGAATAGGACCTCTGCATGATAGCTGGATACCTGTAAAACAAGTGCAGACAAACATACCGGCCAAAATGTAAATGTGTGTGTAGCGGACATGGGGTAATAATTATGGGAAACAATAATGATAATTATGAAAATATTGAAAATATTTTCAGAAAAATCAAAATATCAATTTTCACCAAAAATTAAGGAATTGTGCAAATTAAGGGATTAATTTGCACCTCAACACAACCATGAAAAGGGCTACGCAAGAATCTTTGACACAGTATGATGCATGGGTTCTGGTTAGGGAATGATTGGAAATATTTGCTCTGAAATCACTTGGAAAAAGGACCTTCGTTTATATCAAAATAATGTGTTTATTAAGATAAATCCTAGGATAATAAAACAACCAATGAAATGGGGAAAAGAACAATAGATCAATACTTCATAAGGTGATGAAACCGGTTAAAATCTCAACAATATACAACATAACAGATCTACAATCTGATCAGATCGAATGGCCACATTTTAATATACTAAAGGAGAAGAAGGGATTAAAGTCATACAGAAAAGAGAAAGATCAATGGTTAAAAATAGCTAATCTGCCCTCAAAACTACACTCAGTTGCCACCCCACATGTGAAATGCATTATGCTCGCCTGTCCATTGGGGGAGGGGCGAAGATGATTCTTTGGTCTCTGGTGGAGAGACCATGAGGCTGTGGCTAGCAGGTTTAGCTAGCGTCCAGGCAGTTGTCATCTAGGAGCATCTGGCTTTGGCTGGAGAGCGTCCTCAGTCTCCACTCAACTCGGATTGAGGAGACAGTATTGTGTGGCTTTTGGCCCACGTGTGAGAGGGAGCGGAGCAGCTTTCGGCAGGAGCAGGCATCTGGCATTGGCTGGACGTAGGCCCGTGGTTCTTCTCGTGGGGTGGACCTGAGGCGTTGGCTAGCATGGATAGCTAGTGTCTGTGCAGTAGTGTAGAACAGGGTGTCACCCGTGTGGAGAGGGGGAAGGGACTTCTCGTCGACCTTCTGTTGTTGCGTTGTCGTCAGGAGAGAGGCGTGGGGGGATTTGGCACCCCGGAGAAAGCAGAAAGAGAGGACTCAGGGATGAGTCGACCCTCTTGGTCATCAGCGCGGTGGAAGAGAGAGAGAGAACTGGGTGACCAGTCCTCTTTATAGTTGGAAGGAGGGGTCTTCCTCCTTCTTGGCCCATTGGGGGCGTGTTGAAGGCGGCTGTGTGTGGCAACCTTCCTTACTATTATGAAAAACTAAACTTATCTGCTAAGTACCTTGGGGATTTCCTATTAATCCATTGGACTGGATATTTGGAATCACAATGAATTAAGAATTGTCTAGGTATTAAACATGACCGCATTATATCAACTAGGGAGCCGGTAAGCATTGAAGCCTAGTTAACAAGAGAAGCATCACATTTAAAAACACAAAAGTTCATATTATTGTAGTAGTCCTAGTACAGGACAATAATTATATATTTTAAAGTCACAAAACATCACACGTAAACAGTTTATTCACATAAACTTTGTTGCTCATTGTCTTGTGCTCAGTTAGTGTGTCACACTGTGGCAGAAAAGCAGGACATTCTTTTCATGTCATAAAAGTTTAAGGTTTCTCTTATCTCTGGAACGCCAGGCTGTGGGTCTCTGGTGAGAACATTCCAGGGGGCAATAAAAGGTTTTTGCCTATGCCGCCATCCTGAGAGAGTCTGTGCCCCCTCTAAGGGGGAGGGGGGGGTCTTTTGCGATGGGCCCAGTTATGGCTTTATCAAAACCGAAAACCATAGTCATTCGTTTTCTGTGTCCATACCTGGTCCGATATCACTACAGACCTCCCCTTAGTTATCAAGGTCAGACGAAACGAAACGTTGACGTCACGACCTTTGATAACACAAAAGAAAATGTTAGAGGACAACAGGAACATAGAAAGCATAGCATCTGCATTCACATGTCAATGGCAACTCTTTCCTTAAGCTGATCTAGTGACACTGGATCCGACTGCTTGAAAGAAAATTACGTATTAGGCATTGGCAGTCACTGTCTGTTTCCTATTTTCTGAGAGGGTAATCACAAACACACCTAAGAAAACCTTATAAATCAGAGAACAAAAAGGGAAAACTCCTAAACATTCACACAACGATTATATGTAGTTTTGTCTTCACAGGTAGGCTTTGGGTTACCTATAGTGAAATGGGCCTAAGTGTACTGCTCATGATGGTGTGAGTGGAAATGTGGCGGTACAGGTACAGGTTAAAGTTTGTATGTTTTTTTAGCTAAGGTTAAGAAGTTGCTGCAGATTTGAGAACCTATATAACAAGGGTCTTGCTCCTCCCCTTAGTCACATCCTGTGTGCAGAGACAAGAATTTCTATATAGCTGAATTGACTGAACAACACTACAAGTCTTAGTTGGTCCAGTTCCTGTTAACTGGGTTCTTGTAGCAACCATCATACATCACTATCAGTGTAATACACTTTTGGTAGGATAAAGAGGGGAAATCACACTAAATGTGGGTGGAGTTACAGTGTACTTTGTTAGTAGCATGCTTTTAATCCACCTAGGGTTAGTAAAATATTCAAGCACACAAACCAGACAGTGTTCATTATCATAGAATGACTGAGAAGGTTAGTTAGGTGAGACACAAAATGAACTCGTTAAGCGTCTTGGGGAGAGGCCATGTTATTTTGAGTAACCTGATCTACCTTTTATGAACACATTTGACTGTTGACTCTTTACTATTTTACCAGTTTGATGGGGTGCATTTATACATTTGTTTGTATGTCAATGCAGTTTTGCTGCATGTCTATAAACATTGCAACCTGTTAACGCCAATGGAATGGAATCAAGCAGTTAACTTGACAAAAAGTTTTACATTTTGAAAACAACAGACATATATATATACCGGACCCCCCTGATGTTACAGATGAAACACGAACTGTTGTGAAGTGGTGTCATCTGAAACATTGGTTTTTATCAAGGTGAGCTAAACGCGATTAGGACTTCTCCAATTCTTGTTGTCACGGACTGGGCTTGAATTTTGTGTGGCAGCGTGTGCGCGTGCCTTTCTTTGCCGTCGTGATTGTTTGGGGATCTCAGCTGGGAGCTGTTTTACACACTCAACAGGGTTCTCATGTTTTGTCCCAGAGTTATCCCGTGAGGGAGGGCGACCACGGTCGTTTGAGGAGGACCGACCACATCTCCAGGAGGGAGCTTGGTGGTCGTCCCCCCTGTATAAACCATGGTCGTCCTGTCTCTTGGGCTGCCAACTATCGATTTGGGCGTCAACAATTTTACGCGATGCCGTTTGAGGTTCATTGCATTCTCTATCAAAAGCTTGCCGTGCCAGATTGCGTAAATCAGCTGCACGCTTTTTAGAATTGATTCCAATAGGAATGTGCTTTTTAATGGAAGGGTGTAAATTATTCAAGAACAAATCCTTGAAATTCACATTTTCCTCCATATCCGGGACATTTTTGTTACCAAAAAATGCAATCCTCAAACGGTTATAAAAGAGATTAACTTTTTCACCTTCGTGTTGACAGACGGACACGGCGGACAAGAGACCTCCTAAAGCTCGGTGGTCAGCAAATTCTTCAATTATCGCTTGACACAGAACGGGCCAATTTGCTCGGACCTCGTCTGTCTGTCGCCTGATAAAGCCAGTTACCTCGCGGTTTGCGGTTTGATAAATCAATTTAACCTTGGTATCTGTGTCACTTACACCACATTCTGCTAAGTGATAATCTATATCATCTAAGTAAATGTGTGTGTCTTTAGATTCACCGGGCTTTGGGTCGAAATTTGGGATGAATTTCGCAACTTTGGCTAAGTCGGTATTACTCAGCAGATGTGCCGGCTCGCACCCCCCCGTGGTTTGAGGTAGGGGTACTGGTGCATTCAATGCTGCATAACCCCAGGCATATGGCTCGAGGGCAGGTTGCCTGACCGCCGGAGGTATGTTCTGAAAAGATTGGAAAGACGGTAACATGGCGGGCAAGCCATTTGAGGCGTGTCCTTGGACATAGTGTTCAGCTCGAATGGGTGGTCTATCTACCAGAGGCTGCTGCGTCACAGGATAATGATCATAGTGAGGCTGACCAGAGAGTGCTTGTGATTGGCCTTGGAGGTCATGGAACCTTTTAGCAAAGTCATTCTCACTGATCCAATCACCCTTCTCGAGGAGCTCAGTTCTATCCTGCAATTGAGTGACACTGTCTTGTGCTATTTGTAACTTGACACTGTTTTGCATGAAGTTTTCTGCGATGAGCAGTTGTAGTTCAATGACAGTGTCTTGCAGTTGACCAATTTGCTGTTTGGCTAAGGTTATCTCACCATTTTGTTGCGTTTTCGCTTGCTCCAATCCTATGTTAAAGTTCTGTAGCATGGTGATGTAACCTGTTGCCGCATTCAGCATAGCTGTGTGCTGTTGTGTGGCCTGTACGGCTGCATCCAACATTGCAGTTTGCTGTTTTATTTGGTGTTGTGCCACTTCTAACTGAGTATTTTGCTGGCCTAAATCGGTTCTCAGCATTGTGTTGGTTTGTAGAGCACACCCCGTCTGTTCTATGTCTGTTTGACCTTTAGCTGTTTTAAAAGGTGTAACCAGGTGACATGCTCCAGTCTGACTCATATCTCTATCAAAGTCAAATTGAACAGTGTCTTGCAGTTTAGGGTCAAGGCTGTCTGTTAGAAACTCCAAGGCACGTTTTATTGTGTATACAATTGAGTGTAACACGTGACGTAGCCCTTTTAAAGGATCTACGTATATTAAAACTAACCCCAATATCACTGTAAACAATGTTATTAACTGCCCGATTATATCGGTGTAGCTGGGTGGAGTGGAGGGCTCAGACATCTTGTTGCGTTACTCGCTCTTTCTATGACTAATCAGTCGGACTCGACAGGGAAGTCTCACTTATGGGAAGTAAACTCCAAAAATTAATCCAAAAAAAAACTTCAATAAAACAAAAAAAAACAAAAAAATTAATTTTTTTTTATTTATTTTTTTATTCAAATAATTTTATCCATTTATAAAAACCTCAGAATAAACGTGAACAATCTGCAGAGTATCTTTAGAAACCGGAACATTGAAAAATTTCCGGGAATTATAGCCGAAAATACTCTGCAATCGCCAGACTTATTGTGTTTCTTCTACAAAAGGGGAAACAATTTGTACAATACTACAGGTTAGTCTTAGAATAGAGTTAGAACGAGAAACTATACCCAAACTCAAAGTGTATTAACCTTTAAATAACATCGGCCCTTTACCATAGAAGTGTTTACACTGCCAAAGTATGGACTATTAGTTACTACAAGCCAGTCACTAGTATGAACAAAACAAAGGTGGTCTACTGTTTGTCTCTGCCTGTGGTTTTATGACATGCAAGACAAGGACCAGGCTTCCTCGCCCCCCCCCTTCTGTTCCTGTTTAAGGGGTGTTCAAAAGGGGATGGGCTAGGTATGTGTGTACCGCTATGTGTCACTAAGTTACAACTGGCGCACAAGTCTGCTTGTATCCAGTTAAAAAAAATAAGTGTGACAGTCTCACTTCTACCTACCAACTTTAGCAGTTTAATTATTGGTAGTTATTGGTTACACTAAGGATTAGTGATTTTGTTTTTACTCTACAGGAAGTGAAGAATGCTGTATTTCAAACTTCCTCACAATGGAGAGGGGCATCCAGTAATTACAATATCAAACTAAATTCAATGCAGATATATTAATCAATGTATCAAATGTAGGATATTTTGACATTACTATTCTAGTAACGGATTTGTTCACGCCACTAGTGTATACACACGGAGGGAGACTCCATGGACTTAAATTTAGCTCTTTGTCAGATCGCTATTCCAACAGGCTTGATGATTCCGCAAGACCCCTAACTCACGAGCTTCAGATTATTCTGCAAGTTGGCCACTAGATGATGCCAGCATGAGTTCTCTAAATATCTGTGGGGGTGGAGAGAAGGGGCACGGTTAAAGTGCCCTTTGTTCTCTTATCACCACAGGAATTTAGATGTTTAGGAGGGAGACCTATTTTAAACAAAAGATTTTCTCTGGCAATTTTTCCAAGATTTCCAAATTTTCCAATTATTCTCTAACCAGACATCAGGGACTGTGCCTCACAACGGGGCACCACTTTATGTAGCGGACATGGGGTAATAATTATGGGAAACAATAATGATAATTATGAAAATATTGAAAATATTTTCAGAAAAATCAAAATATCAATTTTCACCAAAAATTAAGGAATTGTGCAAATTAAGGGATTAATTTGCACCTCAACACAACCATGAAAAGGGCTACGCAAGAATCTTTGACACAGTATGATGCATGGGTTCTGGTTAGGGAATGATTGGAAATATTTGCTCTGAAATCACTTGGAAAAAGGACCTTCGTTTATATCAAAATAATGTGTTTATTAAGATAAATCCTAGGATAATAAAACAACCAATGAAATGGGGAAAAGAACAATAGATCAATACTTCATAAGGTGATGAAACCGGTTAAAATCTCAACAATATACAACATAACAGATCTACAATCTGATCAGATCGAATGGCCACATTTTAATATACTAAAGGAGAAGAAGGGATTAAAGTCATACAGAAAAGAGAAAGATCAATGGTTAAAAATAGCTAATCTGCCCTCAAAACTACACTCAGTTGCCACCCCACATGTGAAATGCATTATGCTCGCCTGTCCATTGGGGGAGGGGCGAAGATGATTCTTTGGTCTCTGGTGGAGAGACCATGAGGCTGTGGCTAGCAGGTTTAGCTAGCGTCCAGGCAGTTGTCATCTAGGAGCATCTGGCTTTGGCTGGAGAGCGTCCTCAGTCTCCACTCAACTCGGATTGAGGAGACAGTATTGTGTGGCTTTTGGCCCACGTGTGAGAGGGAGCGGAGCAGCTTTCGGCAGGAGCAGGCATCTGGCATTGGCTGGACGTAGGCCCGTGGTTCTTCTCGTGGGGTGGACCTGAGGCGTTGGCTAGCATGGATAGCTAGTGTCTGTGCAGTAGTGTAGAACAGGGTGTCACCCGTGTGGAGAGGGGGAAGGGACTTCTCGTCGACCTTCTGTTGTTGCGTTGTCGTCAGGAGAGAGGCGTGGGGGGATTTGGCACCCCGGAGAAAGCAGAAAGAGAGGACTCAGGGATGAGTCGACCCTCTTGGTCATCAGCGCGGTGGAAGAGAGAGAGAGAACTGGGTGACCAGTCCTCTTTATAGTTGGAAGGAGGGGTCTTCCTCCTTCTTGGCCCATTGGGGGCGTGTTGAAGGCGGCTGTGTGTGGCAACCTTCCTTACTATTATGAAAAACTAAACTTATCTGCTAAGTACCTTGGGGATTTCCTATTAATCCATTGGACTGGATATTTGGAATCACAATGAATTAAGAATTGTCTAGGTATTAAACATGACCGCATTATATCAACTAGGGAGCCGGTAAGCATTGAAGCCTAGTTAACAAGAGAAGCATCACATTTAAAAACACAAAAGTTCATATTATTGTAGTAGTCCTAGTACAGGACAATAATTATATATTTTAAAGTCACAAAACATCACACGTAAACAGTTTATTCACATAAACTTTGTTGCTCATTGTCTTGTGCTCAGTTAGTGTGTCACACTGTGGCAGAAAAGCAGGACATTCTTTTCATGTCATAAAAGTTTAAGGTTTCTCTTATCTCTGGAACGCCAGGCTGTGGGTCTCTGGTGAGAACATTCCAGGGGGCAATAAAAGGTTTTTGCCTATGCCGCCATCCTGAGAGAGTCTGTGCCCCCTCTAAGGGGGAGGGGGGGGTCTTTTGCGATGGGCCCAGTTATGGCTTTATCAAAACCGAAAACCATAGTCATTCGTTTTCTGTGTCCATACCTGGTCCGATATCACTACATGTGCGTGTGCGTGTGCGTGTGCATGTGCATGTGCATGTGCATGTGCGCGTGCGTGTGTGTGCTCGCCTGCATGTGCGTGTGTGTGTGTGCATGTGTGTATGAGCATGCACACGTACATGCGTGAGTGTAGGCTATTCCACTGTCTCTATAAGGTTAGAGGTTAGAGACATGAGTTCATACGCTATTGTTACTAAGGTTGTTTTCTTTTACCTGGCTTCTTGTCTTCTCCCTCTACAGTGTCCTTGGCAGTCCATTTAACACCTGACCCCTGCAGTGCCCATGGAATGCATTATCTCCATGCTCTATTGACACTGACCGGGGTTGGAGAAAGCACTCTCTCCCACTGTATCTCAGAATTTGACCACATGCACGTTAAATAAATCGCTGCATATCAGGATATCAATTATGTTGATATGAGCCAACATGGACTGTACATACTACGACCTACTGTTCATAATTGTCATTGTTTGCAAATAAGAACACAAACTGCATGCCTTACCTACTGTATCTATTTTGCAGGTATTTATGAACTAATCATATAATAATGGTACGACTTCAAGTAGATCTCGGACTTCATGTGGCAATTCTATGACGTTGGTCATCTATAACAGTGGTTCCCAAAATGTTTAGCTCGAGACCCAAAAGATAAATGTTATATCTCCCCGTGACCCAAACTAGTGAAAATAGCAGATCTACAAGCTCACAGCGTGTTGCGATGTCCCACACTGGTGAGACAGGAATATGTATTTTTTAAATATTTTAAAATATTTTACATAATATTTTTATTTATTTATTTATTTATTTATTTATTTATTTATTTATTTATTTATTTATTTATTTATTTATTTATTTATTTATTTATTTATTTATTTATAGCTATTTTTGAATTGTAATCCAGATTGTTTTTGTGCCATTTTGGAATTGGAATCCTGAAAAGTAACATTTTTATTTCATGCATGCCCATTTGATTGTTTAGCTGCAGAAACTACCACAGAGGAATACCAGCAACACAATAGCAATGGTGAAAAATATTAAGAGATGTCTTTGCTTGGACCAATGACGGACCAATTGCTTGGAACTGTTCTCAGTAATTTAGTCAAGACGTTTAAAAAAAAAGGTGTGACATGATTGGGCCGTGACGAATCATGGACGGATACGCTGTGACTGATCCAATCAGGAAGCAAACGTCAAAAACGCCATTCACATTACAAAAATGTTTCTAGTTTAGCTGGGTCAAAAAAAAAGAATTCTGTGGATGATAGGTAGAAATGTAGCAAAGGGTAGTGTTTTCATACAAAACCATCTTAGTGTATAGCCTGAGGGTCAGCTGCTTGATATCAAGTGGCATTGATCCCATCTCAGATGCAAATGTATTTTAATCTTCTCTAAGAGCACAGACATGCACACGTTTTCCTTAAGGCAGTCCAGATTAAATATTATTTTTGGGGGGAAGAGGTGTTAAATACAAGGCTGTTGCAATCTTTTAAAACACCCTGCTTCCCCCCAAGTGTCATTCATGACCGCTACTGTATCTCTATACACATCAGCCCTTAAGTAAACAAGTAAACACAATTATAGAAACAGCTCCGGGATATTCATCAAGGTAGGTGTGTGCGAATGCTGTGCCTGCGGGTAGGAGAAAACGATGTCTCGGAATAATTGAGGATAGCAATGACAAAACAAACACCTTCAACCTCTCGGGGGACCTGACAAACTGCCATTTATTTTCTTCCTTCTTCTTCTGTTTTTTTTAAACCACCTGCAATGAGTAAATCAAGCCAAGATACTGTATATTTTTCTCACTACAGATTGCGTGACAGATTATCTCTGTAAATACAAATACTGTGCATCACTACTTGCCCCTCTAGCATCTATATTATGAAATGTCTCAATAAGCGAGGATATTGGTTGGTACTGTATGTTATACACAGTGGGGGTGTGCTCAGAAGGTGATACATGCATTTCTTTCATTTCAAAAATAAAGATCAGCTTTACGCGTGGGACTGTTCGTCTCTGTTGCTATTTTCATTTTGCCGCAAATCAAATTGCAACAGATGGAATGTACCTCGACTAGCGTGTGTGATGTGATGGGAACCGGCAGCAGGTGGACCTTCATGAAAATCAACCCATTACATTATTAATAAAGCCAACCTCTCTCAAGGCAAGCAATGTGCTGCACGTACTACTGTATGAGTATATTCATTGAATTTGTGAGAATGCTCCCAGGCAAGAACAAGGGCCTGAGGGGACAAGGGGACAAGGGGACACCGGTTCATGGCTCTTGGAGTGATACCAGCACCACTCAATGGAATTCATGTCTCGCGGGTCACATTGACACATTCCGGTCCTGGCCTAACACTGTCTGATCAATACTGTTCTGTGACATTTGCCCATTCCAGCCATTCACAAAGGAACATGCTTAAAAATGTACACCTTTGTTTCGGTGGGGGGAGGAAGGAAAAAATATTCTAGTGTGGGGTATGTTCTTATGTTACAAAGCTGTGAAAGTTCCTTTTGACAGAGAGCAATGTCTTAAGGCACCATGCTACGGCAGGACAAATTAACTATACATTTTTCATACAATGAACAATGTATGGGCCGTGGGACTACCAAATTACCTGCCAAGTTGTTCAAAATGTTTCATGGCCTGTAATAATGCCAAGAATTGCAAGAACGACATATTTGCCATTGTATCTAAACATAGTGTATGTGAAGACTTGCGAACTGCACTGCATTTGTCTTTCTTTCTTTCTTACTTTCTTTCTTTCTTTCTTTCTTTCTTTCTTTCTTTCTTTCTTTCTCTTTCTTTCTTTCTTTTCTTTTCTTTGCAGTACATGGCAAGGTAATTACACAAACCAAACCTGCTATGAACCTCCTATGTGGTGATAAAAGTGTTTCAGAGTACTGACATACGCCACACCAACAATCATGTTACTTTTCAACAGCCAAACAAAAGGCACACTTGTGGCAAGATATGGCCGGTATTTCTCTTTGGAAGGAGCTGCCTCTGTGTGTCAGGCAATCTAAACTGTCCTATAAAAGAAAGTGAGAAAATACTGTTAAGGAATAAGCTACAGGCTAGTGATGCACTAGTTTTTATGGTTTGATATTTGTTAGGGATTTTAGATGATTTTCAGTGTTGTGTAGGCTATTTTGTAGCTCATGTGACGTGCTGCGTGCTATGTAGTGTTTGGTGCTATATTATTTATTGAACTATTTATTTTTACTGTGTGTTGCAGGACCACATTGGAAGTGTTTTATTACACTTTAACGTGTATATCCTGGGTTTAAGTTATATTGTGTCTACTCGTATTTATTTTACCAAAATCAAATCAAATCAAAATCACCCTTGAAGACCTTTCCTCAAGCCAAAAATCCGTCCTTGGCAATCCTCTCATGATGATGACATTTGTCCTCCGTATCTGGGAGTCTGTATCCTTGTGAATGAGCTGCACAGATATGCCTTTACACACTCTCCTATGGGTTGGACACTATAGACAGACACCTCTGCCGACACACCGGCCAACACTACTTGCTACAGTAGACATAGCAAACAAATTGGATCAATACTTTTCTATTGACTGCTCATTTCATTTCCCACAGCCTTGAAATGGGCCCCGAACTGTCAACCATTTGGCCCCAGAGAAAGGAGGCTCCAGGATGAGGAGAACAACCGCGGACAGGTTCATCGGGCGCCATTGAGACACATGATGGTTTTTCATAAGACTATGTTAAAACGTTTCATGCTGTTTACTGTTTCTGTGCCTACTTTTGTTTAATTTCACATGTTTCAAAATACATAAGCACATTATCCAGCCCTTGTTATAAGCCCAAAAGTGCCTATCATGCCTGGTTCACAGCATGGTAGACACTGTTGGGATACCTTCTCTACCTGTCTCAACCCCTGTCAAGAGTTATCGACACATAGGGGTTCCCAGGCGGTCCCCCAGCGCCGATAACCCCTCTTTATAAGCCCAGAGTGTCTGTCATGCACGGTTCCCGGCATGGCAAATACTATTGGGATAATTGTCTATACAGGGCCCAAAGCCAATAAAGTGTACCAGAGTCAAGCCAGTTTTGCCTCCCGCCCACCAGGGAGCGTCAAAACGCCACTGTGGGACGGGAGGCTCACAAAATGGCCGCTCGGGCCCAAGGTCGCGCCAAAATGGCAGATCGGAGGGCTCGTCGTGTCAACAACCTTTTGTGTACTGTGCCACGTTCGCCTCTGGAGGGCGGCAGAACGCCTCCTTCGGGGAGGGCCTTTCTGTCATCACTTCCAGCGCGACCGACAGACCGGGACAAGATGGCGGCGACCAAGGCAGGGCGGATGTTGACATTGCGGAAGGCTTCCGTGTTCGGTCACGTGACTTCCCCGAGTCTCTCGAACAGGCCATCGCTACCTCTACTGTCTCTAGCGGGAGCCACGCGTTTGGCTCCGTGGTCCAAGTAGCGGCGCCATTGATCCCCATGGAAATGAACAAGCCAAGATGGTGGCAGCCCAGGGCAAACCGGATGTTGACGTCGCGGAATGCTCTCGTGTCAGGCCTTCGGTATCTTCACTGTCTCTAGCATATGCATATGGGCCCGTTGGATCATGTGACGACGTCATCTGTCTCCATGGTAACGGACATCAACGTTTCTTGGCTCGTGGTGAGTTACCCTTGACTAGCTTGATAGCTGCTAGGTTAGCATAGCCTCCAGTCAGGCTACTGTTGCTTCACTAAGCGGCTAACTAGTCTCACTAACAACAACACATAGCAGTGTTGTTTTAGTGCAGCGCATAGCCAGCCCCGCTAAGGCAACACTGTGGTGGCCACCTACCACCGCTACCCTTCCACGGTCTCTAACGGGCGCAGCACGTGCGGGTCCACTGGATCACGTGACGACATCACCGGTCTCCATGGAAACGGATTTCAACGTTTCTTGGCTCGTGGTGAGTTAGCCTTGACTAGCTATGATAGCTGCTATGATAGCATAGCCATAGTTCTTTTTTACTTAATTAAATTCCACTTTAAGTGGCATTCTACGTTTCCTTGGTCTTTGTCTGCATCTGGGTTCACTGTCTGCCTTGACAGAGAGCTGTTGTTAAAGAGGAGGAGCCACAGTCACGTGAGGGTTTATACCCCTAGGACTTCCGTCCGCGTGACTTACTGTACCCTTCACAGCCAATGAGATGGCCCGGGATTTTATTGTATGTAGCTCTGTGCATCGCCAGGGGGCGCTGATATCCCATAGTGAATATCTAACTCCGAATTTAAACAAACTGGGGTTACCTACGTAACCTTGAGTTTTGTCGGCGCTGATCTCAAGCAACTGTATCAAGCTATATTCCACATATTAGTCAACTTCTGTCGATGTGACATAGACTTATTTTTATTTGAGAGAGTGCATTTTGAGGATTGCCAGAGTTCCTCCCACAGTATGCCCCTCACCAGGGGCATCATTTGGGGTCCCAGGGGATGGCAATTGCCATAGTGTTCGCATTTAACCTCAAATTCTTATTTTTTATATCAGCACTGAATGCATCTCAATCCACACCCATTTTGGGCATGTCATTATAGGCAGACATAAAAAAATATATATATATCCATTTTGATTTTATAGTGATCTACAAGCTCACAATGCTTCTGCTAGAGCTGGTAGATCTATTATTTTTATTATTAGCATTTAAGTGATAACTTTTTTGGCCACACTAGTTTTTTTTCTTTTCTTTTTTTCTGATATGACACCTCTGCCCCTCTCTCTCTCAATCCCTTTTTTCTCTCACTCTCTCCTGGTGAAATGAGATTTAAGTAGCAAAGAGAGCCCCAGGTCTCACAGCGCCAAACTAAACCCCTCCATCAGAATCTGTCAATAGGGAAAAGTAATAACTATGGTTGCTACAAATAAAAAGGAAGGAAGCAGGGTGGAGGTGGTGGCTGGGGGTGAGGATGGAGTCACTTCACAGCAAAGGTTTTGTACAGTGAGTGGCTTCTATAATGCAAGGTTCATGTTGTCAATTAGCCTGCGCTCTTACATGTCACTAAGAGGATTACAATGTTCCTGCTCTGCACAGTGCCCTTTTTTTGGTATGAAAAGGGAAAGTGAATTGTTTGAACAGGGAGATTCTTACATAGATATCAAGTTGCCAGATCTGACTCTTTCTTTCTTTCGGTCTTCTTTCTTTCTTTCATATTTAATTTATTTATTATTCTCCGCCAGGCCAAGGCTAGAGATTATGTTTTCAACCATGTCTGTCCGCCTGTTTGTCTGTCTGCCTGTGTGTCTGTTAAGCAACTGTGCCTGACCAGATTTAAGCCATTATTAACACACTATTTGCTACAACTCCTGCAGATGTTGTCTAAAACTCACACAAATTGGTACTTGTCCTCTCTTGTCTCACTGGATGGATCAAGTTGTATCAGACAGATATGTAATATGCATGTATAATTTATTATGGAGATAGCTTCTGTCATCAATATGATCTCATAGTGACCTACATAGACTGGCCTACTACGATAATGGGTACTGCACTAAGTACTCTACAGATACACAACAGGTACAACGGGTACAACAGGTACTCTGACGAGTACAACGTGTATTGCATAGCCAGAGGGGCATGCATTCCCAAGGGCATTGTGTTAGATGGATACATTTATTGATCCCGCGGGGGAAATTCAGGCGCCAGATACTGAGATTGTTCCCAACAGGCATCGCTCCCAATGGGCATCGGCCTAGTTCTACAGTGTAGGTATAAATGAGGTTTCCCGCAGGCAAGCTACAGCATTAAGAATCAAGAAGGTTTATTTGTCTACTATTCATACAGGTAAAAGCAGCATAATGCAAGTGTGGTAAGGTCTGCAAATACTGTGCTAACACAACATTACCACAATAACAACAATAACGATAAGGATAGAGATAAAGAAAAAGATAAAGCACCATGAGGAGTGCTATAGTTGCAATAGGGAAGGGGAGCATATCAGAGCTGACATGTTTTACTCCCATGTATCTCACTGCTGCACATTGAGGTGGCTGAACTTGACCACCTTCCCTGTGGTCTGCAAAATTTAAAGCTGTACCACATCCCTGGCTCGGGTCGAGGAGGACATGGTGCTGGATAGATGACCTCATCCTCCAAGCTGGAGAGCGCGCACACAGACACACGCACGCACGCACACCATGTTACGGTTCGATTTCAGAACCACATTTTTGAGAATTCCATCTTCACACGGCCATTTAATATGGGTTGCTGCACAATTTCAGCATGGTTAGAGTAAGAGAAATAGATATGCAACACTGCTGTGGTTGTGAGTATCCTCTAATGTGGTGGTGGCTGCATGGTCATTCAGCTGAATTACCCTTCTGCAAAAGAAGCACGAGCTTGGAGAACAAGATGACAACAGGATACTGTCACAATGACGTTTATTCAACACATACAGAGAATACATTTGCAGAATTCACATACTAAGATGGCTAGAAAATAGGAATGTGTGAGGGGAGCTGAAGAACACCCCCCTCACTAAGTTGAAAACAGACATAGCCTACTGACTGTTCTGATTGGCAAAACATATATTGTTGTTAGGACTAGTGTGTGTGTGTGTGTGTGTGTGTGTGTGTGTGTGTGTGTGTGTGTGTGTGTGTGTGTGTGTGTGTGTGTGTGTGTGTGTGTGTGTGTGTGTGTGTGTGTGTGTGTGTGTGTGTGTGTGTGTGTGTGTGTGTGCGTGCGTGTGTGTCCCAAGTGCACAGCAAGGATAGAAAGTTAAAGGAGTAGTTCACCCCAAAAAATACCTATTTTCTATTAATTACACACCCCATGAAGCCTTGAGTGTGTGGAGATTTTTTTGTTTTTGTTGCACTCCTAAGCCAATAATTTGATGACCGGCGGAAAGATGCTAATGCCTCCGGTAGGAGACCAGAGACTCCGCCGGTCATCAAATTATTGTCTCAGGAATGCGACAAAAACAAAAAAATCCTTGTGAATTCAAGGCTGCGTGGGGTGTGTAATTGAGAGAAAGTACTTTTTTGGGTGAACTACTCCTTTAAAGCCCACAAGGGCGAGTTTATTAACAACAAGGGATAGATGAGGGGTGTGGGCTCCGCTGGCTGTCACGACTCAGCTCAGGATTCTGGATTCTGGAGAGGAGAGGAGACGGTGGGGCAGTGATAAGATCACAGAGAAACGCAAATGAAGCAAGTGCACTGCAACTGTGTGAAGTTCAGCAGGCTGGAAGCACTACAAACACTGGAAAGCTAAGTGTTGGCTGCTTATACATACGTAAGGCTGGTTAAGCTCTGGCCAAGTGGCATGCAGGCCAGGCTCTTGTAGGGTTTGGAGGTGATTGGAGATGAACGGCAGCAGGTGAGGAGATTGGACACAAGAGGCAGGTGTGCTGTGGAGCTCTCTTTGGGCACTGACGAGTGCAGAGAGAACCCACAGAACATAGATGTGGAGGCGAGAACAAACATAGGACGTTTATTGTGGTTATTTGATTATGTGAATTCATTATGGGAATAATCACCCTCTCTTTGAGGTTACGCTTCCTGGAGGCGGGGTAATTTCAGGGACTGCACACAAAGGCAGCCACAGGACTCCATCTGATGTCCATCATCGTATTAAGCCTGGCCATTGCCTTGTCAGGCTGTACCAAGGGGCCAGGGTAGAAAGAGGGGTGTGGTTGGAGGGGTTTTGTTAGTTTGGGTTTTTGTTATAGGTATTTCTTTAGTCGATTGCACATTTGTTTTGACCTGTATTAACCAAGTAGTAATTGGTATTGTGTCTTTTAGGGTTAATGGGGACATGTCATGGTGACTTGCAGTGGGGAGGTAATGGTAGAGTCGGGGAGCTATAAGTACCAGGTGTTTAAAAAAAAAGAAAAAGTTTAAAGTTTGTAAATAGTGTTGGTTTGAAAATGGCATAACTTTGAAACCATCACTGCTGGGCTCTTTAGTCGACATCACGCTGTATACCTAAATCCTGCTCCCATCCTGTTTTGTAAGGGTCCACCACAACAAAACCTTACAGGATGCTAGGTTGAAAGTAGTTAATAAGCAGGATGAGATCATGAATAAGTCTACGCTAGAAAACACGAGTTGTACTTCAACTATGTCATCCTGTATTCTTGAGCCTACCCTGCAATGTCATGATAAAGCAGCACACATGGCCTCATACACATCTATCTATGTGTATGAGGCCATACACATCTATCTATATGCTTACGCAGTTCCTAGAATGAATCAGTACAGTCCAGTACAGATACAGTGGGGTGCAGGTCAAACTTCCAATATAGTGATGATAGAACAAACACTGCACGTACTGTCTGCATGTAAAGCAACAATGATGATGATAATCTCTTATCATCTAGACTCCATGCAGTAATAGTATGCTGTGGCATACTGGGGAGGTGGCATCAAGGTCTGGGAGCTGCATAAGCTTAATAAGATCATAAAGAAGGCCATTGATTGGCCTATAGAGAGTGCCAAAAATCCTGAAGGGGGCGTCAACAAGTGTCTTTTGGTAGCGGCGGACATCTTTGAGGGGTAAAAACCAGGTTGACTTAACATTGCCCAATGCCACGCCCAATGCCACGCCCGCCTGTGGTGACGACACGTTGGCACGCTCTATAGATGGATGGGCTGAAGGTAGTTGTAGAGAGGAGGATGAGGGACAAACTCAACTCCATACTGGATAACCCATCCACTCTATGACGATTTGCGGAAGAGGGTGAGCACCTTCAGCCAGGGTATCACTCTACCTAAGATCAGAACATAGCAGTACAGACTTTCCTTTCTGCCAACAGCCAATTAGACTGAAAATCCCTCCTTCTGTATTCAGAAGGCATGTAGGCCTACTGATTGTCCCATTGTGGATTTCTTAAAAAACATTGTTTTTTGTATTGCCTTGCATACAGTATATTAATTTTATATAATGCTACAACTGTAACACCTTAATTTCTCTTCAGGGAATAATAAAGTGCATTAATACAAGTGTGTATCGTCTCATCTCATCAAGACATTATCATAATGCTCCCTGCGGGGCTCAAGCTGCCTCAAGGGGTGTGCGAGAGAGAAAATGTAAATGTGGTTTAATAGTGTAATAATTACACCATTACTCTGTGTTTTCCAAAGTGGCTTTTTGTTTTCACACTGTAAAAACGTGCAATTAAAACATGTCTTTGTAAACGTTTAATTAAAAAATGTATTTAAATATAACCGTGTTTTTCCTCTATCTGCCTATCAGCCAGTGAGTTGCCTCACCCATCCATTGCTCTTCAAAAGTGACGGCTTGTGTGACACTGGCCCTATCTTCCACCCTGCACACGACGGCGGTATAGACGCAGTGCAATTATCAGTGCACAAAAACTACGCCATTTCTAGTCCAGCGCCCATGTTGCATAAATAGCGAATGATCTTGCACCCATACTGTATGCCCATTTGGTCTTCAAATGGGGTGTGGTCTGGCAAAAGGCTATCTTACACACAGGGGAAAGAGTCAAAAAGCGATTGCTTTAAGAATTTGGGAACAGCTCATCTAGAGTATGGCAGAGGGCTCTGTATGAAAGGTTCACGTTTCCTTACACATGAGCAGATATTTGTCAAGATTCAATACGTTATTGCCAGACGTCTTTAGCTGCGGGCAAGCTTGAGGAGATTTTCATTAGCCTGCAGCTTAAAGGTGCTACTAAACATGAATAATAATAAATGTGCATGGAAACAGATCGAAACACAATTACCAAGACTGCCTCTTTATAATTGCAAAGTAAGTATGCGGTACTGTTCTATTTGCCATTTTCTGCACGTGCCGTGGTTTTGATCACATGTATGTGTAGCACGTCTGAAGCTTTGTGTGAACTGTGACACACTACAAGCGACCCTCGCATGACCCTCAAAGCTAATTTGATCTCTACGTTTACTGACAAAAATAGACCTGTACGTTTTTTAGCATAATTCAAGATTAAACAGGGCTTATTTGTCACTCAAGATGGTGCATGCACATCCACTGCAGTGTGTCCACTCCCTTTTGGCTCCCTTTTGGGAGCCAAAAGGGAGAAGAGACTGGGACGTGTGAGGCGTTGTCCCGGATGTTTTAGTGAAGGTTCTGCCAGCTTCCCTGTGTTAGCTGATCTGAGTGAGCTGATCTGAGTAATCCCTTTTGTCCTGCTCAAACAGGGACGGGAAGGAGCTCCCTGTTGTGTGCTCGGACAAACCGTATCGCCTTCCTCAGGGCTTACAGATCCTGGGAAGAGCTAGTCCTCTACCAGACAGCGAGGGCCCTTGTCAGGATGCTCTAGGGCAGGCGGTAGTAGAGTAGAAGGATTTCAGGACCTTCTCAGATACCTTGAATTTCCTGAGGTGATATAGCTGGCACTATACCTGCACCCAGTGATCTTGGTACATAGAAATTGATCTATTGAAGATTCTGACTTTCAAATGTACATATTTTTTGTTTTGATTGTATTGCTGTATTGTTGTATTGTGCTTTCTGCTTTGGCAATGTAAACGTATGTTTTCTCATGCCAATAAAGCCCTTTGAATTGAATTGAATTGATATAGGCATTGTCTGGTGCCACAGTCATGTGTATTCTCCGAGTCATTGATGTGCACACCGAGGTACTTGAAGCTGCTCACCCTCTCCACTGGTGTCCCATTGATTAAGACGGATGTGTAAGGCCACTGCTGTTGCCTACAGAGTTGTGTATTCCATTGTATAATCTTATTAACCATCGGTGACATTAAAACTACAATGAAATAAAGCTCTTTAGCACAACACAAGCACACCATCATTGCGGATTTAGAACACTTACCCACATAAAGTGGTCATACAATTTTAATTAACAGGAATCAGACTATTAACGAGCCCGTCTTCCCAGTTAGAGGCCCAGTAATCACTAGCAGGGAAAGCTGTTAACCTGCTGAGAGACAATTTTTGATCATCATTTCCCCATGTCACCTTCACCTTACCTTTTCTCCGGGGAGACACAGAGCACAGATATTCCCCTTAGCTGTTCTGCTGGGGATTACCACTGTAAACTGCAAGCGTTTCAGGGAAGGGAGAGGTCACACACGTATGTACGCACGCACGCACACACTACTAGGTGCACACGCAGTCTCGCTCTCTCTCACACACGTATGCACACGTGTACACACACACAAGCACGCATGCACGCACACATGCACACATGCACGCGCACACGCACACGCACACACACACACACACACACACACACACACACACACACACACACACACACACACACACACACACACACACACACAGGTAGATCTTCAGCTTCCTCAACCTTCTCCTTAACCCTCTCATCATCACTCTATTGCACAAATGCATCCTGTCACCGGTGGTCTCGCTGGGGATTTGCCTGTGACCTTCCTTCCCCTCCCTCAAGGACAAAACCTATACAGTGCACTCAGTGGCTGGAAAGCCAATAACACAAGATCTGCCCCCCTGACCAGCCACTTCTCTCCTGCGTAGGACCAAACATCATGGAAAAGAGAAAGTAAGGGACTTACCAGCATGAACTTAAAAATAAAAACCTGTGTTCAGTAGTCCTACACTCCTTTCTCTTCTGATACTATTCTTATTTTGAAGAGACACTACAGGAAGTCTGGTAGTTAGTTACTAGCTACTTGTTGGTGCTGGGAGAAATGAAAGCTATGTGCCGAATGACTGGATTATGTTTTTGGATTGCTCATATTAACCTTTTTAGCAACTTGAACCGTGAACACCATAATGTATCTCTCTCTCTCTCTCTCTCTCTCTCTCTCTCTCTCTCTCTCTCTCTCTCTCTCTCTCTCTCTCTCTCTCTCTCTCTCTCTCTCTCTCTCTCTCTCTCTCTCTCTCTCTCTCTCTCTCTCTCTCTCTCTCTCCCCCCCCCCCCCCCCTCCCATAAGAAATGGTTCTGGACCTACAAGGATCCTGCCCGACAGCAACATGTAATTTTTATGAGCAATGACTAAGTTGATAATGACCATCTTGTTCCTTTCTAAATTTACGCTGCTGCGGGCTGTGTGCCCTCACTGATATGACTCTTTTCTGTCTCTCTTTTCCAGGAGATTTTATTTGTGATACAAAGAGGCACCTGATTCACTTCAATCATCTGCTCATCTGTCATTGGGGATTACTGTATTTTGTATAAAGAGAGAGAGAGAGTCTGTCTTGTTTGTCTTGTTTCCATTTGTGGTTGTATTGTTCAGGCGGACAAAATAAAATATCATTACAATTCCACAGTATTTTTGTTCTCATCCATTTGCAATGCTTTGGAAACAAGCATAATTGGATTTTATGATGTCTTATAGAAATCCCATTTTTGTGTTATACTGTAATTTGCTTAGCTTGCGGTTTTAAGGTGACAACAATGTGTGAGGAACTGATTTCTAACGGTCTATTGGTGTGACATTAACACTCCCCATGGCCTAAAGCAAATCATTAATTAACTGCAGTTTAACGATCCCTGTGGTTAAACAAAGGTTCTTTCAATGCAGGGAACGTGGTGTTTCCTTAACACTCACCTGATTGAGCTATTCTAATAAGAATCAGATGTTTTTATGGTGAAATTACACAAGGCAATTAAAATTTGAATTCAACTCACACACAGGTTTCTTCACAGGCTTCTCATCACACAGGGGCAAAGAAGCACAGGGTTACCTAGGATAGCGTGCCTGAAGCTTTTTTTTGTCAGTTTCAATGCCTTGCTCAATGGCACTTTGATCTTTGACTGTGTAGCCCTTGTAAGTAATGCAACAAGCTCCATTCAACAGTCAGATTATCTTTTTTTATTACAGTTACAATGTGCAGTTACAATAGCGTATCCTAAAATAACCTGTATCTTTGTATCTTTTGCAGCAGTTTCAACCCGAATGTGCAAAAGAAGGCACATATACCTGTACATTGGAATGATTCACCAGTACCTTCACACCATAAGAGATAAGGTTGAAATACTTAAGAAATAACCAAGGTGCAAATTCAGAGGTTCTGTGAAATGGGGAGACGTTAACACCCTTAAAATGAAAGTGACAGGAGATTTACGATTGTGAGATCAAATCATTTATTATCCTTAACTAAGTATACAATTATTTATGAGCCTATGAACTATTAGAATGAATTATCAAACAAACAATAAAGATACAATACCAATCAATAACAGCGCGCTGGATACAAAACTTCTCTCCCTATCACAAAGTAGATACTTCAGACAGGGCGATAAATTCTGCACTGAGCATCCTTTCCCTATCCAGCGATAATATACATATTCATAAAAAACATTATCAATAGATGGGTGTCGCTGTTGGTTGCAGAAGTTGGTTGATCACTCCTCCTGCAGTTCTCACACCGTAGCCTTGGCATTCTTCATCCTCGGGCTATCCTCCCTACCTTTTAGGCGCTGATAAGCTTCTATGAGACCTCTGTCTGATAATTTGGCCAAGCTATATGGCATTTTTAAATTTCTATTTCCTGGGAACTAACACTCTGAATACTGCTGTGTAATTTTATGTCATATTGTTATCCATATAAAGCTTTTAGTATATTACTATAAGAGTATTACAACAAGAGTATACGATTGTTATGACCCAATATAAATTTTTAAGCACCACTAGTGCTTGTATTTCCAGTGAGACATTCCTTTGAAGAAAAGGGAGTGAATGAGAGATGGAGAGACAGGGCCTCTTGATACTATGATCTTGGTAAACACATTTTCTTTGAATAAGGTTATAATGACATATTCAAACTAAAACTCAACACTATTAGTCATACCAGTGATTAAAATATACACACAGTATAAAGATCTATATATCAATGTGTGGCTTAAGTGATCAGAATATTTGAACTTAGAGCAGTTATATGTGTAAATACCAGGATATAAACATGAGCCACTATAAAAAATGTCAAAACATCATTTTACTCTTGTAAACTCCTACATTTATGCAGTTTTCTACAGACACATTTATCATACTTATAGACTTTAAATCTAATTTTCCTAACAGTCCCCCTTTTCCACCTCCCATAGTGGTAGGTGGAATCTAGAAGGGAAATTAGAATGGACCTATTACACCTAGATTTACAGTGTTGTGTCACAAGTTGCAAATGGGTCGTCATGCACATCATCATGGGTCTGTATGTACTGTCCGTCATGTGGTATGAGGTTTCTCAAGTCTCTAGGCAACCCTCTAAGGTTGGCTGGATCAAAGTCAGTGTCATAGGTCAATACCTTAGTCAGAGCAAGTTGTCGGGCAGTGGAGTCATGTGAGGTGATGCTAGCTAGTGAGCGATTTACACAACAACGAATCAATGGAGGTCCACAAAGCAGGAGGACAGCCACTGGGATAAGAATGGGAAGTATCACACTAGCCACCCAAACCATCCAGGAAGAGCCCCATGAGGAGAACCAACCCCAGGGGTCGTCGCCTTCTGGTGGTGGGGTCAATGAGTCAAGAATGGCCTTGGAATGAGCTAATAGAGAGGTTACATTAGTAGAAACATCTGGAATGAAAAAAGTGCAGTGGTTAAGCAACATTTTACACATTCCCCCGGCTTTAGCAGTAAGCAGGTCAAGGGTCTGCTTTAGCATGAATATGGCATCACGCTCATGGAGAGTTTCTTGGTTAAGCAAGGCAATAGCTTGATCAGTGTCAGTGAGTGCTCCCTTTATTTCTAAGAGTTCAGCAGCTACCATGTTAATCTTACGATAAATGTCTGGTACTGATATCTGGGGAAATATGGCATATCCTACAGACTCACCTACTGTGGTCCATGGGTCCGTGAACCTTAGGTTCGGGTACTTGTATCTGACTTGGTCAATCAAGGATTTGACCGGTACCGTGGACTGAGGAGGTGTCAGTGAGCGGGCAGCTCGGTGTACCGATGCACTTGAGGACACTTGGGGCTCGTGGGCATTTGCTTGGGAAACCAAGGTGTGATTAAACATAACTACTATGACTGTATTCTGAACTTGTCCATTCAGTTCCACAAAGTAGGTACCTGCATCAGAGGGAAATACAGGAGATATGGTTAAAATACCTGTACGCTGGCACATGTTTGTGCGGTTCTTGTATGTTCCATAATAGTCTACATCTGGACCATAACCTTTGTACCATTCTACTACTTTGTCTGGCCCATGTCTCCAGATAACCCCAGTGAGGTTAGCGGAAGTGTGGTTGCCTGGGGGAATGAGAGTGAGGCTAGAGGAAACAAAGGGTACATTTACTTTATCTGTTTCCGCAGTCATCAACGGGGTGGAATATGCCAAGCGATAGTCATAGCCAGAGGTAAGCAGAGAAGGGTAGCAACAGCCCATCCACTCGTCAGGGAGATGGTGAAACGCCTTGTCCCCGCACACCCACACCACGCCTGGGGAGGAATGAGCAGACAGATTAGCAAGGAAAGGACAGGTAAAGTTGTAGGTAGTGTTTTCAGCAGAGAAAGAGCAGTTCGGGCTAACATTTGGATTCATATGAAGAAAATTGTCACAGAGGGAAAATCCAATGGACGCTTTTCCTGTTGAGTTCTGGCAGAGGCAGGTAGGTGCAATCTTTTGAGTGACCTGTATAACTAAAGCATGCCTAGTTGAGGTAACTGCCGGGTTGCACTTAATACTTGTAGTCCACTTAGCCATACTATGTACAGAGTCGGTGTGTTGGTGAATGTAGTGCATAGTCTGTGCTACGTCTAAGAATTGTAGCATAACCACTGGGATTGGACAAGTCTTAGTAGCCATCAGTTCTGGTAAGTCTAAGTAATGCAGTGGGATTGTACGAGGACGTGTGTCCATAGGGACACCCACCCATGAGGCCATGTTCCCATGGGATCTGGCGTGTAGGAAAGCCTGTGAACATGCCAGATTACTATGACATATAGCTAGGGCTATATGTGCTCTGGATAACCCAAAACCTGTCCTTACATTTTCGTCCAGGTTTCTGCTCATCCATATCTCTAATTGGGACTCATCCAGGTCAGCTGAGTCATCGTCTAAGAGTCTCTCTAATCGGGTACTTTTAGGTGGATAAACAAATCTTTTAGGTGGATAAACAATAAGTCTAAGTCTTGGAGACAGGGAATCTTTCCCTGATCGTTCTATCCCTGCCATTAGAGTTCCTGAATCTGACTGTTTTGGGTTTAGGATAGTGACTCCTAGGTTTTTATTGTAACGGTTTAACAATATCCTAGGTTGATTAATGCTCTGCTCGATAAAAGAGGTTGGATTAGCCTTAGGGTTAATTTGCCATTTTCTACGATGGTCTTGTGCAAGAGTTTGGGCCTGTGGAGCAAATTTACAGGTATTAGCGGGTAACTTCTGGGAGTGTGCTATTACTTCACAGTCGAACTCACATGGGGAAACACATACATAGGCCTGGTAGGACACAGAGGGTCCGTTATAGTAAGAGTACCAAGAGCGCGTGTCAGGGAATAGGAATGTACATGTTTCCTCTGCATAGCATTCTATAGATGTAACAGGGGTGTGGGAATCACTGGAGGCTCCTAGGTGTACATAGCGTCTGGAACGATGCAATCCTAAGTTAGCAGTAGAATCAGTCTCATGGTTAGTCAGAAGGTCATTCTCGATTTGTTTTAGGCTAGCAGGGGTCGTTAGGCTCTGAGTCTTCTCTGGAAGAGTTCTATTTTCCATCAACAGTATAACAAGTACCATTATTCCCAGTGCTGTTCCCCCACCCAGTAAAGCTATTCCCTTTGTGGTACATAATTTGGCTTCACATTTTTTCTTAAGTCTTTTCATTCTGTTGTCATAGGTTACAAATGGTTGATACCTTACATCAGGTTCCCCCATATTGGAGTCCCCCTTTGATCTGTCCCAATTTAGGTGATTATTATCAAATTATTATCAAAATATTCGTCTACTATGTCTCTATCGTAGATATTTTGGATTCCCTGTTGCCACAATTCCTGAGTTCCACAAATTCGTTCCTCTACTACGCAATCCCAGATGACTAATTCTATACGCCAGTCCTCACTATAGTAAGTAGTTAAAAATATTTCTCCGAATAACTCAAGTGTTAGTCTAGCTAAAAGAGGCATGAATAATATAGGTTTTAGATCTTTGTGGATCTGGTTAGGTCTTAGATGCCTAAAAATAAATGGTTAGTATGGTTAGATTATAACAAAAAGATCAGAAATAAACAGAATAGACAATATTTCAATTGTCTTAGAAAATAATAAACATGGAAAATAAAAGTAAGAATAAAATCTCTTAGAACAATTGGTCACTGGACACTTCTAATTCTGACTCTATTGGGTATTTCTTGAATGACTCTCTCTCTTCTTTGACAGCTTCAGGATCGTCTCTCCAATCTATTATCAAAGTTTCCCTAAGGTCTTCTCTGACTTGTGACAGGGACCTCTCTCCTGGAGGTTCAGCTGGGGCTAACTGAGTTATATGATACCATGTGGAGCCTTTGCCGTCTAACAGGACTGAGTATTTTGTTTTGTTTATCACTTGGTATGGTCCTTTCCAACGTGGTTCTCCCCACTTTTTCTTTATCACTTTAATGTGTACCCAGTCTCCGATTTGAACGGTCCTTTTTGAGCCTGGTAGGTCTTCTCTCTTCTGGTGCACCTCTTCTCGTTTTTCCAATGCCTGTTGAGAGATACACGCTATCATGGTAGTTAGTGCGCTATAAAACCCTGCATGAGAGATTCTAGAGTGATCGACCTCTGTCCCCCTGATGGCTGCAGTAGCCGGGCCGGGGAACGGATAACCTCTAGTCAATTGAAATGGAGAGAACCCCGTAGTAGCGTTAACAGAAGCGCGTACACTGGCCAGAGCTATAGGCAACGCCTGCACCCAGGTGAGAGATGAATCAGCACATATCTTAGCTATCTTATTCTTAAGAGTCTTGTTCATTACCTCCGTTTGACCTTGAGACTCTGGATGGTAGACGCTACCAAACTTATGCTTTATTCCCATCAAGCTTTCTACTGTTGCCAAGTCCTCGTTTTTAAAATGGCTTCCATTATCCGATCGTATGACCAACGGAAACCCATGAAATGGTATGTGTGTGTTAATCAAATACTTAATTACCACATCAGCTGTTTCTCTTTTACAGGGTATGGCTTCTGGCCATTTAGAGAACGAATCAGTTACAACCAGCATGTATCGATAACCACCGACGCGGTTTTCTTTGCCCATGTCAGTAAAATCGATCACTATATGTTCTCCAGGTCCACTAGGTACTGGGAAATATCCCATAGGAGTTTTGAACGTTGCTCTTTGGTTATGTTCAACACATATTTGACATTCAGACAACTGTTTATCTACCATGTCCTTCAGATAAGGATGCCACCATAGGTCAAGATTCTTCTTAGTCTGAGCTCTGGAGCAATGTGCTAACCCATGTGCTTCTTTAATAATGATTGGAGCTAACCCTGCCGGGAGTACTACTCTACCACACTGTGATCGCCACAGTCCCTGAACTGATTTTGTAGCTCCCCCTGTGATCCAAGCCTGTTGCTCGTACACTTGTGCCTCAGCTTGTGCCTGTATTAGATCTGTTAGAGAACATGTGGGCAGAGTGGCTACTTTAGATGGGTTGGATGACATTATTAATGCTGGCCCTTGATACCCTGTGACTGCTTTTGCAGCTAAATCTGCTGCATCATTTCCTTTGGCAATGTCTGTGTCACTTTTGTCATGTCCTTTGCACTTCATTATTGCTACTCTGTTGGGTAGTGCTAGAGCAAATGCTAGGTCTTGGATTTCTTTTTTGTGTTTTACATCTTTGCCTGCTGAGGTCAACCATCCATTTCGATACCACACTGCTAGCTCATAATGACATACCCCATGTGCATATGCAGAATCTGTGTAGATGTTTACATTGTCTCCTATAGATGCTTTAAGAGCTGCTGTGACTGCCATAATTTCTGCTTTCTGAGCTGATGGTGCATATTCAACTATTCCACTGTTAATCATGTCAAATCTTCCAAAATCCGTCTGTTCTACTACAGCATAACCTGCTCTTAGGCCAGTGTCAGGATCTCGGTAGCAACAACCATCAGTGTATAGTGTGCGTGTGGCGTCATGCAATGGGTCATTTTCCAAATCTGGTCTGAGTTTGAGATCTGTGTATGTTTGACTTTCGCAGTTGTGTGGTGGCATTGAGTCCATATGATCTGCCATGTTAACCCCTTCATGCTGGTATGTGATATGAGGTGCCAATAAAATCTTTTCCAACCGTGTGCGTTTGATCGATGTCAGTGTGAAAGATTTGGATTCAATGAATGCTGTAGTGCCATGATCAGTGAGTACAGTAAGTGGGTGGAGCTGAACTATGTGTGCTGTCTTTTGAACGGCCTCTGCTAGTCCTGTGGCAAATCGTGCGCAAGGAGGGAGTCCCATCTCAGGTATTAAAAGTTTTTTGGAAAAATAATACAAAATCTTTCTCTCCCCCTTATGTTTCTGAAACAACACTGCATTTACCACCCCCCTTTTTTCAGAAACATCTAGAAAGAAGGGCTCCAGGTAATCTGGGACCGCCAAAGTGGTACTAGAGGTCAACATTTGTTTGATGGTAATAAACTGTTCCTCTGCCTCTTGCGTCCAGTTCAGTTTAAGATGGCCATTTCTCATACCATGTTCTTTGATTAAGGCACGAAGGTGACACGTGTTATCTATGTAACTGGGGACATAGTGACGCGAGTAGCCCGTTAGACCTAAGAAGGACATCATGTCCTTCACAGTTACAGGCTGCTTGTGGTGCAAAATGGAGTCTAACTGTGAGGGATTCACTGACGTCGTCGCACAGTTAACAATCCGACCCAGGAACGAGACCTGGGGACGACAGAACTGTAATTTCTTAGCCGAGACTTTATAACCACATTCACACAAGTATGCCAACAAAGATGTAGTAGTGTCTAAGCATTCCTGTGCCGTATGACAAGCCAAAAGAATGTCATCGACGTACATTATCAATACCGTACCAGGTGGAAGGGAAAACCGAGACAGTTGATGTTTCAAAAGCTGGTTAAAAAGGCCAGGACTCAGTTTAAATCCCTGCGGTGTCACAGTGTAACGAAATTTCTGATTGTCAAACGTGAAAGAGAATATGTCACGTACTTCCTCCGCAAGTGGCATTGAGAAATACGCATTACTCAGGTCGATACAGCTATAAAATTTATGACCCGGCGTCAGAGCTGCCATAGCTACATAAGGGTTAGGTACTGATGAGAGTGGGGTAGTCACTATGTCATTAATCCGTCGCAAGTCATGTACCATCCTCCACTGTCCAGGCCTACCCGCCTTCGGGACAGGAAGAATCGGAGTATTCCACGCAGAAAAGCTAGGTTCTAATGCTCCAGCCTGAAGCATGTCGCGCACGACGGTCTTGATGCCCTCGTATGCGTCATACTTCATGGAGTATTGCCTTACATTTACTGGTGGTTCGTCTTTTTTGATTGTGAACGTGACTGGAGGCATGTCACACAACCCTAAGTCATTTGGTCCTTTAGACCAGAGACGCTCAGGTAGAGAGGCCATGCGCGCTTTAGCATCATCATGGTCGTCCAGTTCTCTACCATGATGTCTTTCCAGGCTAGTGTAGTCCATAAAAACTTCGTCAGTCACTGTGTCAAACTGTATGCGATAAGCCTGGGTCTTATGATTATAACTAATTGAAGGATGGTCAAGTGGCTCCCAGTCAGAGTCAAGCAGGTCATCTAGTTCTTTAGTCATTGAACCTAGTTCCTTGGCAGCATGCCCAGCAGACAGTAGCAGTGATACATGTGGTCTTGCATAAGATGACAATTTGTAGAATTCTTGGAGGAGGGGTGGTAGCCCAACACTGGCGACTACGCCCTGTTTCCCCACATATATGTGTGTGCATGTTATGGTTTGGTGTGTGTTGTGCAGTATTTCATCAAATCGTGCTATGTAATCTAGACTTTCCTCTGTGTCATCGCGTTCATAATTAAGTGTGACATGTGGTGGGTCATCTGGTGTCAAATATGGGGCTATAGTACATATCCATGTTTTCCAATAGCAGAATTGTGTCAAAAGACCAGTGGTCCCTACCAGCGTTGGTTGTAAAAGGCCCCAAAATATATCTGCAGCATAACAATTTCCCCCACCGGGGCAGGACATCAGGGGCATTTGGGCATGAATCATTTGACGTTCAGAGCAATGTATAATCGTTCCATCTGGAAATTGTAGCACAATACCATCCGGTGAGCACAAAACAGATGCTCTTAGAGCCAACAACAAGTCCCGACCGAGTAGATTGACTGGGCAACTGGGTGAGTACATGAACGGGTGGTGAAGCACTTGTGAGCCTACTTTAGTGAGTAGAGGCTTAGTCATTGGCATTGTTTGTTGCTGTCCTGAGAAACCCGTAACAGGAACGTTTGTGGTGGATAGATCACTTGTGGAAACACCGCTGTTCAGCGTAGAAAAACGAGCGCCAGTGTCCGGCATAAAAGTCACAATGCGTCCTCCCACCTCAACCTCCAGCAGGGGCTCTGCCAATGCCCCCGCACTAGGAACCTCTAGGCAGCCCTATGTTGACCAGTGCTGCGGTGCTTGAAACGCCGGCATGAGCTGTTGGTTTGGAGCAGAGTGTGGTTGCGGTTGCTGCTGCTGAGTGACCTGTTGGCCCTGCTGAAATTGTTGCGGGTGCTGCTGACTGTGCCCATAGCCCCCGTGCTGCTGATCATTTTGCTGGCCTTGACCCCCCTGCTGGTAGGCACCCTGTGTTTGTCGTCTTGGTTGAGTGCAATCGCGAGCAAAGTGTCCCATAGTATTGCAGTTAAAACATTTGACCTGCGATATGTCAAGTGGAGCCCCACGCCCTCTACCTCTTCCTCCCCCATATCCTCCTCCTCTTCCTCCACCTCTATAGTACCCCTGTTGATAAGCGTTATTCTGCTGCTGTGACAACATTTGTTGCATTTGCTCAAATGAAAACATGGGTGTAGAGTGTGTGGTAGGTGTCTGCGGTTGTAGCTGCTGTACGGAGGTGGGTGTTGGTGTTGGTGTTACTACTGGAGCTGCTTCCTGTACCACTGCCTGCGTAGGCACTGTCTTAACTGCACTTTTCTTTGCCGTGGTAGTCTGCTCCTCTATCTGTTTGAGCTGTAGTTTAAGAAGTCTCGTGGTCATGTCAGAAATGGAACCCTTTTCTTTGAGCTGTCTGGCATTATACCTGTCAACATGGTGTATCACAATGTTTTTCCAGTCAGTGAAGGTGCATGTGTCCATGTTTGGTGTGTCGTCAAGTTTTTCTTGGGCCTCTTTAGGCAGAGCAGAGTACACAGCGCGTCTAAATAAGATTTCACTGGCTGGGCTATCTGTGGGTTGAGCCCCTGTCTGATCTAGCCAGTCGTCTGTGGAGCGCAGTAAAAATTTTTGAGCTGTCTCACCTGGCTGCATACGAACAGATTCCCCCGATACGTGTTTGTTGGGCCAAATGCGGGTCATAATCTGACACCAGAGAGCTTTCCAGTGATGCCAGGCTGTGGTGTTAGGCACCATGGAGGAAAATGCTTCTGTTTCAATGGCTTGTAACTGACCTGCGGAAGAGCAAGATGCAATAGCGTGCCTCATGTCCCCCAATGCTAATTTTTCACCCTGAGTAGCTGAGTCAAAGGTTCTATACCACGCCAAGAATCCAGCACTGATGTCAGGGAGCCTTTGCTTGATTAATTCAAATGTGGTCTGTTTAAATGGAATGTAATGCTCTAGGAGTGGGTGGCCAGCCACAGAGTACAGTGGCATCTGAGTACCTTGAGGCCCTGTCATGGCTGGCAATTGAAATGGGTTTGTGCTTACAGGATTTGAGACTGCTATTATTGGGGCGTGGCCCTGGGATGGGTGCAGTTGGTGTGAGGGTGGTGCAGTAAGTGTCTGACCTAGGCTTGTGTGTTGATGAGTCGGATCAGTCATGGTTTGGGACCGAGTGACACGTGTAGCGTGTATGGGTGTCGTGACAGCGTGAATGAATCCCGTGATGTTGGCTCCCGAGATCTGAACCTGTTGGCCTGTGTCTGACATACTGCTGACGTGAGAGGCTACCCCTGAATGATGAGACCCTGTGATTGATGCACAATGTTGACTGCCGTCTCTATCCTCACCCCCCTGTAACTGCACTTTCATGGCCTGGTTATGATGTAGTCTTTCTGCCTCTTCCCCGGCTTGTGCTATTTCCTCATCTTTATGGTCTAACTTTCTCACCTCTGACCATGCCTGTCTAATCCCCTCCTGCCTTTTTTCTCTGTCCTCTCTATACTGCTCTGGGCTCCCGAGATACTGGCTGCTCTGGTTCCACCTGTGTTCGTTGCCTGGCGATGAGAGCGCATACCCCTTACTCTCAGAATCAGACCGGCCCCCACAAGCGCCCAAATGTGCCTCAACTGTATAAGGATATTTATTGATATCTTCCTCCCTTTCTCTCACTTCTTTCTGGGAGGAAAAAACATGAGCCTGTCCTCGCTGTAGCTGCTGGTCTTTAGTCTGGCTTTGCTGTGATTGTACCCACCCCTCTGTTCTAGCTACTGGTGTAGAGTGCGTGCCATGAGGGTGCTGTTTTATTATATCCTGTGTTGTGTCTTGTAATGCATACATGTCATCTCGGAAAAGAGCATCTAGGGACCTGCTTTCTGCCTTACATTCAAGAAAACCACCAGTGATTTTGACCACTCCAGTTTCCCCTGCTAAAAGAGGAGCTTGGAGTCCTACACCATCCTCATAGGGAGGCGGTTTTTCCGGTGCTTTGGGCGTTTTTTCTAAGTCTTCCAGCACAGGATACATTGAATGCATGGTGCGAACCGGAGGCCATTGAGGACCAAAATATTGCTGCTGACCATAACCTCTTTTCATGGTGTGTGAACCTCTCCCTGTAGCACGTCTCATAGCCTGTATTTCTTTCATAAGGGCTGTAACTAGAGACAGATTCGTATTTATGTCTTTTAACTCCGAAGTTAGTTTGCCTTTCTGCAACAAGCCTGGTTTTATCAACCGCTCGGTGACACTGCCCAACTGACGAGTGAGAGCCGTGTGGTGGGCAAAAATGCCACCCCAATCTGGCTCTCCATCGTCTTTCGGGCACGTCCCAGCTCGCTGCAGATCACTTTTCAGTTTGAGAAAAGCTGCTTCTTTTAGTTTTTTAACTTTATTATCAGTCTCCCCTGCCAGAATTTGAGAGACTATGTACTCATACTGTTTCCTAAATGACTCCATGCTTCTATTGATTGTGTGAGTTAAGGATGCACTGCGCAATATTGTTACCAAATTACACGTTTATTTTTTACTCTAACTGTTACAACCTCACACCAGCTTTAATGGGTGTGTGTGTGTGTGCATGTGTTCTTATGCTGCGTGAGCTAACTGTAGTAGACAGCCCCTACCTCTGTCTGTTCTCTGTCTCTCTGTGCGAACCTCCCTATGGCGATTAAAATGATTTATTACTGGGGCTTTCTATGAGCCTACATGCGTGTGCGTATATGTCAGTAGTGAACAAAAAGAAGTACTCAAGTAAAAGTATAATTATCACAACAGATCAAACAAGCTCCCCCAACACACAGCAGTATGTTGTTAATCTTGACAAGCTACCCAGCCGCACAGAGAAAACAGTGCCCGTGCACGTTTTAGTTTTTATTCTACAAATCGCTATAAGTGGCCAAAATGTATAAAAAACACACAGTTCCTATCGCCCAGAACCGTACTATCTTGCAAAATTATTTAGGTGTCAAAAAATCGTTTCACGCTTTTTTAAAAATCTTTATTTTTTTCCAACACACATCCAACTTTCTAAAAAGGCACAGACTTCCTAGCGCAATGAACTGTAGTATATTATACAATGATTTAACAGTGAACTAGAAAGAGATAGACAGAAGAGATGCGACAATTAATAGATTGTCGCGAGCACACACCACCCCCAAATACTTTTTCCCCAAAACAAACTTACAGCGCGGCGCGCTATAAGGAAACCACCCACACAATAGTCAATAGATAACATATGCCAGACTCCGCGAGTCTGAATAACTACTCTTTTAGTTATTTTATTGCCGTCTCGTACGACTGTGGACCCCTGGCCCATAAATCTCTTAAATAACACTATTTTATCCGCTTCATATGACAACAAGATACTGGATCACTGTAAATGCTGCATGTATGCGTTAAAATAACTGCCACCCCCGACGACTAAAACTCCCTGAGTTTATCTGGTAACCTCCCCGAAATTACTTTGGCGTCCCAGACGACAATACTGTCAATACCCAGAAATAACAGTTTATACCAAACTCCCTGAATCTGGCCACCCCCCAGAGATGTCTTCCCTTTCGTCCCGGACGATTTATTCTACTGTGAAATACCCAGAAATGAACAGCACCTCCTGGAGGATTTTGCACAGTTAAAACACAGCTTAATGACAATTCATTCACACCGCTAAATTTGGTTATAAATCAATGTCCTACAATCGCTAAATTTAAATCAATGCTTTTGGAGTACGACAATTGCTTATCACAGGTAAACAAACTTAGGTTAGAGTGCCCAATGTGCTGAATTCGTTTAAACAGGTTTCAGCTTACCTTTTCTCTATAACCTCCGGAGGAAAGTTTGCCCAACCGGAAAGCAACGTCGCGACCGTCACAGCTGAAATGATGTTCAGGCGGTCCCTGCCAAGGATGGCGTCCCCCCACAGAACGGTACGACGGGGTCACCAATTGTAATGATTCACCAGTACCTTCACACCATAAGAGATAAGGTTGAAATACTTAAGAAATAACCAAGGTGCAAATTCAGAGGTTCTGTGAAATGGGGAGACGTTAACACCCTTAAAATGAAAGTGACAGGAGATTTACGATTGTGAGATCAAATCATTTATTATCCTTAACTAAGTATACAATTATTTATGAGCCTATGAACTATTAGAATGAATTATCAAACAAACAATAAAGATACAATACCAATCAATAACAGCGCGCTGGATACAAAACTTCTCTCCCTATCACAAAGTAGATACTTCAGACAGGGCGATAAATTCTGCACTGAGCATCCTTTCCCTATCCAGCGATAATATACATATTCATAAAAAACATTATCAATAGATGGGTGTCGCTGTTGGTTGCAGAAGTTGGTTGATCACTCCTCCTGCAGTTCTCACACCGTAGCCTTGGCATTCTTCATCCTCGGGCTACCCTCCCTACCTTTTAGGCGCTGATAAGCTTCTATGAGACCTCTGTCTGATAATTTGGCCAAGCTATATGGCATTTTTAAATTTCTATTTCCTGGGAACTAACACTCTGAATACTGCTGTGTAATTTTATGTCATATTGTTATCCATATAAAGCTTTTAGTATATTACTATAAGAGTATTACAACAAGAGTATACGATTGTTATGACCCAATATTAATTTTTAAGCACCACTAGTGCTTGTATTTCCAGTGAGACATTCCTTTGAAGAAAAGGGAGTGAATGAGAGATGGAGAGACAGGGCCTCTTGATACTATGATCTTGGTAAACACATTTTCTTTGAATAAGGTTATAATGACATATTCAAACTAAAACTCAACACTATTAGTCATACCAGTGATTAAAATATACACACAGTATAAAGATCTATATATCAATGTGTGGCTTAAGTGATCAGAATATTTGAACTTAGAGCAGTTATATGTGTAAATACCAGGATATAAACATGAGCCACTATAAAAAATGTCAAAACATCATTTTACTCTTGTAAACTCCTACATTTATGCAGTTTTCTACAGACACATTTATCATACTTATAGACTTTAAATCTAATTTTCCTAACAACATAATTGTCACTTTTCTGTTTCAGTTTATTTCTTTAGTTTTTAGTTTTACCTAATTTCGGGAGACATCTCATCTCAATCACAAACAGACACAAATGATTACTGTAGCTTTGTTATCCAGTTCAAAAGCACACTTGAATTGGCACAATTGTGTGGCAATCGTGAAACGAGTTTATTTAACTCTGAAACATTTACTGTCTAGTGGCCAATAGACTTTTCAGCACAGGGGACATGACCTGCCCTAAGAGAGAACCATGATGCTTGTCTGTGATAATACAGTGGCAACACTGGTAATAGAAATAAAATAATAACACTGTAAGCGGTAGACGCTGTAACGGTTTCACTAGATGAATCTTTTCCACATCGATCCGTCTTTGTTGAATAATCCATTGCAGAGCCACATACATCTATTTTAAAACATAGCTAACTCTAAAAACCTCTTTGTAAGATCTGACAGAGAGAGAGAAAAAAAAGTGCCCTAAAAAGCTCCTAGGGGAGGGAACAAAAGTGCCGCGTTGCAGCAAGTAACCACTAAAAAGTGAGGCGTCTACATTTGGTACATCTCTACGCGCTGCTTTTGCCATATTTCTCAATTGTAGGCATTTTACTGCCGGGTTGCTGTTCTTTGTCTGCCGACCTTGCAGTTATAGCTGCCCGAGGGCAGTCATATACACAAACACACAACGCAAATAACAAAGATAACTCCACTCCCATTACTTTATTTCTGTAACACACACCACCCGAGCAATGGACTGATTTATGTCTTTGCATCTTTCTTCAACTCATTTAAGACTTGAACCTGCATTTTTAAATGTTCAGGCATTTGATTTGTATTCATGCATAGAAATCATGTACTGTAGCAGTAGTGAGCAAGACCTTTCATGAGGAACTCCTAAGGGGTGTAGCAATTATATTTATAACTTCGACTTTGAAAACAAACTAACTAGTGAGTATGTGCACATACAAGTGCACATACTGGTCGGTAGAATTAAGTCAGGGTTATTCATTTGAAGCCTGCATGTATTATTTTCAGGCCTTGTGACAATCAAAAACACTGCGGTATGAAATATTTCATCAATACAGCATGTCAATAAAGACCCTGACAAATATGTAAATCAAACATTCCACACTGCGTTTACTTACACTAACATGCTTGTGAATTATACAGGCATCTCAGTCTGAATTCGCTTTACATTCATTAAACATTTGACTGTGGAAATGTGTTTGCATTTCAACTCCTAAAAAGCATTAAAACATATTTGGCTGTGGAGATTTGATTTAGATTTGACTCCCAAAAAGCTCTACTCTCTTGACTGAGTAAGTCAAGTGTGCACTTCAATACACATTTCATGGGGGAAACACGCAAATGCAATGCAATTTATGGACTTAATTTGAATTAACTACCAAGAAGGCCATCATGTAAGATGCTGCAAATCCATTTAGAAAGTTATGACGACCCTACAATTGTGCACAAACGGATATAATTCTAGCAGAATATCAATCCCCTTGGTGATGCAGGTAAGCCCTCAGTAAAATGCACAGACGTCTCATTAGCTCAGTGCAAACTACCCCCTCACATCAGGTCATGCATATAGATGTTGAAAGCATCTTGAGATACAGAAACCAATAATGTTGAGGCCATTTACAGATCCGTTTTTCTAATCTCCGCCGATCCAAGCAATATGCCCATATATGGGCATGCCAATATATAGGGTATGGGCATATGATGACACCAAGGAGCTCCATATATGGGCATAAAAGGGACACAGACAGGTACAAAGGGTATTCTGACAAAGCCCCCAACACTATGACTCAGACATATCGGTCGGATGGGCGGCGCGACATAGATGTGAGGGCCGCATTGCAGTCCGAACTGTAGATGTGAGGGCAGCGTAGCGGCCTGAACCTCTAGTAAATAAGAATCCCCAAATCTCCAAGCTCAAAAATACTCAAATATGTGCATGTTTTAAGTTTAAGTAAGAGGAGATTCTTAGCTGTCTAATGATGCATACAGTATAACTTTTTGTATACTCTACATCATTTTCCCATGCAGGCTCCATTTTAATGGGTCGTCAATTGGAGTAAATGTGAATACATTTACCATGACCCTCTTCAACCTCTCTTTTCCTGCAGGTCAGAAGTTCTGGCGACCGTGCGAGAGGGCATGCGTGTGAGACAACCATGACAGTTTCACGGCATTGTCTTGTCTCACATTGCCCACGCCTCACTACCTGCTCACTCGCCTCTCTTTGAAAAGGAATTATTGGGCACCGTCCGCAGCAAGCATCTTACCAAAGCCTTCTGTACCGTTACATTGGTTCCGTATGGTAGATTAAAAACAGCAGTACTAAAGTTTGTTTGACATTGAACGATCAATGACTTTCCGCGAGTAACCTTTAGCACGGCTGTCAAGCCGTACGTAAGTAAGCATTTGACTTCTGGTCTTAGAACCTCAAAATAAGAGCAATTTCTCAAGTCGTAGCAAGCGTTCGACATCCGGTCAGCGGACTTGAAAGTGACATTAACTTAATTTTCACCGTTGCTACACATAAAAAAATCACGTTTGGACCCATACAGGTGATACAGGAAGAGTGGGCACCTAAACATTGTGCGCACATCAATGTTAAAACCTTTTTCTCTCCTCCAAAGTGTAAAAAATAATGGTCTGATTTGAACATCCACGATACATCATTATCAGACCTAAATTTACCCTTCAATTCTTGTTTATGCCTGAAATGTCCTGCTACTGTAGCCATAGGTTCTATAGCAATTTGTAGCAATTGTAGAAATATTTGGCCTTTAAATGTCAAATGTTTAAGCATGTTTACTTGACATTACTTCAGGCCTTTTCCAAATTCTTTATTTATTTATTTATTAAAATCTTTGGAAATAATTGACAATTTAACAATGAGGCATCACAATGCGTAGGCGCCCACTCTTCCGCTTAACCGACAAAGCACATTTATTCAACATAGTTTTGACAATGTGCCTAATGTGTACAGTGTGTGTGTGTGTGTGTGTGTGTGTGTGTGTGTGTGTGTGTGTGTGTGTGTGTGTGTGTGTGTGTGTGTGTTAGAGAGAGAGAGAGAGAGAGAGAGAGAGAGAGAGAGAGAGAGAGAGAGAGAGAGAGAGAGACTATTAGTCAGACACAGACAAGAAAAATAAAATGTTAGATCAACCAACATATTTTCAATCATAATGTGGATAATAACATATTAATACAATATTAATGTGTTAAATGTCCTTTATTATTTTTCTATTTTCATAGAAACACTGTATTACCAGGTAGATATCTAGTAGTTCATGAATACGGATGTTATGGAAATTTCAAAAGTTTTTTTGTAAGGTTGGGTCCGGGGAGACACCAAATTAAGTGAGATACAGTAACTGACAGCCAACAGTCAACGTGCAGTCATCAAACTGTACCATGTTGGTTTACATTTAAGAAAATGTTCAGGAATGATAAAACAAAAGGTGAGTTTCCATACCCACCCCAGATCCAGACCGCATCAGCAACCTGTAAAGCGACCTGATCCCAGCCTAACGCAGTCATATACACACAGCAAAGTACATACATTCTAAAGGCCCGAGACATCACAAAAGTCTTTCTTTCAATACTTTCACTGGCCTCTTTAGGAGAACGGGCACTAGCATCCCTTACAAGCATGTGCACAGGAGCATGGAGATCATGAAGGAGCCGTATTTTCTTTTTAAAAAAATAAAATAAAAATCAAAGCTCATTAGGGTACACCGCCTAAGGCAAAGCAATTTCTTGGCGGCACCAAAATGACAAGTCTACAACAATACCTGTGGGAGAACATGCACCATTACCACAGTCTGATTAGCTACACCATCACGTGTTGGCAACACAATAAAATTATGCTTGCCCATAAAGTCTGATTTTAATTTACTTTGATAAATGTCACCCGCAGTGGTCCAGTGAGGAAATCAACAGAGCGTTAATGTTTGTCATTGTTTTGTTTTTCTCTCTCATGGATAACACAGAAAAGGGACAAAGTGATCTTGAAAACATTGCTGTGTTTAGATGAATTGTAAAATGCTCATGGATACACGTATGATTCAACAGTGACACAAACACATCATAGTACAAAGAGTATTTATATATGTAATCCCCAACCCTGGCACTGTAAATGTCATGGCACAAGGCATTGAACCCCTAACCTAATTGGCCATATCACCATTTCAATTGATTGATTGATTGAATACTTTATTATCAAGTTTGGAAAACAGTACGACAGTAGGCCTACAGTTACAAAAGCTATGCTATAAAGGATTACACAAAAGGCCCCAGGGGGCTTGTTTCCATTGTGGTCGATTGTAGTCAATTCATCATCAAGACATACTGTACAATCATACAATACAGTATATTGCATATCAGCAACAGTAGTTAACGGAAATACTGGATATATTTAGGGGGGAAAAGGGGGTGGGGGGCGAGGGACACTCCCACACGGCTCTTTCCATGGAGCTCGCTGCATAAGGGAGTGCGTTGTTTGACTCTCTGGGGGCAAGATAGTAGGGGATAAGATGACCTAAATCCAATTCAAATTTGAGGACAGACGTGATTTTAGCTCAGTTTAAAAGTGGGTGCAGGAATCAAGACTTTTGGTGGCTGTTAAAAACATTCCACATTTTGGTGGCAGATCCCATCAATTTACACTGGGACCTTGATACAACAATCCATGTAGCAATTGTTCCACATTAGTATAGGCAGTATAGGCCTATAGGCTACCAATCAAGCCACACAGTACAGCCAAGGGACTCGTTTCTCCAGGCATGCACAATTTGCGCATGGATAGGGTCCCTGGGGGGCTTGTGCCCCTGTCCCCGCTGCCTTCAGAGTTGAAAAGCACCCTTTTTGTCACGGGTGTTGAATGTATTTTTTGTTTTCACTGTTTACTATCAAATGCAATGTGTGCTCTTTTCTCTGCGGAAGCAGAGAAGCAGAGAGAAGAGCACGCCCCATCTAACGCCTTCGGACCTCACATGGATATCACAAGGCACATTCAAGGCTTAACAAAGTCTGACACTGTCTCAGGTGACTGACAGAATTCAGCACGAGCCCCGCAACCTCAGCACGTTCTACAACAGCACCGTAGCAGCGGTGTAAAGTAAGTAACTAATATCTTTTGGTATTTTTTTTACTTAACTGGAGTATTTCCAATTTTCTGGACTTTTACTTCTTCTTCACTACATCTCAGAGGCATATATTGTACTTTGTACTCCACTATAATTATTTGAAAACTTTAGCTACTTATTTTGTAGATTTTGATGATTACACATACAGTAACCACTTCAGCCCTATATACATTTCTGCTATTTGAAAATAGCCGATCTACAAGCTCACAATGTGTCGCGATGCGACACATTGTGAGCTTGTAGATCTGTTATTTTCAAAAGATTTGTATACATTTTATACATAATGACAACTTGTGAAATGGGACATTCTGCATAATGAGTATACTTTTGGTACTTTAAAGGGCAAGACCACTTTGGTAGAGGTTTGGGTTGTGTAGTTACCTTGCCATGATGTAACTCCAAAGGTGGACAAGAAATAAAAACTAATTGCTCCATTGATTAGAAATTGATCATTCTAAATTTGCTCCTCATTGACTTACATTGTACGGTAAAACATCTCTCAAAGTCACTCTTTTAGCACGTAAACGAACAAGAACAAAGCTGATTCAGTCAATATAGAACATCACCAAACCCAGTACTGTTTTTTTCAAAAATAAGAATGTTAACTTCCTGCTGATTTAGCTATTTGAAGATCCGGATCCGGATCCGCGAATCCAGTCCGGGTTTTCTTCTTAATAAAAGTAGCAAAATCAACAGGAAGTAAACATTTTTATTAAAAAAACAAACAGTACTGGGTTTGGTGATGTTCTATATTGTCTGAATCAACTTTATTTGCGTTTGTTTATGTGCTAAAAGAGTTACTTTGAGAGATGTCTTACCATACAATGTAAGTCAATGAGGAGCATATTTTGAATTATCAATTTCTAATCAATGGAGCAATTATTTTTGATTTCTTGTCCACCTTTGGAGTTACATCATGGCAAGGTAACTACACATCCCAAACCTCTACCAAAGTGGTCTTGCCCTTTAAGTGCATTTTGATACCAATACTTTAGAACTTTTACTCAAGTAAATGTTTAATTCCGGACTTTTATTTGTAACAGAGTATTTCTACACTGCAGTGTTGATACGTTTACTTAAGTAAAAACATTTGAGTACTTTTCCCACCACTGCACCATAGAAAGAATCCTGAGGAGCTGCTGCATCAGCGTCTGGTATGGGAACTGCCCTACCCTCGAGGGTGGTACGGATGGCCCAGCTCGTAATTGGAGGTGAACTTCCCTCCCTCAAGCGGTGCATAGTCGAGGCTAATCAGATCATCAAAGACACTCACCACCACAGCCACAATCTGTTCACGCTGCTGCCATCAGGCAGGCATTATCGCAGCATCAAATGCCCAATGAACAGACTAAAGGGACGGCTTCCACAGCGATGCTGCTAAACAGGCTCTGAGCACTGTTGCCATGACAGTCAGATAAGCACCCATTACACTGGCACTACTATAATTTTATTTGTATATGAGAACTATATTTGATATCTGATGCTACATGATGTCTTTATTTGCACAAGTCTGAGGTACTATTTTTTGTACCTCAGGGTTATCCATTGGGGGGATAACATTTTCTGTGATATTTGTAGGAAGTTTGGACAAAAAGGATGTAGTATTACTATTTGCACAGGTGAGTTACAAGGTGTGTGGAAATAAAAACTAAAACAAGTTCAGATCAGATGGAAAGACAAGATTATATTTTTTCCCAGATTTTCACCCAGTGCCAATTGCTGTAATCCTTGGCGCAACCCTCCCGGGTCTGGGGAGAGCCCCGAACTGAGCTCTTGCTTCCTTCAATGCATGAGGAGTGAGCAGGCCACTTCTTATCACCTGACAGGGGGGAGTTTTTCCGGTAGGACGTAGCGCGTGGAAGGAACACTTTATTCCAACCAGTTCCTTTCCCCTCCATCAGGTGCACCGGCTAACCAGGGGGAGGCAGTATAGAGACCAGACTTGGATTACTGCAAGTTTTTTTGTGAGGGTACCTACCCTAGGGGACACGGAGAGAACAAAATTAGATGTTGACAATGTTTCTCAGATGATATAAATAACATTGAATTAACATTCTTTACATTGACTATGACACCTTGGTGTCATAGTCACAATGGGTTTTACATTAGAAGACAATGGGCAAAGGTAATTTGGATTTTTTTAAACATTAAGCTGGAAGACTTTATCACATATTAATACTACTACTACTACTGCTACTACTACTACTAATAATATGCTGTTGTTACACTTTCCAAGCAAATTCATTTTCCACGACCATAGATTCTGCTTTGTGGCTCGCTGCTTTCCTCACTTTTGAGTGTACAAGGCTGGATGCAAAATGGGGTGTCAAATGTGTCACGCATAATTTACTGCTTATTCACGGCTTTGTATGTTATCATCTGTTATTTGGCCAAGTCACTTTATCTTTCATCTATGCACGTCACTTCGCGCTATGAGCTTGTAGATCTGCTATTTTTTTTAAATCTTGAATATTTTTGCACATTTTTTAATATATATTTTTTTAAAGTGAACATTGTTAACTCAAATCTTTGCTTCTGGGGGTCCCTGGAACAAAAATATGTTGACATGGGGATTGGCGGCCAAATGCATATAATTTTAATAAAATAATAGTTTGAGAACCACTGATATAGCAAGGATTGCTACATCAGATTTAGAGGACATTTTTTTTATCTGCCTCAGGTCTTAATGGGTTAATACACTGACAAGTAGGCCTCTGACTGCTGTCAAACTTATCCCAGACTGAGTAACACATGCCTGTAACAGGTAGTTTCACACAAATACTACTCTCATACACATTTCATCAGAGGAAATAGAACTCAGGATAGCATGCTTTGCAGTCTCTAAATTGACTTCACTGAAAGACATTCTGCTCTCAGCCTGTCCCGTCAATAACTGTTTACCTGGCAGGCATTTGGATTACAAAGTGTCTGGACCTCATCATTTCCCCTCGAATGGACAAGGATGCAGACTTCATTGTAATAAAGTGATTCAAATAAGACTAAAATGGGATCAGCCAGAGTTGTGGTTTAGCTGAACACAAAGCTAATGCATTCTAAGTAGAATATCTGCTCACAGTGAGTCAGCCTTGCCCCTCAGCTATGGAAACCCATTCCTGCCATTGAAGTTTAAAAAAAAGTAATAAATTAAGCAATTTCAATACTTGGAATGCGAAATGATGATGACCCAGACACCACACAAAATGCCTTGTTATTTGTGACTAACATTATCCATTAATTAACATGAGCAGTGTCACACGTTTTTATTTGTCGGCGGCTGTGTGTTTCTCCAAACAACATGGCGCCAAATGCGTTCTGCTCGTTTTTGGGTCGTCATTGACCTTGTACCTCCTCAACATCGACCTTGTAGCGCGGAGACCAGACAACGACTGGATTACCTCCGTCATAGAGGAAAAAGAGTCTCAGTGGGACCAAGCCAGAGACCCAATCCTATTATGATCAACAGTAAATGGTGTGATCAAACTTTCGTACATCCGCTCCAGTCTCATTGTTCATCCGTTCTGGAATTATTGGTTACCTTGAGAATTCATAGCCATTATTCTACTTGCTGTGTATATCCCCCCTTCAGCATGTACTGATTTAGCAAACAAAAAGGTACACAGGGCTATACGTGTTGTGGAAAAGAAACACCCAGAGACCGCTCTCCTTGTAATTGACAACTTTAAGAGTCTATGAGAAAGGTGTTAACGAAAATGTACCAGCATTATACATCTTCGATCACTTCATCCGGTCCTGACTGAGGGAAATAGACAAAACATGTAATTACCTTTATTTGCTGTATGTCTTTGGGGGTTGGGACAATGTATTGGAAATGTTCCGGGAGGCGTACCTTTATAAATGCTTATTTCCTCAATGTATAATACACATTCATTGTCTATGAGAATGCCACAAAACCATAATTTGAATTTACAACATTTTAAAATGTCCAGAGAATGTTCTCACTCCCATATATTGCACGAATACGAAAGCAAGAATAGGACAGAGGCAACGTTGAAGGTGGCAGGAAGATGAGGAGGCAGCATGGGGACTGCTGGTCATGGATGAGCACACTGAGCTTCATATCTTCCCATCCCAGCCTTGTTCTCTGCATGGGGTTACCTTGTCTGACTCTGTGTTGCTACCAGGTACACCATGCATACAGGGGTGTCATTTTGGGTCCCAGGGGATGAAGATTTCCACCCCTAGCAAATTATTTCATTTTATGCATATGTTCTCCACCTCTGAAGGTTTTCTTCTTCCTTTTTTCTTTTTTCCTTTTCAGGTTAACCTGACTTTTGATTGATACTGAGTGCATCTCAATCCACACCTGTCCATCTACATGTGACGTGACACACACGCTAGGCATACAGGTGTCTCTAGAAGGCGCTGTGGACTGTGGGGGTTTAGAATAAGAATGGCTTGTCTATGTTACGTGGGTTAATAAAGTGTGGATGCAATCCTGACGTTGTTGTCTATTAACGTTATCAGAATAACAGAGAAACAATACAATAGGCGCATGTTAGTCGGCCTGTCCCCGACTAAGAATTTCTATAGTCGAATCTGATTTGCCAATAGTTGCCTATATTCGACTAATAGTCGACTAATGCAACAAACAAAACAAAAAAATCAGTCTGATTCGACTGCCAATCTCTCAGTCAAATCATGCAAAAAATATGTTATGCAATAGAGGAACATTCCATTTGGGCTGTAGGCCTAGGGGTGCTTAATGTCTGATTTAACATCTGTAGTAACTATCGGTCTATAAAGAAGCACAATTACTGTTTATACAGTTTCAATTACTGTTTATACAGTTTCCACACTTACAATATTGGATGAACAAATGGACACATTTGTGCCTTTCTCTCTGTCACATACTGATGGCTCAATCTACATGTCATGTGAGCCTGGCTGCACAAACTGACCTATTGACCCTCAGGAATGTTCCACAGGACCTGGACCATGGATACAGATGACAGTTGCATCTCATTTCACTAACGCAAGGTTTGGCTCACTTTGAAGTGCAACCGAAACTTGGTACATTCTATTTTCAGATGTTTGTCTCCAAACCAGACTCACTGGAACCCTACAGACTCAATCCAGAATGGATCAGGATTCTTGGATTATAATACTGTTCCCCTTTATTGGATTATGTCATCATCCCACAGATAACACTCTGACTTATTGACAAGTAACCATTCATGTCACCACTCATGTCATAATGTTTGAATGTTTCATTCATGTAATCATTCCAATTCATTAATCATGATTTTGATTGTAATTATGACATATACTATTTGCACCATATTCATCATAGTTTACTGCACTGGATTCAATGGTTTGTAATAACGGTGTAAATAAAATAAACACGACATTTGCAGAATATGTGTAATTTAAGCCATGAGCAATGCACGAGTGCATGACTTCATCTTCCCAAGATGGACATCTCTCTGGACCACTTTGCCTAAGAACAACAACACGTGTGTTGCAACAGCCTCATGTTACTGTCAACACGCAACGTATATAAACGCTGTGTGTGACCCCCCTCTTCAGACGTCAGACAACTCAAAAGCTCCCAAACTTCGACTACTCGGAAGCTCCCAAACTTCGGGAGACCTAACCCCCTCATCTAGAGGAAGCCCCTCTCTGCGAGGAAGCAAGGGACTGCGAAGAAGAAGATGCCCACAAAGCTCTTCACACCGCACCTCCATGACTGGAAGGCCTGATTCTCCCACAAGCCAGACGCAACAGCTTGGGTTCCCCCAGACGATCTGACCCTGACCAAGTTGTGTCTCCGCTGCTTCTCTTCTGCCTGGCCTAGGCATCCCTAAAGATAGTACAGAGCCTGCCACAAAGCTCCTGACTGGCCCCTGCTCAACGCTACGACGACTGCGCTCAACGCTACGACGACTGCGCTCTTGCCTGACCATAGGTACAGCACATGGGCAGCATTCTGCCACAACTGGCTCCTCAGAGGACTGAGTGAGACAAAGGACGGATCTACAACTACAACTTCACGTTTTCACCCTAAAACCAGCGTGAATTCCACCACGTCGTCACAAACAAACAACGTTCATCACTGGACATCGGACACATCACATGACAACTGTGATGTGCGGTAAACACAGGAACAACTCCTGAATAAGATCAATTCAGCTGCTCATGGCATATCATTCTTATTTCATTTTAACTGTTGTTTTCTTACAGGATTTAAAGTTAGGTTTAGCTTCCATCTGAATCCAGCTAAAACCTTTATTACGTTTAATGTTGAGATTTTCCTTTTTCTTAAATGTTGCATGCCTAGCTTAGGTTTGATTGAATAAATTCATAATATTTTTATATCAAATCTAGTTTGGTCATTGCTCAAGTTGAATTATTATTCCTTATAGAACATTGACATATGTTGACACACATCTTAAAAAGGCTCTGCCGAGACAAGAACGTTTTCCCCTTCAGATCTTGTAGATTTATTGAAATTTTATAATCTTTCATTATTTTATTGGTGGTTTAAAGTTAAGGTTAAATACAAATTAAGCTTGTGTTTAGTCATAAGTTGATTTTCATGGTGCCTCGTTACATTTTTGACTCTTAATTTTAAATACTCATAATTCAGATATTGAGAAGTCCTCACACTACATTTTTGGTTATTAATAATACCACCGATATTGAAATTTACACACTCATGCCCACTACACATATACTTGCTTGGTTTCTCCCAATAAATCATGATGTACAGTATATCCTATTTTTGGCAAACTATTAGTTAATTAATATAACAAACTAGGCCAATCTCTCAGTCGAATAATAAATAATCATAATTCGACTAAGAGATAGGCAGTCGACTCAGACACCCCTCAACTGATTAGTCGACTATTCGAATAATTGTGGTCAGGCCTAGTGAATGCCCAACATAAATGTACAGGCATAAGTGGAGCATTCTGGGATTACATGTCCCTGCTGAAAAAAACAAACATATTATGTTGGTTGCTGGTTTTAGCTGGTCTTAGGTTGGTTTAATTAAGCTGGTTTACCAGGCTGGACAAACTGGTCAGGCTGGTCTTGCTGGTTTGTCAGTATAGTTGATCAGTTGGTCACCCAGTCAGGCTAAGCTGGATTCTGCTGGTCAAGCTGGTTGGCCAGCTGGCTGGCTGGAATGACCAGCAAAGCCAAGCTGGTAAGCTGGGCTTTGCTGGTCAGTCCAAAAGAACACTTCAAAGCACTAGAAGACAACTTATATACATTAAACATGTGATGGTGTAGTGGACTAATGCTCAAACTCTCAGCACTGGCTTTCCACGTTCAAGTCCCAGACCTACTATTGTTGGATGCGAAATTGCTGTGAATGTTTCAATGTTCACTTATAAACAAACTTCAAAAGTACCAAGTCATAGACTGAGTAATGGTGTAGTAATACTCTTTCAGCATAGAGTTTCCATTGTTGAGTATTTTAAAGTTTTGCCAGCTAAACCACAAAAGAACAACTCAAAAGCACTAAAAGACAAAGCGGGGTCGAACAAGAGAGTTACATAATGCAGCTTTAAAGTATTTACTAACTGAACCCTAAGATAAAAGGATCACTTCAACAGTGCTAAGAGACACATGTTGAGATTAACTGAGTGCTAGTTAATGATCTGAATTTCAGCACGGAGAGTCCATGTTCAAGTCCCAGTCCTACTATTGTTCATTGCTGGAGTATTCTGAAATTTTGAAGGCCAAACTACTAAAGAACAACTCAAAAGCAATAAAAGGCAAATCCGGGGTAGAACAGTGAAGTTACAGTACATGATGCAGCTTTAAATGCTGATGTATTTCAACTTTACTAACTGTAGTGTAGACTAGCATACAAAAGAACACTTCAACAGTACTAAGAGACATAGGTTGAGAGTGACTGAGTGATGGTATAGTGGTCTATTGAGCTGACTCTCATCATAGATATTCCATGTTCAAGTCCCAGACCTCCTATAGTTCATGCTGGAGTATTTCAACTTTACTAACTCAGCTAACATACCAAAAAACGCTTCAACAGTATTAAGAGACCTCTGCTGAGAGAGACGGAGTGATGATGTAGTGGTCTAATATGTTGATATGTTAACATTGAAACATTCACAGCCCTTTTGCCTTTTTGTCATTCCAACCAGCCAGCTGGCCGACCAGCTTGACCAGCAGAATCCAGCTTAGCCTGACCAGTTGACCAACAATACTGATTAACCAGGAAGACCAGACTGACCAGTTTGACAAGCCTGGTAAACCAGCTGAACCAGCCTAAATCCAGTTAAGACCAGCTAAAACCAGCTAAAACCAGCAACCATCATAAGCTGTTTTTTGTGTGTTTTTTTCAGCAGGGGTGTAAGCAAGCCACCAAGTGAGACAAACTGTTCAATTCCATATTTTGTTTGCGGTGCCGATCTACAACATTTTGTGTGGTTTTTGCATTGCCTGTATTTATTTCTTGCATGGTGTGTTTTGTTGCATGCTTTTATTTTTGGTAGTCTACTGTCTGTTTTGTAACTGACTTGTCGTCTCTACTTGACATTGCAATTAGTGCTAATGAGAGCAACCTGTGGCTAATCGTACAGGATGGACTAGCAGTTTTGGGTGGCCTATTAAAAGAGGACTTTGAATCGGACAGACCAATTAGCTGGTCCCAGAGGAAGGACTAATTTATTTATGTGTGATTCAGGAGAATAACATTACACTGCAGTATAGAGAACGTGACTACTGTGACTTGGCGGTGGTGCAGGAGGCCAGCCACCACGGGCGGGAGTCACCACTGCCGGGGTACGGCCGGTGCTGTATGATAGACACTATGGTTGAAAATGTTACCAAAAACATAGCACATCTACAAACTGTATGTGTCACGTTGTGAGCTTGTAGATCTGCCATTTTTGCTATTAACGCACAACTAAAGGTTTTAAGGAGAAATACATATTTTTTTAAATGGTGAAACAAAATAAAATGGCAAGAGAAGAATTATGGTCAGAGTAAACATTTTCTTTTATACTCATGTAATATACAATTAATTCATTTTGCACCTCGTACACCGCAAGATCGATGGAAAAGTTGTGCACCAAACCATAAAAAGTAAGTAAGTTAAAAAAAGAAAAAAGTGTTTACCTGTATACCAAAAGTAGGAAAGTGGACCGGGATATGCTAGAACCTAAGAACCTTAACGCTTTGACCCAAAAGGAACAGGATTTAAGCAGCAATATTCGGTGATCTCAGTTCAGCCTTGTGCCTTGGGATTAGATAAGACCGAGGGAGCACAAATCCTCCCTGGTGTCTCAATTCCGCATTTCTGAATCTGCCAATGTGGAGAGCCTGACCGTTCTGCACCACTGAATCCTAATACTGTCCACCTGCAATATCCAAACCGTCACAGACCGACATGGACATTGTTGAAGGATCCCTCCTCTATCTCATCTTCAGTGCTGTGTAACTTGGTGTACTAACCCACCACATTTACTTACTTATCGTAGTACATCAGTAGGCCTACTACTGTATGTCGTATTTGGCACAAATGTCTTACTTCCCAACTATGTTGGAATTCCATATACCTTACAAAACGAAAAATGTGTTATCTTTTCTGATTTATTTTTAGAATGGGGGAAATATTTTTTTTTTAAGAGAGCATCAGTATTGTCAGGGGGAGTTCATCCTGCCCTACTTTTACTTCTACTCCACTACATGTCAGAGGCAAATATTATACTTTTACTCCACTGCAATTATTTTAAAACTTTAGCTACTTTGTAGATTTTGATTATTATTACAAAACATACATTACCCACTTCAGCCCTATATATATATATGTGTTGGCTATTTGAAAATAGCCCATCTACAAGCTCACAACGCGTCGCAAAGCGACGCGTTGTGAGCTTGTAGATCTATAGCAGAATGTAGATCTGCTATTTTTATTCACCTGTTTCCTAGGCTTTCCACTTCCTGTGTGTTTTCCACTTCCTGTCGATTTGATCCAATGAAATCCAATGAAACTGGTCAGATGACTAATGATATCCAATGAAATCCGACAGGAAGTGGAAAACACACAGCCTAGGAAACAGGTGATGTGAAATGGGACCTTCTGCATGATCACTTTGGATACTTTAAGTATATTTTGATACCAATACTTTTGTACCTTTACTCAAGTAAATTTAGAATTTCTGACTTTTATTTGTAACAGAGTATTTCTACATTACATTATTGATACTTTTACTTTAGTAAAACATTTGAGAATTTGTTCCACCACTGGCCTGTATTATAATTATCCTCTTTCAGTCCATCAGAATATGTTGGACTGTATTCATTGCAGACAAGCATGCTGAACGTGTAATTACTATAATCAAGCTTTCTGAAGAATGTGGACCTTACTGCTCCACTAGCTGTGTAGAAAATGCATGATTTTGTACAGGTTTCTGTCACCTCATCTCTCATGTCATTTCACCCTGTCATCGGATGCCATGAACTCCTAGGTAGTCATTAGCTATATTAAACTATAGGCTAAATGAACCATTGCTAATGCATAGTGTTCACGCTCATGTATAACCACTTTCTACCAGGCGTAACTATTTTGGGTCTCAAAGCCTGCTGTACAATTTGAGACATGAAGACGGGCCATATTATGTGCAGCATTAGTGAACTGGCCACACAGTAAATCCACAATAACACCTATCATTGGCTCTTTTATACATACATTCATACATACAAATAAATGCAACAAGTCACACTGAACAATGTCTCGCATAGCCAGACAACTATTCCACAATCTCTGAATGCTATATAGAGTCTGGAACTACAACTCCGGAAATAGAGAGTTGAAACTGGCACTTCCGTTCACGAAAATATATTTTAAAATATCTTTACATTTTACTTTTTAATTTCCATTTCTGCTAAGCAGCAAGCTAAATACACTTAGATGATTTCTATTTATATTAGGATACATTTGCGCGACTGTAAAGACGAAACGGAAGTGGGGAGGAGGCTTCACATCCGGTTTATATTCTAATCATGATCAGAGTCCTGTATGAGACTGTATGACCGGAAACATTTGAAAATTGTGGGAGGCAACAGTCTGGCCATGCGAGACTACACTGAATACAACATGAAAAAGGTAATAATAATAATAATAATATATCATATTTGTCTTCAAAACACACTTACTGCTCCTACCGATTTTGTCCAAAACTCACAAATCGATACACATGATCTCTGGGGTCATGTGATCAAGATGTAGTTAGATTTTTCAAATCCCATTCCAAGTGGCTTCCAAAGTTAGGAGGCCCTGGGTAGGCAGCCCAGCCTGGCAGAGACCTGTGCTCAGAGGAGCACACTGTTCTAGTTATTAGTATTATTATTATTTCATTTTTAATAAATTGAACCCTGGAAACATAAACGTCAAACTGCTTCTTCAGACGAACTGTTACGCAGCCCCCTTTGAACTCCCACTCTGCAGAGAAAACTGGGAAGCACTTTAATAGCAGGTAAGACACTTCTCCCACACAGAAAGAGAAACGCACCCGACAGATAAAAGCAAATCACATCTTGGGAAATATTCAGGCTTCAAGTATTAAGTACTTTGTTACTTGTTCAGGGCAGTTCACTTATGATGAAACCCACAGTAACGGTTACAACAGGGCTTCTCACTCTTTGATCGACTTACATGTGTATGGTATAGGTGAGGTAATAGTAGGACATTGTGTTTCCATACATCTTCTTCATTTAACACATCTTTAGTTTATTTTAGTTTTAGTTTAGTTTAACACTTAAACGCAAACAAACAAACAAACAAACAAACAAACAAACAAACAAACAAACAAGTGGAGTAGCTTTACTTCTACTCACACCACACCCACCCTCTCCGGTCAGTCCAAGTATAAACATAAACCCACAAGTCATTCATGTTCACAAATAGATAGATTGGTATTGAAACAACATCTAGACATGCTGTACATGTTGAATAAAAGAGACAAGCGCAACAGAGAGAGAAAATGAACTAGAAATACTGCATTGCGATTGCACAGTATGCCTTCGCCAACTAGTGTAATGTATTCAGACTGAGACTGATATAGTCAGTGGTGGACAAAGTACCTAACCCCAGTACTTGAGTAAAAGTATAGAAAATTGGTAAATCACTCAACTAGTTGGGTCAGTCAAATTTGTACTGGAGCACCTGCTTTTTAAAAAATGTGTAAGTATTTAAAAGTACAAATTATAAAGTACATTTTATTTTTAATATCAATTAATTGCTGTATTAAAATGACATTTTTTTCCAAAATGTAAAAAAAATCAATAATAGTGAAAATAGCAGATCTACAGTGAGCTTGCAGATCTGCTATATAGTGCTTAAGTGGTTTCTTCATAATATAAATTTCCCCTTCCTAGAAATGTAGTGGAGTCAAAAGTATAATATTTGTCTGAAATCTAGTGGAGTGAAATTATTGAAAGATACAAGCACAGTACAGATACACACAAAAAATACTTAAGTACAGTACTTAAGTAAATGTACTTTGGTACTGTCCACCACTGGACATAGTAGGCCTCTGTAGTGAATGAAGACGTTTTGTAAGGTCAACGTGCCCTCGACCTTTGACCACCTACTTCTTATCAGTTTGTCCTTGTGCCAAATGTCATGGAATTCCCTCAAGGCGTTCCTCAGATGTTGCCTCCACAAGGTGCGGACTGCCTCCGGGCATGGCTTTCTGCCGGTGGAGGCATAAAAATGAAAATAAATATATAAAGATATGCATCTGGTCATTAAGTATGTTCATCAATAAAATATCAATAATAATAATCATCATCATGGTATTCCAATAATACAGATTGGAATAAAAAGTCAAACAGATGAATCACGGCGGGGCGCAGGCAGTGAGAAACACCAAAAAACCTAGATATTACTCCTACAGATTTTGTCCAAACATCACGCAAATTGGTACACATTATCTCCATAGTAATAATTCCTTTTCCTTTTAACAGGTCGTTCATGAAAGTCCTTGCGGTCTTGTTTCCAATGAGAACCTGTGAGCAATTAGGGGTTAAGAGTCTTGCTCAGGGACAAATTTCATTTCATCGACACATATGCTGACCTGGTCTGGAATCGAACCTGGGGCAACCAGGGCCTCTGGCTACCTAGGCGGACTCACTAACCACTCAGCTATGGCCGCCCCGTAATGTGATCAAGATCTGTCTGATATTTCGTATTTCATCCTTACTGGCAAATTCTGAACATTGCTGGCCTACAATAACCTACCTGACCTGGCATTTGAAACGCCAGATTCAGTATGCATTTTCAGTATACTAAAAGAAAGAAAAGTAAACTACTGTACCACCTTGCAATAGCTTTCATTGTACCTATTGTCCATCACTTTTTTGTCAAAACTATAAATATATATACATAATTAAATAAATGCTGTGACATAATTGATTTTGATATCCAGCCTTCAAAGAACACAGCCCCTGGCCCGGATTGCTGGCGTAGTGGTCCGGGCACCTACAATAGGCTCCAAAGTAGCCTGAGTCCCGATCCCGACGGCCTTTGCTGCATGTCACTCCCCATTTCCTGTCAAACTACTATCCTATCAATAAAGGCCCAAAAACCCAAAAATAAATCTTAAAAAAAGGATACAGCCTCTTAATTGGGACAGAAAGCTTAAGTATTAGGTCATTAATCCCTCCTTCCTCCCGCCCCCTCACTTCTCCCCTTTGCTCATTTTAAGAGAGGTTGGTGTCACATTGGCTTTCATTGAGGGTTCGAGGCCCTGGGATTTTTGAGCAATCTGCACAAAACTGTCTTATCACTGCTTGCAGCTATATTTAGTGTGGTTGCCCTAACAGGGCAACCAGACTATAGTAATCCTTACACTTTATTATTCTTCTAGATAAACTTTATTTTGCCGGGGATCTCCTCCCACAGTTTATTTTTCCCAATTTAGTGCCATATGTCAAAATGACCGGTCTCACCGGGAATCCTGTGCTTGTATTTTTCTAAGAGATTGGTTACATAGTTTAATTGATATTGATTTATTAGTGCATTAAATGTCCCCATCCACTTTAATGGAAAAATGAAAAAACTCCCATTCAAGTATTTTTTTCTCAGAAACCGTAAGGGCTAGAGTTACAAGACCTTGAGGGAAGGTTCATAATTTAGTGCGAAATTATTAAAAAAATAATCACACCATTCGGCCTCATGGTGGCGCTATAACAGCCCACTTTACGTTTTGGCCTATAACCTTTGAACCGTAGGTCCTAGAATAAAAATCTTTTTCCCCCTAGATTCCTTGGGTCATGACGCAACTCCCCATATAGGCCACGCCCATTTGCGTCAGGATAGATTTTCCGCCATTTTGAATTTTCTTCAAAACACACTTTTAGCTCCTCCTTCCACATATTTTGGTCAAATTTCACAAAAATCGGTACACTTGATCTCTGGACCCATGCAATAATCTGGACCGAAACAGAATTTTGATAGTCCATACCGTTCGTCCGTAAATGGCTTCCAAAATTAGCGGAAGGGGCCCGTTTTACAAAAAAGGCCACAAATCACGAACGAAACGTCCAGTCAATCCCAAATTTGAATCACATGTCAAGGGTGGTTTACTCAACAAATCCCCAAAAGCATTTCCACTTTGATCCATAGGGGGCGCCACAAATGCTCAAAATGTAACCGTTTGATGCAAAAACCTTATGTTGGGCGGATCAATCCTCTCAAAATGAAACGCAAGTGATCTCAGGAGTTATGTGAAAATGTAATTGGCGCAGCCTCCGATGGTATTCCTCCCAGCGTATTCCTCGAGTCCCGGCGGCAGCGACCCGCGACTCGCGTCGGCGCAACCACACTCTGCAATTTCCCTGAATTGCGACGCGTCTAGTTTCTAATTAGAATTATTGAGTGTGTTACTTTTGCCCCCTGTTACTTTTGTCCCTGATCTCCCCTACATGTGATAAACATTTGCTGTGGTCTCCCCCAGTGATGGAGAGAAATAGTCAAATTAATCGTCATGTTTTACTACTACCACTGTTTTACTTCTATCTTTTAAATGTTTAAATCTTGTATATCTTATTATTATCCACACTGTTGAGGAAGCTTTAAGTGCCCTGTGTGTCTGTGACAATAAACACAATTAATCATTGTAGGTTTGGCCAAAATCACACTTGATTTGTCCCACCTCTCCTTCCATGCACCCCCCTTCCCCCTTTACATGACCTATCTCACAGCTGGATGAAACATATTTACACATGCATGCTTTTTTTAACACCTTTCAATCTATAGCATTTTGGGCGAAACAATAAAAAAAAATTCATGTACATAAAAATAATTTTAAAGTTCCCCTTTATTAAGGATATGTATGGCCTGTGTTAACCATATTTTTTACATTGTTTAATTTCATTATTGGTTCCGTCATTGTCAATCAGGGTTTCTTTGTATATTTCAGTAATATGCTTTGCATATTTAAGTTATTTGCAGGGATCTGTGGCAAATGTTTGTTTTTTAGTTTTTTACATAACATAACATTGTAATATAGTTCTTATTTTGAGCATAAGACCCAATTACTGAGTGTCAGTCTCTGGGTTTTCTTTAGAATATGCATGACACTGATTTACTATGACGCTATGGCACATTAGGAGTCCACTAGGACAGTGGTTCTCTAACTTTTTATCTTCAAATAACTCTGAGAGTGGACAAATGGGTTTGGTTCCATTTGTGCACTCTCAGAGTTACAGACCTGTAAAGGTAATTTAAGGCTATAGCTCTTTATGTGTTTCTGGTAATATTATTGTCTGCTCATTTGTATGTCCATGGCAAAAATAGAATTTTGACAAAAATGTCCACCACAAGCCAGCAGTGAAGTTTACCATTTGTTGAGGCCCATGATATAAGCTGTGTTGTCAATAAAGCCTAAACTATAATGTGGGACACAAGCCATCTCTCATAGCCCTGGGCATTTACAGAGCTATGAATCACGAGCCATGGCTTGATTTGCACACTATATAATTATAATATAATTAAGAATATCAACTTGTTTCAAAATAAATATGTCTAATGTATAAATCTAATACTTTCTCTTCTTCATTTGTGATAGGCAAACACAGGCGCGCGGGAAGTCCTTAATACCTAGGGGGGCTGTGCGTCGGGGGGCGATTTTTTGGGGGTTTTCTGTGTTTTTCCCCACACAAAAAGGCAGAAAGACAGTGTAAACACCAGGTTGAAGTTCATCCATGACCGTAACAGACTGCTATGATCCATAAAATATATATATATTATAAAAAATAAAATAAAATAAAACTTTTTTTTTTTTTTTTTTTCTTCCCATCACCAGGGGGGCTGCTCCCATCACCAGGGGGGCTGCAGCCCCCATAGCCCCCCCCTTCCCGCGCCACTGGGCAAACATGCACAGAAGAATGTCCTATTTCCCTGGAAGAGTACATGTTACTTTCCGGTCTCAACTGGTCTCAACAAAACAGAGAGTGGAGGCCAAAGCCCAGAGAAAGAGGAAACTCCCAGGCACTCAACCTAGCGGACGACTTTGCCGTTTCTGCCACCAGGGCCTCAAGCAGGGCCCAAACAGTCCGCGTATCCATACTGGGTTTCCAGGAGTGACTGGGAAGTACATTTACTGTCCATCAAAAGTGCTTTCATTGTACAAAGACAAAGGCATGGCAAAGGAGATGTCATGGATGGAATTCCAACAATCCTCCTTCTATGCCATGGAGAAGGATACTGTAGGTGGACAGCAGAAAGGAAGAAATGAGAGATATGCCAACCACCCCCCCTCCCATTTTCCCCAGCAGCTTTTAGTGCCCTGATCATCAGTCTGAAAGAACTAAATTTAAACTGTAAAGAATCCTGAGCAGCTATTTGCAAAATGTACGTACTGTACATAGACAAGTGAAAGTGCATATTATATGTATGTCTTCTGCTTCTTGGACATTTTTATATAGTGTGAATGATGGCTGCTTCTAGCACATTTTATGTACATGTATGACTTTTGCTTCTTGCACATAACCCACAGCTGCAAAAAATATCATACATGCCATAAGAGTTCTGTCATACCTGCTGTTCTAACTGTGCAACATTTACCTCCGTCTTACCTATAATGTGTATATATATTTTTGTATTTCATTATATCCAGAACTATTACGTTTTTATTATCTTTTTGTATTGTGTTGTATTAGCATTGTTGTATTGTCTCTGCAAAACATATGGCATAAACATTTCAATAATGTCGGTATAAGTGACAAAATAAATTCCTCTTGATTCTCTGAAACTATAATCATATTTTCTCACAATTGAAAGCTGACAAATGACAATTACTGTAGCATGGAAAGAACATTGTAAAGCTCTGAGTAAATATCTGGTTAATATTTTTTGGAAAATAAATAGTTTCAGTGATTCTCAACCTTTTTACTTTCAAGGAACCTTACTTTGATAGGCATTAGACCACGGATGAAAAAGGTAGTGCACACACATCCGTGGCCCAGGTGCAAGACAAACAAAAGTATTATAAAAAGAGTCTGCACACTGGTAAAAAGCATTTGTCAACGTTTCGGCCTGTTCAGACCTTCATCAGGACATATACTGTATATGTCCTGATGAAGGTCTGAACGGCCTGTTCAGAACAGGCCGAAACGTTGACAAACGCAATACAAAGCAGATTTTTTTTCAGCATTACCAGTGTGCAGACTCTATTCCTTTTGGTAGCACTTGCTATGCATCCTATGTGTATAACACATCATGAACATACTTATAAGGCATTATAATCTGCTCATAACCCTGTATAATCAGATTTATAAGAGCTCATAAATACTCATAATGCTTTATAACCATAACCATAATACATGATAAGGCCTTTTATAGTGACTTATAAGTATCAAGTGTTATAATACTTCATAATTGCTGCCAAATTGGTAACAGTTTCTATGCATCCCAAATTAATTCTCATAGTTATAATCCATTATAATCAATTGATAATGCTTTATTATCACTGGTATAATGTGTCATAACCATTATAATGCATTATTATAATGCATTATACTACGATTTTAAGTTATTATAAGTGGTCATTTGTTACTTTATGATCATTTTATAAGGCTTTATTATCACGTTTATAATGCCTTATTATCACTTATAAGGCGTTATACTGTGATTATAAGTTATTATAAAGGGAACATTTGTGACATTATGATCATTTTATAAGGCGGTATTAATACATTTTACTGTTATAATGCATTATAATTACTGTTATAATGCATTACACTATGATCATAAGTTATTATAAGTGGCCATTTGTTACTTTATGATCATTTAATAATGCTGTATTATAACCTCTAAAATGCCTTATACTCACTGTCATAACGCATTTTAATCACTGTTATGCCTTATTATCACTTATAAGGCATTATAAGTGTGATTATAATGCATTATAACAGTGATAATAAAGGATTAATTATAATGGATTATAACTATGAGAATACATTTTGGGTTGCATAGCAAGTGTTACCAAGTGGGTAGAAATTATGAAGTATTATAATACTTGACATTATAAGTCATTATAACATGCTGTATAATGTGTTATGATTGCATTATACGTTGTTATGAATATTTATAACTGTAATCAACAAGTGTTATAAGCATAATACAATGTATTTATACTTTATAAGTCATTATAACAAGCTTTATAATGTGTTATGGTTATGGTTATAAAGCATTATGAGTATTTATGAGCTCTTATAAATCTGATTATACAGGGTTATGAGTAGATCATAATGCATTATAAGTATGTTCATGATGCGTTATACACATAGGATGCATAGCAAGTGCTACCTTCCTTTTTTATTACACCACGACCCCCATACATTTTAAATCTCTGGAATCACTTACATATATTGCAATACCATGGACATGCTAAAGCATACTGAAATCACATTGGCTGGCATTCACTACCATGATCGACAGGGATGCCCCTGCCGCCGCCACGCCCAGAGGCGGCCGTCTCATCGCGGGGCAGAAGCTGATAGTGGCCAAGTATACTGTTTTGATGTGTGCTGGCCTCAAAGTGGGCCTACTGCGGTAGGCTGCCTCCTGTTGACTGGACATTGATACTACAGGGCCTTTGCGTTTGGAAAACCTGATGCGATTCTATTGGCTGTCAGTGAGTGACGACTATACACGAGGTGACAGCGCTACCGACTGCGCCACCTTGCCGGCCATTTATATTCAGCATTCTATGTATTGGGATTAATGTGGACCTCACACACCTGTTAGGATTGAGTCGTGAGTGTTCAGGGTTGAGAGAGGCTCTGGGCGTGGTCTGTCTGACATCTGCTCTGGGACCGTCTTCACAATGTTGCCCGTCGCTTCTGAATTGGGAACATCGATGATAAAGATGATGAACTTCAACAGTGGTCTCTAGCTGGGACATATCTGTATTTTGTGTGTGATGTTGGTTCCTTTAGTCAGTATTACCATTATCTCTGCTCTTGTCTGCCTCTGGTGGCCTGGATGACTCCTCTGTGTGAGGAGGGTCTTGTGAACTCTGCTGGTCTGTTCAACAGAAGGCAGAACGACGACATGTTGTCCATCTCACTCTAACATTGTTTTAGTGGAACATAAAGCTTATGTCTGTAGATGGGAGAGGTTCTCACCTGGTGGTTGTTGGGCGGCAGGTGGACAGGAGGAGGTCAGATTCTGTTGTCTCAAGATGTCCTCCAGTATGTGGATGCCTACAGACAACAATCAATCCACTACAGTTACAAGTTACCACGCATTCAAGGACCATAGAGCTGTGAATAGACATTGACATTTAGTGACACTGATACGATCCTTTAAACCTCAAGTTTAAAAAAAAAGGAAAAGAAAATTAAGAACTACCTTCACTGAATGGAGCCGCTTGGACACGATGATATGAGTTCTTGTCAAGCGGTATAACCTTGACAAGAGAAAACAATACAAGAGGTAAAACATAAATAATATTATAGTTAAAGCCAGACTCTGGCGATACAAGTTTAAAAATCCAAACAGATATTTAAATAAGTCTGCATCACACATAAGGAGACATTTCTCTCTAATCTCAAACAGATGAAGATGGAACACAAAAATTACATATACTGTAGCGCTCGGGTGGCGCAGTGGTAAAGTGCCTGACCACCACCGCCGATAAGGTTGTGAGTTTGAATCCACCGTGGTGCATCCAGCTTTGTCAAGCGTCTATACCAGTGGTTCTCAAACTTTTTCATGTCAAGGACCCCCAAAATTATATGTGTTTGGCTGCGGACCCCCACCCCATTTTTTTTTTTTTAAATAGCAGATATACAAGCTCATAGCGTATTTTGTATAGATATCTCTTCATAGCGCAGCACCAAGTGCCGCGCCATGAGCTTGTATATCTGCTATTTTTGAATAACCAAAGTATAAAATATGGTTAGAGTGGTTAAAATGATTGTGACGCTATATCAACACATTTTGCTCGGGACACTTTGAGAACAAATGGTCTGGCAATGTGTGTGGGGAGGAATCAATTGGCACAAAGAGAAAAAGGGGTAAAATACTGAGAGAAACTTTTGCTCTTTCTTCTGATTTCAGGGACATTTTAAATTGCAGGAGAGTTTTTTGCCCTTTGAACCTGTATAGTTCCATTACAGCTTTCAGAGTTTAACTAACCAGTTTGATGGTACAGATCAAACTGGTTACCTTAGCATCCACTTGGTAAAACTGCTCCTCTTTTGAGACTGTGTTGACAGCAACCTCAAAGTGAGCCATCTTCTGTTTCACGTCATGTTCTGTTTTCAAGTCATCCTGACTGCAGAAAGCCATTATATTGGGAAGCGTCTCCTAACACAGACATACAGAAGTCATTTCATTTCATGAAGCAATCTGCAGCTCAACACAGCCACTTCTGAACTGTAATATTTGTGAATGTTTAAGGCCCTAGCAAATGGAAAGCGGAACCGGAACAGTGTGCCCCTGACAACACACTGGGAATATTAAAAAAATAAAAATGTATTTGCTTTATCTTTTATATTTGATTTCATGGTTACATTTATTTTACAAATGAGGAGCCAAAGAATAAATATTTATTTCAATTACAAACACAACAAATTGATACAAAACCTGCGATAGCCAGTCATTTTGGGGACAAACAATAAGTTGAAGGGTAAATTTTGGGTTGAAATCATGTACACTTTGCATTATTTCTGACCATGCTGCACTTTGAATGGCCCTTTTCAATAAAAAAAACCCACAATCCTTCAATCTGTAGTGTTGATGACACAAGGTCTACCAGTTAGACACACCGCTGAAAAGCTGAATAGCGTTGTTGATGCCCTGACTGGCTATGAGGTCACAAACAATCAGTTTTGTTTTGTTTAGGTAGGTTAATGTCAACATCGTTTTTTATGACATATCCAGCTGTAAGGCTGCCTATCGGGGAAACTAACCCCTGTCAGGTGATTAGAAGCGGCTTGCTAGCTCTCATGCATTGAAGGAGGCATGAGCTCGGCTCTAGGCTCTCCCTAGGCTGGCAGAGGGAGTGTATCGCCCAGGATTACTTAGACAATTGGCACTGGGTGAAAAAACTGGGTTACAAAATCGTGGGATAAAAACAAAAAGAAGAAGAGTGTCATGGCAAATTACAATGTAGTCGTGGATGTGATCAAAGCTGAGGAGATGTTTGATGATCTTAGTGTCGGTTAGAGTGAGTTCGCAGACGGTGCAGAGATATAAGCGTCTGTTAGTCTGCTCCTCACAGCTGCATTCCACCAGGTGCTTTAGACCTGCAGGGAGGAGAAGGTGCAACAGAGTCAGTGGTAAATTTGCTTAAGTACTGTACTTAACACATTGATTGCCAAGATCGCATTGATGCCTTCTTTCAAATCCATCACTTGATGGCCAAGATCGCATTGATGCGTTCTTTCATTTTTGGGGGGAAAATTCCACAAGGGGCGAACTAACACAGCTTTGGAATGATCGATCGTCTTTTGACGTCGTTCCAAAAAAACAGGAAGCCATCCGCTTCCTGTTTGGGATTTTCAGAAAAACAGCTGTAACTCAGTTTCTTTTTTTTGCATTGAAAACCACTAGTTTTCAGTGAGCCGAAGCCCCTAAATGGCAGATCGCGGTTGGAACGTTGTCGTTCCTATGGATACACAGATCCCTCCGCTAACCCACTGGGTTTTTGGGACACAATGTCGGTTCCACGGCGTTTCAAATATCATCGGATTGAGGCAATTATACGCTGGCAAAGGGATAGAAAACTAACTATCTTTAATATTTTGGCAATCAATGTGTTAAGTACATCACTTTTGAGGAGTTTTCACTTCACTGGAGTGTTTCCAATTTTCAGTACTTGTACTTCTACTCCACTACATCTCAGAGGCAAATATTATACTTTTACTCCACTACAATTATTTGAAAACTTGAGTTACTAATTACTTTGTAGATTATGATTATTGTTACAAAACATACATTAACCACTTCAGCCCTATTTAAACTTTGGGCTATTTGAAAATAGCCGATCTACAAGCCCACAATGTGTCGCGTCGCATTGTGGGCTTGTAGATCGGCTATTTTCAAAAGATTTGTATACATTTTAAAACAAATGTATAAAATAAATAGCACATTCTGCCTAATCAGTACTTTTACTTTTGGTACTTAAGTTTAAAGACCCTGTAAACAGGAAGTAGGCACATAAGCAGTATTATGTATTCACATTTTGTCAGACCACAGAATAATATGTTATAAAATATTGTAGATAGTACAGTACTTGAGTAAGTGTACTTAGTTACTTTACACCACTGACAGACACACACACACACACACACACACACACACACACACACACACACACACACACACACACACACACACACACACACACACACACACACACACACACACACACACACACACACACAGAGTCAGGTGACTGAAGCCCAGCCTTTCCCCCTTTGATTTATTTCATAAAAACAATGAAAAACATAGATCATTATCTAAGTAAGTTTCACATTCTATTAATTATTTTAAATTGAGACTCAACATGGGCATCAGCCTTTATGATGACTTTGAATGAAGACTTGAATTGACCAAATTAAGTATAGTAGAATTTGAGAAATAGACTTTTTAAATGTGTGGGTGCGTGTGTGACTTTTAACAGGATAAAAAGACGTGCTTTGAAGTCAAACTTCAGGTCTATTGAATTGGGACTTACTTATGATGTAATATTTACTGAGGCTAAAATACTTGTTTTTCTTGTAAATCATTGTTGACACCACTGCAACCAAATTTCAACACTACAAATTATTTTGTATTAGTGCATAAGTGAACAAACACTCACCTACGACTTGATTTCTCTCCGCTTCTGACTGCGCCTTCAGGTAATTGGACAGACGGCTGATTTTCCCTGTGACGGTGACAGACAAGTGAAACGGAAAGGGAGACCTTTGTTATTCCCATGGGTTAAATTCAGTTTCAGCCTCACCTACTGTAGCTGATGGCTGCTCAGGTGGTTATGATGAGCGCTCAGGGGGGAGAATGTAGGGGGTTAAGTGTTTTTTTTTGCTCTGGGACACATCGACACTAGCCTGGGATCAATACCATTTTCGGGTTTCTGATCCAGTCGAGAGCGCGTCATCAGGCGGCCGGAACCCACACGGCCGGAACCAAGGGTGCTGGTATCACCCAAAATAATTCCCTGCGATCAAGGGCATCATAATTTTAGGGCCTACCCAATAAAACCCTTGATGCGGCATAGTTTAGCTTATAGGAATAGTTTGTTTGGTATATTCATCCCTTATTCCGACTAGTAGCGACTGGCGAGATTAAACTAGTAGTTATACTCGATTTAGTACTTAAATGCTTACAGGGGGGACCAAAACAAAGCGGCGCCAAAAAGCCGGAACCTCCACACCCGGAACCACAGTTTTTTTTTTTTTTTTTTCAGTAGGCGTGGCCTAAACCGGATCACACGGGCCATTTGATAACGAATACCAGGCTTTCCTCCGAGGTAGAAAGTCTGGTGACGCGAGGTTTCTTCGACACATAGCCGGGGACCTTCTCTTTCCCAGACATCCTCTGCCCATTCGTTCACAAGTTAACCGATAGATAGAAACCTACACAGAAAGTAAAATATAAAATAAAATAAATAAATGAGGCGACTCAATCCACATATACCTGATGAATTGCTAAGGTGCAGCGGTTGCAAAAGAGGTTGCTGGTGTCCACTGTCTGGCTGTGTCATATGGCCCTGAGGATCCCTTGGCTGTATCCTGGAATGATAATGAGCCGTTGACTGTGACCTGGAGTCAGGAGGAGCCTTTGGCTGAGACCTGGAGTCAGGAGGAGCCCCAGGCTGCGTCCTAGAGTCATGAGGAGATGTTGACCGTGTCCTAGAGTTCTGAGACTGTGTCCTATTGTCCCGAGGAGCCCTAGGCTGAGACCTGGAGTCAGGAGGAGCCCTAGGCTGTGACCTGGAGTCAGGAGGAGCCCTAGGCTGAGACCTGGAGTCAGGAGGAGCCCTAGGCTGCGTCCTTGAGTCAGGAGGAGCCCTAGGCTGTGACCTGGAGTCAGGAGGAGCCCTAAGCTGTGACCTGGAGTCAGGAGGAGCCCCAGGCTGCGTCCTAGAGTCAGGAGGAGCCTTTGGTTGAGACCTGGAGTCAGGAGGAGCCCTAGGCTGAGACCTGGAGTCAGGAGGAGCCTTTGGCTGAGACCTGGAGTCAGGAGGAGCCCTAGGCTGAGACCTGGGGTCAGGGGGAGCCCTTCGATTTGTCCTGGAGTCATCAGGAGACGTTGACTGTGTTCTGGAGTCCTGAGATGCCCTTTGCCGTGTCTTAGGGTCCTGAGAACTCTCTAGCTGAACATCACAGCTCTCTGGCTGGGTGTCAGTGGGGGGCATTGGTGAGGATTGTGAGCCAGCAACCAGTGGGCTTTGACTTGTTTCATTACCTATGAATGGAGGGAAGAGATGGAAGTCATAGTTGGTGGATGGGTGCAAATAGACGATGATGGGTCAGAAAAGGATAACATCGTCTGACAACTAACAACTTGTTTAGCTTTTCAATCAATTGGCCTCTTCCTCGCCTTTTTTCTCCTCTTCTGGAGATTGTACAATAATGTTCAAGATCATAAAAATTGGATGGTTGGTACATTTACCGTCAGGGTGATGTGAAGGTTCATGTAAACCAGTTGACATGTCCTGGTGTTTCAGGCTCTCTGGTTGAGGATTAGTTGCAGAAGGTGACCCTCTCTGCTGTCTCAGGATGGCTTGTATTCTGGCTAAGGCTAAAAAGAAAGACCAATCATGTGCAAAATAAAAACCACGTCTCTGTGCTAAACACAGTCACTGTAAGGTTATTATAGTTAACTATGTAGTCGCATCAAGAGTGCTGAGAGAGAGTATTCACTCATAGCTGCCAATATATGGATTGTTCCATCCATCTTCAAAACCGCCATAATTAGACCTCTACTTAAAAAACAAACCTAGACCCACACACTCTAGCAAACTATAGGCCAATATCCAATCACCCATTTATGTCCAAACTGCTGGAAAGAGTTGTTTCCAGTCAGCTTACAGCCTATCTCACAAACAATAACCTCTTTGACAGTTTTCAGTCCGGTTTCAGATCCCACCACTCCACAGAAACAGCACTGGTCAACAACACAAATGACCTTTTAATGGAGATGGATGAAGACAGGACCTCTCTCCTGCTGCTCCTTGACCTTAGTGCCGCATTTGATACGGCCGATCACTCCATTCTCTTTCATCGGCTAGAATATCTGGTTGGTATCAGGGGTATTGCACTTGACTGGTAAATAACCAAATGTCAGATTACTCTACCGTCAAATAAGGTGTCCCACAGGGCTTCAGTCCTCGGCCCAATCCTCTTCTGTCTATATATGCTACCATTGGGGGACATCTTCAGAAAGTTTGGCATAAACTTCCACTGCTATGCAGACGTCACTCAAATGTACATCCCCATCACAGCAAATGACTCATCTAACCTTCAAAACCTCGAAACCTGTTTAACTGAGGTTAAGATTTGGATGACCAGAAGCTTCCTGCTCCTGAACTCTGGAAAATCAGAGATGGTGCTGGTCGGCCCAGCTAAACACACCCATATGCTCAATAACACAACTTTAAACCTTGATGGCTGTTCAATAACCCACAAACCAACAGTCAGAAGTTTAGGAGTAGTTTTTGACCCCTCCCTATCCTTCACACACCATATTAAAAGCATCACAAAATCTGCCTTCTTCCATCTGCACAACTTAGCCAGAATTCGTCCAATACTCTCACTTCCCGATGCCGAAACCCTGGTCCATGCTTTAATTACTTCAAGAATAGAGTACTGTAATGCCCTCTTCTCCGGTTTACCATCAACAGGAACAAATGGCCTTAGACTAGTCCAAAATGCAGAAGCTAGAGTACTAACTACAAAAAGGAAATACGATCACATCACACCAACACTCATAGCACTACACTGGCTGCCGATACAGGCCAGAACCGACTTCAAGGTACTGCTCCTGACCTATAAAGCCTTAAAGGTTTCATGACGTTCAGTTTTACCACACATTAAAAGTCTTTGTCATGGTCCTTCAAACGTGTATAAAAAGTTGTAAAAAAAAATTCCACTCCAAGCCTTTTCAACTGCAATGAAAAAAGAAATATTTGCCTGCGGGTGTCGCTGTTGAGGGATTTTGCCAATCATCGCCTCTGCTCCGCCCCCCCCCCCCCCCCCCCAAAGGAAAGGATAGGGGAGGGGCGAGGAGTAGAGTGGGCGGGATTAATGGCCTGTGACTTCACTGCCCAAGGGCCAAGCTCAGATTACTTTTCAGCCCCCAGACCACAGAAAATCCACTGAATGTTCAAAGTTCAGATTTTTGGGGTGTAATTGAGGTCATAAAACCCCCCAAAAAACATAAAAAAAGTGAAAATGAATGTCATAGAACCTTTAAATGGACTTGCTCCATCTTACATGTCCAGTCTATAAACCTTATATATCTGGACGACCACTACGCTCCCAGGATGCTGGTCTCCTCACAGTCACAACACATAATAAAATAACAGTTGGGGGCAGAGCATTCACACATCGTGCCCCCTATCTCTGGAATGCTCTCCCTCCAGCTGTTAGAGATGCCGACTCTTTGGGCATTTTTAAATCTGGGCTAAAAACCCATCTTTTTTCTTTGCAATATGGTTCCCCGGTAGTTTTATTCATTGCAAGTGCACAGAGACCCCTTGGAGTGATGTTGCACTATAAATAAAAATAAACTGAAAAATAAACTGACAGTAAAATGTAATCCATGTAAACCATCACAGTAAGAACATAAGGTAATAAATAAATAATCAACTACAGTAACAATAACAAATGTTTTCCCTCTACCTATAGCTTTTCCCAAGGGGGAGGTGGACAACATGATTTATACGTAGGTCTGAACTTTAATGGTGGAAAGGCACACATGCAGTTGTTTATTGCGTGTTGCGTTGTGGCTTTAAGGGGGTGGTTAAAATTGGGTATTAAACAGCACGTACCGATGGCCTTGATGCCAGGAAGTTGTATAACCACCAGTACATGTGGGTAAACAGCACATACCAAAATCCCCTATAGACCACAATAAGCCCTAATTACCACGATAAGGCCAAAAGTCTGTGCGTCAACAATATGAGAACATTGAAGCAAACATGAAATGATTTGTTGATGTATTGGAAAATAAATGATGAGGAATTTGGACCACTAATTGCTTGCATCACATCACTGTATTCTAACATCTGCATTGAAATAAATAAACAGAAGGAGCGAGTGCAATTTCCCCGGCAGCTGCCTATATAGCATTACATTATTATATATATAGCATTATTATACAGCATTTTGCTGAGGTTAGGGTTAGGTTTAGGCACGGTTTTACTGAGGTTAGGGTTAGGTATAGGCATGGTTTTAGAGAGTTATCTGACAGAATAATTGTTTATGAGAATACCAACATATAACATGTTTTCCACATTATTTGAATTTCCAGCATTTAAAATGATCTGTAGCCCTGTCTTTAAGGGTAGTAATGTTTCTCGAACAACATGCGGTTCTCTTGGGCAGACAAGTACACTGCAAGTACACAGGGTTTTACCTTTTGGTATGTCTGTGCCTCTTCTACTCAGATCTTCGTACTCTCCTTCACTATCGATTGTGACAGTCTATGCAAAGGAAAGAGACAACCACATTTAAAAAGAAATGGCAAACTGATTATTATTATTATTATTATTATTATTATTATTATTATTGTGTGTGTGTGTGTGTGTGTGTGTGTGTGTGTGTGTGTGTGTGTGTGTGTGTGTGTGTGTGTGTGTGTGTGTGTGTGTGTGTGTGTGTGTGTGTGTGTGTGTGTGTGTGTGTGTGTGTGTGTGTGTGGATGTTTGAGTGGGTGCGTGGGTGGGTGGGGGTGGGGGCTCTTTGTAGTAGAGTGGTGTGAGTTGTTTTCCAAGGGAGGTCCAGGGGCACTCGAGGGTGTTCTGTTCCAGGGGGTCCCCAGCCAAATGAGGAGCCACATTTAATTATAGTTCAATTCACTTGAAATCATCGCAGTGACTATTCCAACAATAAGTTTCAATATCACCACTATGAATCTATCCTTATTTTTGTTAAATTGTATTTTATTTAAACCGAAACATATTTTCATGTCAGGATTCCTACTGTAAGACATTGGGCCCGATTCACTAAGCTGATTCTGCCAATATTTTGAACGTAAAGGAATTTACGCAACTTCCCACGTTAGTAGTCTGATTCATTCATCTTTTTCTGTCGGTGAATTTTGCGGGAGGTCCGCTCTTTCTCGAGTCTGCTCTGAGGCTGACTTAGAATGCCTTATTCTTCATGAGAAATCAATTACAATAGTACCAAACCTCAAATAAAATGTTTATGTGCCCAACATTTGTCAACACGTATAAAAAGAAAGAAAAAAGACGTCAACGATCTATTCCTTGGCTGCGTATTATAGACATGATAAATTGCAAATTCAAACGACTTTTATTTCTTTTCAGTTGATGCATTTAGAGCTGAATTGATAGGTCCCGACCCTCGGCGTGTTTGCCGTCTTTGCAGTTGGGCTTTCATGCCAACTCCAATGACGCTTAATTTATAATATTGATTTGACCTTGATGAGGATACAGTATGGCGTAATGTGTCCATTACGCCATTTCCAATTCCGATGTAGTGGAGGGTTCGTCCAAAGGACAGAATCCCCTCAGTAATCAATAAAGCTCTGATCAAAATGATCAGATATTCCAGAATCATCTTTTTACCTCGGCTAAGGTGATTGAGCGATTGTTCAGTAGAAAGGGCTTATATCAATCTGTCCATTCCAAGTATTATTAGCATTTGGTCATGAACTTAAACTTTGTAAACAAACTTCTTATTTTCATAACACGTGAGAGTCGGCTATTTACTTTATAAACGTTTAATCGCGTGAGGGACTCGCTTGCACTGATCTACAAGTTGTAATGTGGTGCGTTCCGCCGCGTTTTAGATCTGCTTGTAGATCTGTCCATTTTGCAGCGTGATGACGTTTTTCATCTGACGTTAGATATTCCTGGTTGCCTTTTATGGTGTGAAATGGGGCGTGGAACAATGCAAATGAACTTCTCGGGAACGCGCTTGAGATTTTACGATAAACTGGCAGCCGTCCGGATTCATCACGACCTACACCTGTGATCCGCACATTTGAGATATTTACACACCCCTTTGTGAATTGCACATCCGTTTTTGCTTAGAGAAAATACACCCTCCTTTAGTCACTTTATTTACACGACCAGCTTAGTGAATCGGGCCCATGGTCTATCATTTTTAAATGGGGGTCCATAGTCTAAATAAAATACATTTGAGGTACATGAAAAAGTTTGAGAAAACTCCTGGTGGGAGTTACCTGTATCCTGCCGCCTGTGTCTTTCTGAGCCAACTCCGTGACAATCTTCAAGAGCTCCTTGTCTGATAGATCTGAGGTCAACTCCGGGCACTTGTCCCTCTAAATGTATCATTCAGAACATACAGTTAACATGTAGAAAACCAACCACTTTCCTAAAGCTGTACAGCATATAGAGTAGACGTTTTAATCACTCACCACGTGGCTTAATTGGTGTCTGCGTCCGAACATGTGCTCGTGGAAAGAACGCGGTTCCCTGATCTTGCACAGTAGACAGAACAACTTCTGCTTTTTCTTGTGCTTGACTACTACCAAGAAGTTCAAACCTGGAAAGGTTGACAGGTGAGAGTACAGGGTTCTGATTAGAGGAAGGCAAATAGCGACAGTACCAGGTAACAATCAATAATAACAATAACAACTTAAAGGGATAGTTCACCCCCAAAATGTTTTTTTCCAATCGATTAGTCACCCCATGGAGACTTGAATTCATGGATATTTCTTAGTTTTTGTCACATTCCTAAGCCAATAATTTGATGACCGGCAGCGATTCCGGTAGGAGACACAAAGACTCTCCTTTGTCTCTCCTACCGGAACCGCTGCCTACCGGTCCGCTAGTCATCAAATTATTGGCTTAAGAATGCGACAAAAAACAAAACAATATCCATGAATTCAAGTCTCCATGGGGTGACTAATCGATAGGAAAAAAAGAAAGGTTTTGGGTGAACTATCCCTTTTAAGGGCAATGCACCTTGGCCCAAAAAGCAAAGAATATAATGACTTGCCTATAACAAAATGCCTACAGTAGGCATTTTTAAAAAAGTCATACTGACCCACTATAGGTAGATATGTTATGGATTTGGAACGGCTGATGGATTCTGGTGTTTCTGCAGGGCTGCTCCCACTGGTAGATGTGGGAGACAGGACTGTGGCCGATGAAGGAAGCAGCTGAGTGTCTCTCGTCTGTGTTGTATCATCATGGCCGGTCTTGGAGGCACCTTTAGTAGTTTGACAGGCAGTGGAATGAGCTCTGGTGGCAGTGACAGATGTCTCTGTAACGTGTTGGTTGGTTGCTGTTTTCCTTGTGGTTTTGGACGTTTGGGAGGCGACTTCGTTGGTTGGCGTTGCACTGGAGTTAATCTGGGACTCCGCGTCACTGAGTCGTCGTTGTTTTTTAACCCCCGGCTCTGGCCTGGCGTGTTCACTCCTTCGCCTTTTTGCGGTCGCAGTCACGCGCCTTTCTGTTCCGACCTCTTCTCCCTCATCAGCCTGTTGGCTTTCTTTGCCTCTTTTTGCCTGTGCTTCTGTACTTTGTTTCAGAGTCTCTCTGTCCACACTGGTGCCTGTATTTGCTCTACGTTCCACAGAGGTGTTCTGAGTGGGACGCTTCTTCTCATCAGGTTTATGGACACGGGAAAGTTTCTCAGACGCGGCTTCCTTTTCCACTGGAATGGGCTGTGGAATGGGATCCTTCACATCTGGACGCAGTGATGTGCGACGCTTTATATCTGGACGTTCTTTGTCAGCATCTCTCTTAGGCTTCTTGGTCATTTCAGGACTTGCGTCACTCCCAAAGTCATTGTCAATCTCCTTCAGAGATTCTCTAGGGACTGAGAAACAACCAATCAATCAATCAATCAATCTATCTATCTATTGTTGATAATTTCTCAATATATGACAGATTACGTTAAGTTAGATGATCAATGTATTGTAAGTTGCAGCCATGTCAATAGCAGTCGGATCCGGATCCTGGCATGATTAGCTTTCAGTTCTTCTTACAACCGATTACATCCTACCTAACAAGTGTCTGAGAGCCGAAGTTCCCAGTCTTTTATAGTGTCAGAACCAAGCTCAAGTTCATGTCCTTATCAGTTGATCTCCTTTTAGCCATGACCTTTCCTTACTGTCCTGTCAGTGGTCAGTTCCTTCTGCAAGATGTAGTAATCCTTGCTGCAGTGGGTCTTGTGGTCAGTGGCATTATGTTTCATGAGTCTATGTTTAGCTCCAGGTATTGTCAGAACCAAGCTTGATCAAGTTCATGTCCTTATCAGTTGATCTCCTTTTAGCCCTGACCCTTCCTGACTGTCCTGTCAGTGGTCAGTTCCTTCTGCAAGATGTAGATATCATTGCTGCAGTGGGTCTTGTGGTCAGTGGCATTATGCTTAATGAGTCTATGTTTAGCTCCAGGGATGGCATGGAGTCAGCATCCGTAGCTGGTGACTGGGTGAGGGGTCACTGTCCCTTTCTCCTCTCATCGCTGCAGTGTTCCTGTCAGCGTGCTATTGGCACAGAGAGTGCATAGTGGGCCTGCTCTCTGCTAACTAGTTAAACACTAGTTAACTTTCCCTATGTTCCTCTGATTCACATAAGTTCATAAATTGACACTTACAAAGGCATGTATGAGACAAGAAACCCGAACACTACATCTATCTATCTATCTCTATTCATTCCAAAATTGGAGCCTGTGAACCAAATTGGCTTTATACTGTATGTTTGTATAACATCAAGGATATGCATTGAGAATGGACAGGTTATGAAACAAAACAGAAGTTCATATTATGCATTACTTGTCTGTTCAACTATGACATGTCTTCTTGACATTTATGATTGAGCTCAGGAACTTCAGTCTCACTGTATTGGTCCCCACATGATGTTGGGGGGGGGGGGGGGTCCCTAGCCTGGTAAACCCCCTCCCTCCGGAAATCTCATTTGCATTTGATTTCAGGGAGGTCTGGGATTGCGCAGGGAGTAGAGATGGCCGAACACTGCGTGTTCGAACCAATCAGCGGCTGCTAGGGGCGGGATCATCCAATCACCTGCCTAGTAGCTTGAAAAAAATAAAAACTATCTGTCATCGATTCTGCGACCGGAGTCTCAGATGGGAAGTAGGCTGTGAAACAAATGTGTGTCGCAAGCTTCTTCCATTTGACGGTGTCAGGTTAGGGGGTCCCCAGATGACAGTGAAGTGACAATTTATAAACTTGTATGACCTCTTTAATACATCAAAAAAAGAAAGAAAGAAATGAAAAAAAGACCATTACTGCATCAAACGTAATCAACAAACTATACTATAAAAACTGGTCAAACTTTGGCCAAATTGTCAACTAATATATGAAAGAGGCAAAAATTGTGAAAATAGCTGATTTACAAGCTCACCGAGTCAAACTAAATGTAATGCCTCAGCTCCTACAATTACAAGTGCTTGTCAGGGTGGGGGGTCCCCAGTTAAAATATGATGAGCTTGTAGATCTGCTATTTTCACAATATTTATCTGTGGAACCGAGTCAAACTAAATGTAATGCCTCAGCTCCTACAATTACAAGTGCTTGTCAGGGTGGGGGGTCCCCAGTTAAAATATGATTATTTTGGGGGGTCGCGGCCTTATAAGGTTGAGAACCACTGTTCTATACAAGACAAGAGCATTTCAGTCATATGAGCCAGTGGACCAGAACATTTGACTTGGCTTACCCAATTTATCTCCCTCTGCCTCTCAAAATCCAACCCCACGTCCAAGTCGTGAGAGGCGGTAACAGCTAAAAAGTACGGGATTGCCAGGCAGGACGAAGTATGGCGGGTGGATTGCCACCCAGGCCGTTACGGTAGCCATGAAGGCCTGCCTGGACCTACCTGAAAATATGCTGGCCAACGGGGCCCTGGTTAAGCTAGGTGGACCAATCATTCGCTTAGTGGATAAACATGATTACAGAAACATTTATGAAAAACATTCAGCAAGGTTTGGAAGTGGAAGGTGTCTCTCCCCAGACAAGAATGACGCTGGACAACGAAAGCCGAAAGGAGGTTGTTCAGCTGACCCCCCTTCTTACAACCAAACACACCACAAAGATAGGCGCCTGGAACATTCGAACAATGTACCAAGCTGGTAAAGCATCCCAGATAGCAGCGGAAATGAAGCAGTACAACCTTTCCCTAATAGGACTCAGCAAAACCAGATGGACCCAATCAGGAAAAACACAACTCTCAAGTGGAGAAACTATAATCTACTCAGGCCACGACCAGGACAATGCCCCACACACAGAGGGAGTTGGAATCATGCTCTCAAGAGAAGCAGCCAGGTCCCTCATGGAGTGGGAGGCGGTGAACGAGCGTATCATCACTGCAAGGTTCTTCACCAAAGCTAAGAAAGTCACCATCATCCAGGTCTACGCACCAACAAACGAGGCAGAACAGCAATCAAAAGACAACTTCTACGAAATACTACAGCAAGTCATTAATAAACAGAGAAAAAAAAGACATCATCATCTTGACAGGAGACTTTAATTCCAAGATAGGCCAAGACAACACAGGAAAAGAACAAGCAAACACGGTCTAGGAGAAATGAACAACAATGGAGAACAATTCACAGATTTCTGCGCATTCCACAACCTCGTCATAGGAGGTAGTGTGTTCCCACACAAAAGAGTGCACAAAGCCACATGGGTTTCCCCAGACCACAAAACCGAAAATCAAATCGACCATATATGCATCAGCAAGAAATTCAGGAGATCCCTCCAAGACGTCAGGGTGAAAAGAGGAGCGGATGCAGCTACAGATCATCATCTCCTAACAGGAACATTCCGGCTAAAACTCAAGAAATTCACAAATACAGCAAGAAAAGTCAGCACAAGGTACAACGTCAGCCTCCTCCAGGACCAGAACATCAGAGAGGCATTCCAAATCAGCCTCTCAAACCGGTTCCAGCCCCTGAACCAACTGGAAGAACAACATCAAACAGTGGACCAGCGTTGGCAGAACATGAAGAGGGCATGGATAGAGACATGCGAAGATACATGTGGGAGGAAGACAAGACAGCACAAGGAGTGGATCTCAGGAGAAACTCTACAGAAAATACAGACCCGTAAACAGGCCAAAGACAGTCTCAACAATAGCCGTACAAGAGCAGCAAAAGCAAAAGCACAACAACATTACACCACAGTAGACAAACTGGTAAAAAAGAGCATCAAGAAAGACAAAAAACAATTCATCAACAACCTAGCAACTCAAGCAGAAGAAGCAGTAGCTCAACACAACATGAAGGAACTCTACGACATCACACGGAAATTGGCAGACAAACGCAAAACCCCACACAGACCAATATTAGACAAAGAAGGGAAAACACTTACAAAGCAAGAGGACCAGTTGAAGAGATGGGCTGAGCACTTCAGGGACATACTGAACAGACCCAGACCAACTGAACTAGCCAACATCCCTCCCTCCGCACACCCCCTACGTCTCAATACAAATAAGCCCAATAAACAAGAAATAAAAAATGCCATTAAAAAAATGAAAAACAATAAAGCACCAGGACCCAGGGACGTGCTGGCCACTGGGAAATTCGGGAAAATTCCAGAACGGCCGCGCCATTTACGGGCCGCCAGACGGCCGGTGGGCCACCCAAAAAAAAAAAATATATATATATTATTATTTTTTTTTTTTATAAAACATTTTTTTTGCTCCCGTTTTAGGATTATTACGGTAATTTCCGGGTGGCGCGGCCCAATTATTAGTTACATTACTGTTGGGCTGGGACGTTTATCAGCAGTGGCGCAATTTACATAGGGTTGCTGGGTTAAAACGCAGCACCCCCCCCCCCCCCCCCCCCCCCTCCGTTGACAAAACAAAACGGTGGGCCGGTTTGGAAAATCCCAGAGCTGAATTTTGGTCCCAGCAAGCCCCTGCCAGGACCTGACGGAATACCCCCAGAAGCCCTCAAAGCAGACCCGGAAACAGCGACAACAGTACTTCGGACTCTTCGGACAGATCTGGGAAGAAGAAAAGGTGCCAAGCGACTGGACAGAAGGATACCTAGTGAAAATCCCCAAAAAAGGCAACCTGAAAGACTGTAACAACTACAGGGGCATTATGCTTACATCGGTGCCAGGAAAGATACTAAGTAGGATCATCCTGGAAAGACTCTCAAAAGAGCTAGACAAACAACTCAGAGAACAACAAGCAGGTTTCCGACAAGACAGATCATGCACCGATCACATTGCCACCCTTCGCATCATTATAGAACAGACCCTGGAATGGAACACATCTCTCAACCTCACATTCATTGATTTCCACAAAGCATTTGACAGTTTGGACAGAGACATTCTATGGAAACTCATGGCACACTATGGTATTCCAAAGAAGTTCATAACCATCACACAACAGCTATATCTACAATCATCCTGCAGAGTAATACACAACGGACACCTCACAGACAGCTTCACAGTAGAGACAGGAGTCAGACAGGGCTGTTTACTGTCTCCTTTTCTCTTCCTCTTGGCGGTCGACTGGATCATGAAGACAACCACAGCCGAACAAAACCTAGGCATCCAGTGGACAATGTGGTCCCAACTATAAGATCTGGACTTTGCTGACGACATAGTCCTCCTGTCACACATACAAACACAACTACAAACCAAACTCACAAAACTTGCCATAACAGCAGACACTACCCAAGTGAAAAAAAAATATACTAAATATATTTTTCAGAAGTATACTTAATATACTATTTTTGTACTTTTTATAAATTACATTTAAATTGTCTTATTTTGGAAAGACTTAAGTAGTACTTAGTATATTAAAAGTTGAACTAAATATATGCTAAAACATATCTTTAATATACTTTTATGTACTTTCCCCCCCCAAAAAAATACAATTTAATTACAAATGTACTTATCTGAAGTACAATTGCTGAAGTATACCTTCATTACATTTATAGTGCATTACAAATACATATCAAGTACTAAATAAATATATATAGAGTATATAGCAATTATACTTAAAATATACAATCAATGTATTACAAATGTACTTGGAGTATAAAATAAAATAAGTATACTATCAATGTAATAATAAAGTATTTAAACTACAATCCAAATGTGCTAAAATATACTTTCAATGTAATAATAATGTATTTAAACTACAAATCAATTTAACTAAATGTACAGTTAGTTAATTTAGAATATACTATTATTACATTGAAAGTATATTTTAAGCATAATTGCTATGTACTCTATATTTATTTATTTAGTACTTGATATGTATTGGTAATACACTATAAATTTAATGATAGTACACTTTAATGACATCAGCAAAACTGTACTTCAGATACTATAAGTATATTTGTAATTAAATTGTATTTTTTTGGGAGGGGAAAGTACATAAAAGTATATTACAGATATGTTTCAGAATATCTTTAGTTCAACTTTTAATATACTAAGTACAACTTAAGTCTTTCCAAAATAACACAATTTAAATTTGGGATAATAATGCATTTAAACTACAACTCAAATTAACTAAAAGTACACAGTTAGTGAATGTAAAATATACTATTATTACGTCGAAAGTATATTTTAGCACATTATTGTCATAGTTTAACTACATTATTATTACATTAATAATGTACTTGAAACTTTTAAAATTATACTTAAAATTCATTGTTTTAACACTCCAAGTACATTTGTAATAAATTGATAGTATACTTGAAACTATTAAAATTATACTTCAAATTCATTGTTTTAACACTCCAAATATATCTGTAATAAATTGATAGTATACTTGAAACTATTAAAAGCATACTTAAAAGTAATTTATTGTATACTCCAATTATATTTGTAATACATTGATAGTATACTTGAAACTATTAAAATTATACTTCAAATTCATTGTTTTAACACTCCAAATATATTTGTAATAAATTGATAGTATACTTGAAACTTTTAAAAGCATACTTCAAATGAATTTATTGTATACTCCAATTATATTTGTAATACATTGATAGTATACTTGAAACTTTTAAAAATATACTTCAAATTCATTGTTTTAACACTCCAAGTATATTTGTAATAAATTGATAGTATACTTGCAACTATTAAAAGCATACTTCAAATGCATGTATTTAATACTCCAATTATATGTGTAATACATTGATAGTATACTTGAAACTATTAAACGTATACTTCAAATTCATTGTTTTAACACTCCAAATATATTTGTAATAAATTGATAGTATACTTGCAACTATTAAAAGCATACTTCAAATGCATGTATTTAATACTCCAATTATATGTGTAATACATTGATAGTATACTTGAAACTATTAAAAGCATACTTCAAATTAATTGTTTTAACACTCCAAGTATATTTGAAATAAATTGATAGTATACTTGAAACTATTAAAAACATACTTCAAATTCATTTATTTTATACTCCAAATATTTTTGTAATACATTGATAGTATACTTTAAACATAATTTCTATATACTCAGTATATAGTTATTTAGTAATCGATATGTATTGGTATTGCACTATAAATGTAATGATAGTATACTTTAATGATCATCAGCAAAAGTGTACTTGAGATACTGTAAGTATATTTGTAATTAAATTGTATTTTTTGGGGGGCAAAAGTACATAAAAGTATATTAATGATATGTTTTAGCATATCTTTAGTGCAACTTTTAGTATATTAAGTACAACTTAAATGTTTCCAAACAACATCATTTAAATTGAATTTTATAAAAAGTACAAATGAGTATATTCAATATACTTCTGAGAAATGAAATGTAATATGTTTTCAAAATTAACCTACACGAATGGAAGAGCAATGTAACGTGGAGGCTTGTGGTTTAGTTGTCTGTAAGAGCCATGACAATTCTCGGTTGGTGCAACCATCAACAACACACTCACGTTATATGCAAGGATGGGGAAAGGGGAGAGAGACTGACTAAACAAACAGACATTTACACTCATGGTTTTACTAACAAATTACATAAAATACCATAAATCACCAAATAGCACCACAACAAAACACTAAAATCAATGACCCATAGCATAACCCCACTACGCATTCCCATATTCAAATAATAACACAAATAGGAACAATAACACACATTTCCCAGCTTGCACTGGGGCGCATGCTGGGAAATGGACTTCCTCTAGCCACCATAAATGTAATGATAGTATACTTTAATGACATCAGCAAAAGTGTACTTCAGATACTGTAAGTATTGTAATTAAAGTATATATATATGTATATTTGATTAAATTAAAATGTGCTTTTCAAAAGTGTATTCATATAATGTTTAATTTTTGTTTAACTTAAGTACATGTAATGTTAAATATATTTTAAATTATTATAGTATATGTGCTTTTACAGTATATTTATAGTAGATTATCCTCAATATGCATTTATTTTAAGATATACTATAATATGCTTATTAAAAGTATACTTTTCACAAAAACTATTTAAAATATGTTCAAGTATATATTTTTGTAAGTATGTTAAAGTCTATTTTATTGAAGTTTCACTTAAGTACTACTTCCTAAAAGTACACTTTTCTTTAGTGCATTTATAGTATAAGGCTGAAAGAATATACCGAAAAAGCATTATACTTAAAGTTTGCTTTAGTATACTTTTTAAGTATACTATTTTGAATATGTTCCTGGATGCTATTAGTAATATACTTCTTAATATTATACTTGTAATATACTTGTTTTAAAGTGCATTCAATATATATTTCTACAAAGCACATTAAATACTAACATAAATTTATTTGTAATTTAGCACATTTCTTTTTAAGTTTACTAATGTGCTTTGTAGAAATATATATTAAATGCACTTTAAAACAAGTATATTACAAGTATAATGTTAAGAAGTATATTACTAATAGCATCCAGGAGTAATGTACTTCTTAATATTATACTTGTAATATACTTGTTTTAAAGTGCATTCAATATATATTTCTACAAAGCACATTAAATACTAACATAAATTTATTTGTAATTTAGCACATTTCTTTTTAAGTTTACTAATGTGCTTTGTAGAAATATATATTAAATGCACTTTAAAACAAGTATATTACAAGTATAATGTTAAGAAGTATATTACTAATAGCATCCAGGAGTAATGTACTTCTTAAAATTATACTTGTAATATACTTGTTTTAAAGTGCATTCAAAATGTATTAGCACATTAGTGAACTTTTTTTTTTAAATGCTAAATTACAAATTAATTTATGTTAACGTTTAATATGCTTCGTAGAAATATGTTTTGAATGCACTTTAAAATAAGTATATTAGAAGTATAATGTTAAAAAGTATATTACTAATAGCATCCGGGAACATATTTATAAATAGTATACTTATAAAGTATACTAAAGCAAACATTAAGTATAATGCTTTTTCAGTATATTTTTCCAGCCTTATACTATAAATGCACTGATGAAAAGTGTACTTTTACGAAGTAGTACTTGAGTGAAATTTCAATACAATAGGCATCAACATACTTACAAAAATATATACTTGAACATATTTTAAATAGTTTTTGTGAAAAGTATACTTTTAATAAGCATATTATAGTATATCTTAAAATAAGTGCATATTGAGGATAATTAGCTATGAATATACTTTAAAAGCACTTAAAATATAATAATTACAAATATATTTAACATTAAATGTACTTAAGTTAAACTAAAATTAAACAATATATGAATAGACTTTTGAAAAGTAAATTTTTATTGAATTAAATATATATTTTTGTTTAGTTCACTTTTAACAAATGTGCTAAATGACAAATTAATTCATGTTGACATTTAATGTGCATTGTAGAAATATATTTTTGAATGCACTCTGATTATATTTGCTAAATATATTTTTGCAAAAATGCATTGTTAGTATGCTTTGACAAAAGTTCAAATTGACAATTAACATACTTATTGTGCTAAAAGTATACTTTAGCACAAAAAAAATACATTTTTTTTTCACTTGGGTACAGGACTTCATATGAACAAAACCAAAACCAAGGTGATGACTATAGACAAAACAAACAATGCCATTAACCTGGACGGAGAGGCACTAGAGGAGGTGGACACATACACCTACCTGGGAATCATTGTTGGGAAGGACGGAGGCAGCGACAAAGACATAAAAGCAAGAATAGGGAAGGCTAGAACAGCATTTTTAATACTAAGGCAAGTATGGAACTCAAAGCACATCTCCACAAAAATCAAACTCCGCATCTTCAACTCCAATGTCAAGTCAGTTCTACTCTACGGGGCGGAAACATGGAGAACCACTAAAGCAACATCAAACAAACTACAAACATTCATTAACAGATGCCTACGAGACATCCTGGCAATTTACTGGCCTAACACCATCACAAATGAAGAGCTCTGGCAAACCACACAACAAGAACAAATTGAAATCGAAATTAAACGCAGGAAATGGGGCTGGATTGGGCACACCCTGAGGAAACCATCCTCCAACATAACCAGGCAGGCCTGGTCATGGAACCCTCAGGGGAAAAGAAAACCAGGAAGACCCAGAAACAGCTGGAAAAGGTCTGTCGAGGCGGAACTCAGGGAAAAAGGAACATCTTGGAAGGAAGCAGAGAAGATCGGCCAACACCGAACTAGCTGGAGGAAATTCATAAATGACCTATGCTCCCCAGAGAGCAAAAGGGTTTAAGTAAGTAAGCTAAAACAGGAATAAGCTGTCGTTGACCCTTCATCTCCTTGACAGCTGGACAGACAGACAGAGAGTAGATAAAGACATTTTCTGATTATAAATGAGAGACAATAGACCCCTTAACAGACGACGTCACACTGATAAGAACCAATATGCGCGCAACCAGTATGCGCGCAATGAAACCCATTCTGTCAGGTCTCGCTAGGACGCGCCTCACTAGCCAACACACAAGAGGGGGTTGGGGTGCCCCCCAAAACAACAGGTTGGGAATTGATTGCATGAAACAATCACCTGTGCGTCCAGTCTCAATGTTAGTAAACAAATAATTGGTCTAAAGACCACCTCTGGAATTGCCAAGGACCCCCAAATTGATATGTCTTTGGGCCACGGACTCCCAATCTCAAAAGTATTTTGTTCCAGAGTCCACCCCAGAAGCAAAGATTTGAGTTACAAATGTTCACTTTAAAAAAGAAATATACATATTCAAAGATTTGAACAAATAGCAAATCTACAAGCTCATAGTGCAGCACTCTGTGCACTCTATGAGCTTGTAGATCGGTTACAATTATTGTGAAGCTATACACATTTTGCTGATTGCTTTGATTTTTTTTTTTTACTGAATGGGTTCCCAGATTGGACACAACCAGATAGCTATCTGATTACTCCGGCTGTATTTTAATGCTAAGTGCTGTGTGAAATATTGGAATGTGTGATTCTCTTGTCACAAAAAAAGTACTAATTAAGCCTACTGTACCAATTAGTTGGATTCAAACTACTAGTAGCAGCGAGCCAGAAGCCGTGGCCTGTCACAGAATTATCTGAATGAATTAACAGAAATTAATTTTTAAAAATTGTACTTTTCCTTCACTGGAGTAGTTCCAATTGTCTATACGTTTCTACTCCACTACATCTCAGAAGCAAATATTGTACTTTTACTCCACTACAATTATTTGAAAACTTTAGTTAGTGTGGTTGCCCTAACAGGGCAACCAGACTATAGTACTCTATAAACTTTATTCTTTATTTATTTATAGATAAACTTTATTTCGGGCTGCTACTCCTCCCACAGTTTATTTTTCCCAATTTAGTGCCATATGTCAAAATGACCGGCTTCAACGGGAATCGCGCACTTGTACTTTTCTAAGAGATTGGTTACAAAGTTTAATTGATATTGATTTATTAGTGCATTCAATTTCCCAATCCACTTTAATGGGAAAATGAAGAAACTCCCATTCAAGTATTTTTTTCTCAGAAACCGTAAGGGCTAGAGTTACAAGACTTGGAGGGGAGGTTCATATTTTAGTGAAAAAATTATTACACCAGTTGGCCTCACGGTGGCGCTATAACAGCCCACTTTACGTTTTGGCCTGTAACTCTTGAACTGTAGGTCGTAGACCTACCTTGGGTCATGACGCAACTCCCTATATAGGCCACGCCCATTTGCGTCTTGATACATTTTCCGCCATTTAGAATTTTTTTCAAAACACACTTTTAGCTCCTTTTCCAACATATTTTGTCAAAATCTCACAAAAATCAGAGCGGAATTTTGATAGTCCATACCGTTCGTCCGTAATTGGCTTCTAAATTTAGTGGGAGGGACTTGTTTTACAAAAAACGCCAAAAATCACGAACAGAACGTCCAATCAACGCGGGATCCGATCGGCACCGAATTCGAATCGCACGTCGCGCGGCCTCCGACGGTAATCCTCCCGGCCCGGCGCCGCCTGCGACCCGCGACCGGCGTCGGCGCAACCACACTTTGCAATTTCCCAGAATTGCGACGCGTCTAGTTTCATATTGTAATCCAAATAAAATGTCTAATGATTCATACAGTGTTGTATGTATTTGTTACACCAGTATCATGTCTGGAAGCACATTTAGTAGTTTTCCAAAAAATTCAATCTTAACACATACTGTAGAAAGTGTGAGACAATTGCAACAAGAAAAGTACACCATAACAGCTGTAGACACACTGGAGGCATTAAGTGGGCACATTAAAACCTGTTAATGAGTCTTTCAGAGCATGGTTCTGCAGACTACCAAAACACAATGGCCCTCATTTATTAAACTTGCGCAGACAAAAAGAGCTAACATAGTGTACTTTCCTATTTATCACAACGAAAGCTAATTTTTCTAGGTTTTAAAGGAAAAATATGTACGTCTCTTTTAAGATTGTCATATTATCATTCAAATCTTGGTGTTTTGCCAATTATTTTGGGGCCACTTGCGACACTCTTGCGGCCCACCAGTTGCCCCCGGCTCACATAGAGGAACCCTCCTGTATTTCTAATTTGTCTTCCTCCTATTCCTATTTTCTTTTTTCATTTTCTCGTTCTTCTACCTCCTCCTCAAAATGCCTGGCCCTGACTCATTACTGTGCAGGAGCGATAATTGAATTTGTGTTGGAGCTGAAGCACCATATTAATTTAAATTGTTGTTAGCTTTCTCTTTTGCTCATATCAGGTATGTTTGTATTGTTATCTGCCTGAGTGGCACGCCATTGCTAACACCTAGTTATACTGCGTAAGACAAGCTATGGCTCATGGATCAAGGCTCTGGGTAATTATGCTCAATACATTCTCACTGACAAGCGTCCAGTGGTGGAAGTAACTGTGTACATTTACTCAAGTACCGTACTTATGTACAATGTTGCGGTATTTTTTACTTTACTGGAGTACTTCCAATTTACAATTTTTAGTAGTTACTTTGTAGATTTTGATTATTACAAAACCACTTCAGACATTAATATATACTTGGCAATTTGAAAATAACCGATCTACAGGCTCACAATGTGAGCTTGTAGATCTTCTATTTTTAAAGGTTTTCTATACATTTTGAAAACTTCTGAAACGGGACATTCTGCATAATGAGTACTGTTACTTTTGGTACATTAAGTACATTTTGATGCCAACACTTTTGAACTTTTACTTTAAGTACATTTTGAATACCGAACTTGTACTTGTAACAGACTATTTCTACAATAGGGTATTGATACTTTTACTTAAGTAAAATATGTGAGTACTTCTTCCTGTACTTCTATGTGAGTACTACTTCCTGCAAGTGTCGATGCCAACAGTGTGAACCACTAACCATTTTAGGAGGTATATGAGCCAAGTGGCTCACAGCCTGCTGTGAAATGCTCCAATTTATATCAAAGAGCCCAGAAATCTGTCTGACAGGCGTTGTCTTACACCGTATAAATTAGGTGTAAGACACAATCAAATTGTGATGCTTTAGCCTTTCGTGGCCCTTCTCCCTCTCTAAGGAGTGAGGAGCAGGAATGCCATAATTGTTAACTTAGGGGATCTATCTTTCTTCCTGGGATCCCTTCATCACACACAGTGCACGTCTCATGAGATGAAATTAAACTAGCTAGCTTCTGTAGTTGCTATCTGCAGGCACAGGTACACACTCGGCCGTCTTTTATAAGTAAGGCTTTGTCAATGTTGAAGCCATGTTTTGCTGATACCGTTTCTTGTTTGTCCTCATTTTTATAGGACTATTTTTATAGGATATTTTTTGAGCAATGCCGTATCATGTGCATCTTGCAAATGCTCTAGGACAGTAAATTCTGAATAACAACTCTTTGAATCACTTTGAATGTTCTGACATACATATTATTTTCCTTTTGTATGTAAAACACTGGTGAATTGTACACAGCATGGAGTGTTACAATACTTTGTTACGGACAGTTTCTGTAGAAAAACATATTTCTTTCCACTTACTGAACCTTGTATCCTGTTGATTGGGCCAGCTTTGTTGACAGCTTCAAATCATGTTGTTGGAAGCACCATCTTCAGTATTTCAAGTTGTCCCATTCAAACTGGTAGAGTGCTCTATTTATTTTACTATCTCTGGGTGTGCTTATTTTGTAAGCTTCAAGGCTTGGTCCCACAAAGATAAATGATGTGGTTTGTCCCCAATGCCCCATGATAACAAATACATCAAACTCTCCGTCTCTCCTGGCATTTGAGCAAGAATCCACTTCATCACTGCAATATGAAGAAATCATTACTCTTCATCAGTAAACCACATTACCTTCCATTTGCAGCATACTCATCAGTAGACAAACTATTGACTTATATTGAGAATAAACTCAAGTAAAACAATTGTATTTGTTTCTTGTTTTGTGGATGTGCTTTGTGTTACTACCAATTGCATGACTGATTGTCTCTTTGACCTTTTGCCCAAATGAATGTGTGTGTGTGTGTGGCAGGCTGTGCAAATCGCCTACTTACTGGGCTGCTATCCCCGTTAATCTGAAGGCACACCTGCATCTGTGCAGCATTAGCCTGCCCCAGCGCGTCTGATATCTGGCAAAGAGGGGCGGATTCAAAATCTCTGCCGAAAACATCTGTGGGCTCCGATTGGTTCACCGATCTGTGCACCCGCCCCGCGCCCCTCCTCGCCCCCCAATGTGCAGCATTGAGAGGCCTGACGTCACACCATTTTGAGCGACGCCCACTGCACTCTGGTTGGTTGGGGAAATGAAAGGTTGACTCCCACTTCCTATGCCAGAAACGTCAACAGCTTGGTCCAGGCTTTCTTTTTGAGCAAAAATAAAAGCCTGGAGATCGAGGCTAGTGCAGCATAGCCTCTACAAATACATGTATTTTTATTTACTAATGCCAAATGCAAAGTTTAGCCACTTCAATTGCATATTTTCGTAAATTGTTGTTCAAAACGGAGCACTCCTGCAGTCTTTGGAAGTCAATCTTAGCCAATCAGGATGGAATATGAAAAGACCTGTTTCGTTTAATGACTATAGAGATACTGTGTACTGATTTGCGTGACGTTTGGACAAAATCTGTAGGAGTACTGTCAATTATTTTGGTGCTCCTGGTGGAGCTAAAACAACACCATATGAAAGATTTGCGGCAGAGGTTCTGAATTGGCATCCAGGGAGTGTGTGTGCAGTTTCGCTGCGATCAAGCCAACAGTGCCGGAGATTAGCTGTTCACAGACGGACGGACACACGGTCACACACACACACACACACACACACGGACGGACTGATGGACGGACAGACAGGGTGCAAAACATACTCTCTCGCCATGCCTTCCGTTTTCAGCTTCACCCAGAGTAATGCCCACTGAGGAGCATGGAGGGGGGAGCAGTTAGGGGTTAAGTGTCCTGCTCAGTAATTCAACGCATTGCTGAGGGCTGGAATTCAGATTCTGGAGAGCGTTCTTAAGGGCGCTCTAAACATTCAGCTAGGGCCACCCCTATACTGATCCAACAATGTCACTTTCGGTCAAGAGATTTGGAGTAGAGAGGAAAAAAAAGGAGAGGACCGAGTATAGACGCCCGGAGACTCTGGTCAATGAAGTATACAGGATTTAATTGGTTAATAAGTCGTTTATCTTGTCTGCTGTACTTTGGAAAACCAGAGGCCTGTACAAAGCAGGATTTTGTTAGCAATGTAACTTCAGATTTAACCCTGTTTTTTTTGGTTACAACAGTTCACTTCTTACCAGGGTACAGCGTAGGGTAACTTTTGTTGCACAGGTCCAGAGCAGGTTATGTTTGAGATAATAGATCAATGTGTATAAAATGTGCCATCATCACTCGTGTGGCTTTAACATTGGTGGCCAATTGATTTGTGTGGCGCTAAAGGTCTTTCAAAGTCAACGGGTAATATAATACAGCCCTTCACTTTCCCAAAGTACCAGCACTTGTCTATATATTGGCAGAATCAGCTTTCTTCACATTTGGTCATGTGGTAAAAGTGTAATTTTGAGACTGCTTAACCAACAGAAGCAACTGAAGAAGGTGCATTGACTATTGTTGACTTAACATAGCAAGTGGAACCTGTTACACCTAGATCATACCTGTACAACCCAAATTACTACCAACATCTAACATCACTTTAATCAAAGCATTTCCATCAATGAAAACAGTTGAATTACCAGATAATTAAAATAAACATAACTTGAATTGGAAATTACCCAAGGAGGTAACAATTCGTTTCCCCCCCCCCCTGCTCTTGTGGTAAGATGCCACCATTGATTAATGTCTTAATTATTGCTTAACACTTGGTAAACATGTCCTGAGAGCGTGGCTGTCATTGCTGTGTTTACGGACATGCCTACTTCCCAAGGTTAGTCCGTAAGTGGCTGCACATAATTAGCAGGCCAGAAAGGTTTCACACGCACACAATTATGCAGGCTCCCCTATCAAGATCAGCAAGATTTCTGCAAAGCAAAATTGTTGGCCCAGAGAACTGCAAAGGAACACCAGCAGTGACAGCTCCATTTCCATACACGTAAACACCCCTGTAGAACAGACTGAGATGCGGTGCATTGCAAAAGCAAGTGTTCTTAATTAAACCACACATTTAATATCGGTTCATAATGCCTAGCAACAGTTGTGTCTAAGGGCTTCATAAGATAGTGAGGCTGCTGAGGCACATTTACAACGAGGAGCAAAGGATGCGTTACTTGTGTATTTGGTTGGCTACTTATTTACGTTACCCTTTGTGTGCTCGCTTCATTGTTCTCTCAGAGAATCGTATGGTCTCTGCAGCGATCAAAGGGGTGATTTAAGGATGCTGTGGGGTTATTTAAGGATGCTGCGACAATATGTCTCTGTGTGACTCGATAACTAAGTTGCCAATCACAAACTCTCATGAGCAACAATGCTAATATATAGGCTCTGTGAACTGTTCAGTCTATTATAAGGGAACATGCTGCATTACCTAGTCAAACATTAATTAATCTTGAAGAAGGCAGAGCAAATTTAGCTTTGTCTTTTTCAAGATTTCACACTGAGTGTAAAAATAGACCCAAATGGACCAGTCAGAGTCAAACTAACACTGAGGGTTTATGTTGGGGTTAGCTCATGCTGCTCATGATGGCATGAAGAGAGCTGTATGTCTTCCAGTACACGCAGATACACTCCGATCATTTGCTAGTCTGTCCCGCTGGTGCTGACATCTCTGTTTGTACCAACTCCTGCCGTTAGACAGGGTGAATCATCACTGTCTGCGGCAATGTTGAGATTTGAGAAAGGCCATGCTACAGCAGGGGTGCATGGTGGTCCAGTGATCACGACGCCCCCCGACTGTTAGGAGTTCAAACAGCACATTCGACAGTGGCAAGCTGCCCAGTCATGATTGATATGATGCGTAAAGGGTGAAAGTGCAGGGCAGGAAGGGAAGATTCCCGCATCTAGTCAGTCTCACAATTGGTACATCGGTGAGTCAAGGAGGGAGAGAGAAACTGACAGAGCGAGACTCATACATCTATCTATAAATTCCGGGAATCTCATATGTACTGTACTGCATGTCTGTCTGTATGTCCTTAGCATATCTCAAGAACCGTTCATCTGATCAACTTCCCACTTGTCTGTCGGGTGTGTGGCTGAGGACACAAGGTAGTGCAGTGCCAAGTGTGAAGTCGATCGGATGAGTGGTTCGCCACAACGTTGCAAGCAGCCATCCCGCAAGTCTCGACAAGCACTGTCCGGGGCAAAGTAATTGGCCCGCTGCGACCGGGCACCTCAATAGTAGCCTACAGACAAAGACAGAGAGGTAGAGCCTACAATAATATGTGTTTTTTTTTGTTTTGTTTTCGTGCAACACTGTCATACGACAAAGTATAAATCAGGATTAAGAGACAGAGAGGACCACACTGAAAGAGAATTAGGGGATTAGGCTACTGACTGTGAACAGTATAGCCTTTGTGTTGCTCGTAATTCTTTCTACCTTAAATGTGTGTTCTCAGAACAGGAGACATTTAGCTGATGGTGCAATTCTGCAACCAGTCCTCTCGGGAAATGCATCTACGTCTCGGCTCGTCGGTTGTAAATCAACTCGTTTCTGGAATAATTTCTCCCCTTCTGGAGAGAGACTATGCTGTTGCATGGTCGGGGGGCTTGGAAAAGAGACACGCACAAGCAATAAAACAATGTGTCAACTGGCGGAGACGATGATAAGTGGGGATAGGAGAGGGGTTTAGGAGCCTGTGTTGTGAAGGTTGGGCTTAACAGGTGAATTCATTGCAAAGCTTGAGAATTTGAAGGGGCTAGGTCATTGGTTTCCATCCTCATCCCTCATTTGCCCATCACAGCGATTTCCAAGTAGGTGTGTGGAAAGTATTCAAAAGTTTGAGAAGCCATTATAAAGTACTGGGGAAAGCCCTATGTCCTTCATGTTTTATGCAGTTGAACATTGGCATACCAGTGAGGAATAACTACTCTTGAGTCTGTGTTAATTATTTCCCAACATATGACATGTTGAAGAGACAAAATCTTCAAGTCCGACCCGGGCCGCTGGCCTTGTGGTCCGGGCACCTAGGCTCAAAAGTAGCCTGACAGCGCACCGCAGGTTCGAGTCGCGTTCCTGACAGTCTTTGCTGCATGTCTCTCCCCCAATGTTTCTTGTCCATCTTTACTACAAACAATAAATAAAGGCAGAAATACACCCCAAAAAATGTTACCACAGAAATGTAGAAAGTATGGAATTTTGAAATTATAAATGTGGAAGAACACTCAAGATTGGCTGGACAAGACTACGTGGAACCTGCAACCCAATGTTATTTCTCAACAAATCAGAAAGGTAGGCTTTGTCCAAGTGTGGTTTATTTAAGAAAAGAAAACAGTGTTTATTACATGACTAAACTGTAGTATTTAGCCCTAAATTATCCTTCTTTTTTTCTTTCTTTTTTCACCCTTTTTTTTTGTACAAGTCTAGTAGAAGTCTATTCACAGGGCCCACCCATACAACAGGAATGCCCATTTTTCACGTGGATCTCGAATAATAATTACAAAATTCCTCAAGTGTCTTCAAAAAAATAAAAAATACAGTTTGATGATTTAGAGATAAATAGATAAATACGCAAACAGATCCAAATCAAAGCTCAATCAACCAATAAATAAATAGAACAATAAATAACATTCATAACCTCTTTGGCCAAACATCGGCCACTGCACTGTTTCCACAGAGTGGAAGTTGGTCGGTCGTGGTACACATCTCGACCAAATCAGAGCACAGTATGCTGAGTGAGCATTCAGCTGACTTTTGGGGGTTCCAAGAGATACAATATGGGATATGTTGTCTGGAACAGCAAAAGAGAGAACAATTATATTGAGGCACTTTCAAGGACGTCCAAGGAAATGGCGGCATTTCCTGTTTTTGTGTGTCTGTCATTATTCCCCAGGTAGAACATAAGATGATACATGACATTCAGTTGAATGCTAAATGGCTACCTTTAGAATCAAATCACATAGTATTCCTAGTAGTAGCGTGTCTACTTACCGTCCGCTTGTACAATCACAAGATTGAGTGTGGGAAAAAAGTACTAGATGCACCAGAAAATGCTAAACCAAGGAAAACATGCACAAAGAAAGCTGAGAGATTGGGGGGGGGGGGAATAAATAAATAATAATAATGGTAAAGTGAAAATGCTACTAGACGTGTTTGACCTACCGAAAAATAAACATTGTGTCACAATCCAGGTTCTGAGTCTACAAACAAACGTCATTGCATGGTGTTGTCCCCGGTTGTTGTCGACGTCACGTCGGACGACCGGCTTCGCTCCGACGCCCGGCTTCGCTCCGACGCCGTTTCCCCAAATATCCCCGCCAGGGTCTTAAAGCGTGGCCCCCACTCTGTGAGATAATCGTAGTTCTCCTCCGGGTCGGTGGCCAGCGACTCGATGGAGCTGAGGGACTCCGCCACGGAGCCCTCGCCCTCGTAGGCGTAGGTGGCCAGCGAGTCGTACGGCGGCGCCGAGTTGTCCACATCGTGCTCCTTCAGCCGCTGCTCAATGAAGTCACGGATGTCGGCGCTGTGGTTGCTCTCGTGGGAAACCGGGGGAGGCCCCGCGTGACGCTTCGCCTCGGGTTTGACGTCCCTCCGGCACAGGCCCTCCTTGACCTCCACGACCTTGGGGTTGCGCAGCGTGCCCATGTCGAAGGCGTGCGTGTCCTCCTCGCCGCCGCCCTCGTCGTCATAGTGGATCACGTTGTCTCGTATGTCCTCCTTGGACGACATAAGGCTCTCCTTCTTCTTCTGCCGTCGCAGGCCCACGTAGAGGACCACGATAACTTTGGAGGAGAAGAGAGTCACATGTCACCACAATGTTTTATGTGCATTATTCACCTCTGTAAACTTCATGCAATTTGTAACAACTTATTGTTCTTATTAAGTCTTTACGTTCCTGAGATATGACTGATTATGTAATTTAGACCTTGAACTTAATTTTGATCTTAATAATGTCTTCAGGGCAGCCTATTGATTGAAGTTTAATGTCGAGTTATTACTATGCACGCACGCACGCACACATTCACACACACAATAATAATACACATTGATCTGCGATACAGGGATACAGAGCAAAGTTACAGAGTGAGCTGGCGTTTCTGATTATTTCGGATTATTTCTTTTTTCAGGGTCTCTGTGTTCAGACATCGTCGCGCATTGTGAGCATTGTGCAATGTGAGCTTGTAGATAGGCAATTGTAGCTATTTAAATAGGCCTTAAATGGCTTCATCTTCTGTTTGGGTTGCAGCTGAGATTCAACTGGGTATAATCCTTGTACAAATGTAAACAGATGTTTTGGATGTGAATGAGCTGATCTTCAGTCTGTGTAATAGAAATGACTAAACACTAAATAGTGCACATATAACAGTGCAGGACTCCACATGGCAACTTAAAGCAAGAAGATCCTGAACACCAATCCCGAACGTCCAAAAATATGTAGGTAAGTATGAGTTAGGGTTAGGTTTAGATAATGTGCAACATTGGACCACTGGTACTTCAGAACAATGGACCATCAGACTATGGCATGGAACAGAAAATCCTATTGTGGCGATAGGACTTAAACCAGCCCAAAGCAGACACAGGGATGCCTACCTGCTCAAGATGGCCAATACGTTATGGAATGAGCTACGGTATCAAATGCCGCACTAAGATAAGATCTCGAGGGGGCCAAGTAACGCAGCGTTTCCAGTGTCAGTTGATGTCAGCGGACTATTCATCACTCTGAGGAGGTCAGTCCCAGTACTGTGATGACCTCTAAAACCCCATTGAAACCAGGTCGCAAACAGACAATTGACACTACATACATGTCACTATTAATGTATGATTTGCATTTTCATATTTTGTATTATTGCTGACATGTTCTCCATCTTACCGATTACACCTAAATATGTGTAAACTAGACTAGACCACCGGTATGGTCCTTTGAGTACACGTCAAGTATTCTGCATATCCTTTAGGTTGTAAATCCTCTACAGTAGGCCTATATTGCATACAATATATAAAAGTACTGCACATACTGTAGCATAAATCATGGGCATTTCTTGGTCACTGGCTACAACACAAGCACACAATTCATTCCATCTGTGATAATGTATTGCTGATGTGTCTAGGAGACAGAAATAAAATAGCAAGTACTGGCTGCACTGCATAGTCAGACATTGGGAAATAGAATACTGTAGACAGCTGTAGTGAAAAATGCAGTTGTGTGGATACACCAATTCAACAGTTTTCATTCTGCTGTGGAATATCTGGTTTAGCTCCAATCCCAGGGGCTGCCCGAGGTTGTGCATACTGTACATAGCACCAGAGTAGATTAGAATAGAGAATAGATATTTTCAATGCATAATCCTCTCTCTCTCTCTCAAGTTGGTGTTACTGCCATGCGAAACATACATTTACATTGCCAAAGCAAATGTCAAATAAAATGAACAAGAAGCAAATGTATGTACAAGAACATAGGCCTTTACAATAGAAAATCTCTCTCTCTCTCTCTCTCTCTCTCTCTCTCTCTCTCTCTCTCTCTCTCTCTCTCTCTCTCTCTCTCTCTCTCTCTCTCTCTCTCTCTCTCTCTCTCTCTCTCTGGTAAATACAGAAAAAATAATATCCCCGTTGTCTTCAGTATATTATACAGTATAGAACTCTCTAAGAAGGAGAGCAAAGGGGAGAATACCCAGACATTATTCAACTGAAAAAGGAGACTGTAAATAAATTCAGATAAATAAAAAATAAATAATAACTAAATGCATCAAGTAGGCGACTTCCTTCCTTTGTTCTTCTCTCCCTTCCTGTTTACCTTCATTGCTTTCCTTCTTTCTTCCCTGGTGATTTGATGTACGTGTAGAAAGTGTGCTAGCTCCCCCTAGTGGTATGTATCTATATTTCAACATGAGGCCATTTTAATGGCAACAACACCACTCCAATATGCCCCATGTTAACAGAAGTGGCTCAGAAATTAAATGTTCTCAGACAGTGCTAGTTCCTAATATCTCCAGCGCGTAATTCTATATATTTTTTCACACTCTTACGGTGTGACAATTCTGAATCAGCCTCAGGTGCAAGGCATGTCTACTAGATCCCCTGAAAATGAACTAAACATCTAACAAAACCACACTAACATTACCTTCATCTACAGCAGTGGTTCCCAGGGGGACCCCAGATGATTAGCTTAAAGGTGTAGTCCACCCAAAAAAACGACTTATTTTCTATCAATTGCACACCCCATGAAGCCTTGAATTCATGGCAATGTTTTTGTTTTTGTCACATTCCTGAGCCAATAATTTGATGACCGGAGGAGTCTCCGGTTGATAGAAAATAAGACTTTTTTTTGGGTGAACTACTCCTTTAATGTGCAACATTGTTTTCTCACTCAACAGCAAACAAACTAACATACAGTATAAGTGTATACAGGATATCTGTACATTTCTAAAGTGACAATATAATGACTTTTAAGAACTTTTGAATGCCAAATTGTCAAATATTACGTGAGAAAGAGGCAAACATTGTGAAAATATGTATCTGTGGAACCGAGTCAAACTAAATGTAATGCCTACAATTCCAAGAGCTCGTCAGGGTGGGGTGGTCCACAGTTCAAATATGATTATTTTGGGGGGTCCCGGCCTGAAAAGTTTGGAAACCCTTGATCTACAGCATTGAGGTTGCGTTTGTGGTTACATTTCTTTAGACATCACTGAAATGATCAAATGTAATAAAGTATATTCAATGTGTGCACCATGGGCGAGCCACACCTATGCAATGATATGAAATTATATGTAATAATGGTGTGTGTGCAGTCCATGGATCACTATGGAGACCATAGATTAACAGAAGGCAGCGAGTGCCCTATGGATGCGATGGAATTGGGACAGGGTTTCCATGGCCACACACTGAGCCGCCTCGTCCTCAAGCACTCAAGAGGTCACGGTCTTACTTAACCTATGCTGTAAAATATAGGAACCTTCTTCTTTTATTGATCCAAGCGGCGCCCCCACACACAATCTTCCTCAAACGGTGCCATAAATCGACATTTATGTCCTCCCCCACCATGCAGATGAGGGGGGCCTTTAACAGCAGGCTGGGGAGAAGAGTTAGCGGGGAGTTTTACAACCGTGACCTTGTGGGAGGAAGTTAAAGCTGAAGCCCTCGGAGGAAGGTGGGCGGGGGAGGGGGGGTGTGGATAGGCTGCACTTTACGGGGCCAATAAGGAGATGCGGCCCTCCCTCCAATCTACCACGGCTCATCGAGTGACAGAGTTTATTAAGTGTTTTATAATCAGCCACAGTTCACACCTCCAGGGTAATGCCAGAGGCACCACAGTCCATTATTAAGTGACTGTTTGATGTTTGGAGTGAGGAGTCACTGGAGGATTTTAAAGTGATTTGAAATAAAAAAGGCGTGACCCTCGAAGTGACATAAATATATTTCCCCCTCCCCAAGTGATATTGTGTGTGTGTGTGTGTGTGTGTGTGTGTGTGTGTGTGTGTGTGTGTGTGTGTGTGTGTGTGTGTGTGTGTGTGTGTGTGTGTGTGTATGTGTATGTGTATATATACAGTACAATATATATGTGTGTGTATGTCACACACACACACACACACATGTAGAACTAATGTTAAATTCAGTCTGTGAGCTTCCTGACGGTCACTTTTGAAAAGAAGTGTGTAACGCACAATTAATTAGTTACAATTTTGTAGGCTACAATATTTTAATCATTCGTATTATTTTAGTTATTTCTTATTTTTTTGTCCTAAAGTGATTGTATTAAAAGATTGTGTCTGTATGTACATGGTTAACGTTTAACCATTATTATTACATTATTACCACTATTCCACAGTGCATCGTTTTCACATTGTCAAAAATTTAATTAAGCCAACATCTAACTTTTAATCCAGTCTTATCCTCTGTTCTCATTCCATCAGCATCCAAACAGATCCGCTTTAGTAAAAATCTGACTTTGTGTAGACACTAGTCGGTCTTCAAAATAAGACTTGCAGTGATAATGTTATGTGAAACATGTAGTATCATGATTAGTCACAATACAATAGTATTATTGAAGTACGCCTATACTAGAAGTCCATAAAGTCTCTATCTCTCTTTCATAATGACAGTTAGCCTAACAGCTTTTACGTGCATTACCAAAATGTTATTTTACGTTTATAGCAAGCAAAATCCCTCAGACTATGACCCTCCCCTGTATTCCCTCCAGCGGACTGCTCCCATTAATATTGAAAGGTCCCTAATTGCTTTGAGGAACAGTATGTCCATAATGGACTAATACAGTAGGCCTAAGCTGTATACACAGATATAGGCGTGTAGACCTGGTTTGCCTACATTTAGGCCACATTTAAGGTGAATATCGACATACAGCATTGCATGCAGTTTATTGTCAGTAATTCAGTTAATATTACTACCATGGCAACTCACCCAGTAGAATGATGATACACAGGAGGATGGCGATGAGAGCGCCAGTGCTGAGGCCCACCGGGAGGAAGATGGCTTCGGCGCTACATGTCAGGAGAGCCCCGTCGGCCTCGCAGCCACACACGCGGATGGTCAGCGTGCCCGTGCTGGTCTTGAGCGGGTAGCCCTTGTCCTCAATGACCACTGGCAGGAAGTAGATCTCCTGGGACCGCCGTCGGAAGCCACTCCGTTTGGTCACAATGCCGGCAGTGTTGTCTAAACGGGCACAAGGGGAGGTGCAATGGTTTGAGACTTAAACCAACGCAAGGTGACTTAAAGGAACTTCCTGAATTTCCCGGCACTTATTTAAAGCAAACTTATTACACAAGAGGGTGTGCGTTACCGTGATTATTGGCACGACAGTGATGCGGTCAGGAATGAGGCGAGTTCCGCAAACATCACTGAAGTGCGAATAATCACGGTAAAGCCACCCTTGAGTGTAACAAATTACGATTATACAACAGTTACCATCAAAATAAAACATGTTAAATTGTTATTCATATTGTGGGGGCATTTTCCTCTCAAAATAACAACCTTTCTGCAAGTGTTATCTCTGTTATCCTGGAAATAGGCTACATGGGCTCTGACAGAGACAGAGTCCCTGTTTACTCAGCCAGTCCAATCAGCGCAAAACAACTTTCTCAAAACTGTACACATTGACACGCTCTTCAAACACTAACCTCCTCAAAACCCCCAAGACCAACCTATTCCATGGGCGACCGGGCCTTCTGCTCGGCCGCCCCCGAACTGTGGAACAGGGCGTTCCCTGCCCACCTGAGAGCACCACAGTCTTTTCTTTTCTTTTTTTAACATAATCTTTATCCCACGATTTTTTTAACCCATTTTTTCACCCAGTGCCAATTGCCTATTTAATCCTGGGCGCTACACTCCCTCTGCCAGCCTAGGGAGAGCTATACCAGATATACCAGTCCTCGTAAGAGCAGTGAACAAGGAAAGACTGCTTTCATGTATTATACTCCACACAAATGAAACAAACTTCAGGACTCTCTGAAACTGGTGCGATTGGTCTCAATTGAGACATTTAGGGTGCTTCTCGAGGACACACTACATAGTGACTGCACCTGCTTCATGTAACTCTATGTTTATTTGCATCTGTGACACTGTAATATGATTCAAATGTTTGTTATTGTTTTTCATTATGTATGTATTGTATTTTATATGCTGTTATCAGGGCGTCCTTGAAAAAGAGAGCTTGCTCTCAATGGGCTTACCTGAATAAACAAATGAAAAAGAAAGAAAGAAAAGAGCCCAGAACTGAGCTCATGCCTCCTTCAATGCATGAGGGGGTAGCAAGCCGCTTCTTATCACCTGACAGGGGGGAGTTTCCCCTGTAGGACCTAGCTCGTGGAAGGAACACTTTATTCCAACCAGTTCCTTTCCCCTCCATCAGACGCCCCGGCTGACCAGGGGGAGGCAGTATAGTGACCAGGATTACTGCATGTTTTTTGTGAGGGTACCTACCCTAGGGGACACGGGGAGAACATGCAAACTCCACACAGAAAGGCCCTTTCGCCAACCCCACCTAGGGTATGGGCACTGATGACGTGGAGAAGAGGACACGCCCCCAGCGCCCGCAGCGTCCCCAGCGGGAATCAAACCCAGGACCTTCTAGCTGTGAGGCGACAGCGCTACCGACTGCACCACTAAGACATGAACTTAAGACAGGACTAAAGACCTACCTTTTTAACAAAGCTTTTTTTTTTTTGCTACACTGGTTTTACCTCTAGGCTTTATGCCCTCATGGTTTAAATGTTTTGTTTCAGCTTCTTAGATGTTTTTTTGGTGTGATGATTCTTTTTTTATGCAATTTCTTATTGTAGCACTTTGAGAGATTTTCACAAATGTAAAGTGCATTATAAATAAAATCCATTATTATTTATTATTATTATCATAGAGAAACAAAACTTAACAGTTAGCTCAATCTCATTGTAATTAAGATATTCGATAGAAAAAAGGAAACAAATATATATATGCCAGATTTAGCTACTATGTACAGTGTGCAAACTGATCAGCACAGTTGATTTTTATCTTTTGATTTAGTTTCATTTGAGAACGGCTAGGTGTGCTGTCATGCTCGTTTCACGGGTAGAGAGCCTATTTCAACCAGTCAGATTGCTTGGTCGGGACTTCCTGTTGTATGGACCTTATTATCCCTTCAGGGATCTTTTGTTAGTTGAGTGGCATGAAAATGGGACACGCGGTACAAGTAATAATTATACAGCTGTAGCTAGAATAATACCAGCAGGCAGCCAAAAATATCAGATTACAATTGCAGGAACAGAGGAGGCACGGTGGCGCAGTCGGTAGCGCTGTCGCCTCACAGCTAGAAGGTCCTGGGTTCGATTCCCGCCGGGGACGCTGTGGGCGCTGGGGGCGTGTCTTCTCCTCCGCGTCATCAGCGCCCATACCCTAGGTGGGGTTGGCGAAAGGGCATACTCTGTGTGGAGTTTGCATGTTCTCCCCGTGTCTCCAAGGGTAGTTAATACCCTCACAAAAACATGTAGTAATCCTGGTCACTATACCGCCTCCCCCATGACAGCCGGGGCGCCTGATGGAGGGGAAGGGAACTGGTTGGAATAACGTGTTCCTTCCACGCGCTACGTCCAACAAGGGAAACTCCCCCCTGTCAGGTGACAAGAAGGTCAGTTGGCTCTCATGCCTGAAGGAAGCATGAGCTCGGCCCTGGCCTCCCTACTGTGGGGGACTGCTGTAATGCTGGTGTAGGGCTGGTGTAGCGCCCAGGATCACTTAGGAAATTGGCACCGGGTGAAAAAAATGGGTTACAAAAATCGCGGGATAAAAAATTTAAGAAAAAAAACAATTGCAGGAACAGTGATGGCAGCAGCGTCAGCTGAGCTGTGTAGTTCACTATTGGTCTTTTACTTTCCTTGGGACAAAGGGAAACTCATACAGACCAACTCTGTTCTAGACGGCAGGCAGGCACCTTCAGTGCCACGACGTAAAAAAACCCCACAAAGGTGACAATTTGGGCAGGCAGTCAGAGAGGTGTGGCGAGAATTTGACAATGCATACGAGGCAGGTGGGAGAGTGTCAGGTCGGAGCCGCCCGCTGCTGTCTGCCATATCGGGGTGGTCTGACCCTGTCGAAGCAGGTTTGTTCCCCTGACAAGGCCAGGCACTTGACAGAGGGTCACACGTTTTAGCACATATTGCACAACCCTCTCATTGTTGTTCGTTCGCTTTGCCTGCAACCACACACACACACACACACACACACACACACACACACACACACACACACACACACACACACACACACACACACACACACACACACACACACACACACACACACACACACACACACACACACACACACACACACTCCTTTCTTCCCTCATTTCTTTTTATATTTCCTTCTTTTGTGTGTTCTCGCTCTCTCTCTTTCTTGATTGCCTCCCTACTCCAATTTTCTCTCCGCCTTACTCTCTCGCCACAGGCTGAATCTGTCACTCTGGAGCTCTCTCTCTCTCCCTCCCTCATTACTCGTTATCACTCGTTCCCTTTATCTCCTGCTTGCACTGAACCTGTCCTTCTGTGACCCCCCAACTGAACCTGTCCCTCCAGAAAAACATCCCATCCTGCCAGGGCTGTCGGTGGGCACTGCTGCCTGTTGTGATAGTATACCTGTCCCCAGGTGGCAGTCAAGTCAGTGATGAGGAGAGAGCGAAACAGTGCGTTTCCGAAAAGGTTTGAAAAGAAGAAACACACATCCGAGGTCGAAAACTGCCCCTCATCAAGGTTGCATAATGCAATTGGCTTCCCCCTCAGCTGCATCCTGTCACGTCCCACTTTCCATTACGCTGCTCTGTGGGGCAGACTTCAAAGGAGCCTATGGGCCTTATTACGGGACGATGTATGATCATATGCTTATTAGTCATTTGTCCTGGATGTGGTGCTGGTGCATTGCTCCCTTAAACTGTGAGCCTCAAACCATACCTTGAAAATAATGGACATTGTCATTTTCCTGATTATTCGTTTTATTATTGTTTTATTTCCCCCAACAGGGGTGTGCGGCTGTGCATGTGTATTTCATACTGCTAACCCTTTTTTTCTCTCTCTTTAAAAAAAAAGAAATACGAGAGATTTACAGGGAAAATATTCAAGAGAGAATCCCAGGAACAAACTGGCAGGTACAGTATTCCGTAAACTGTTACAACAAAAACTGTCAAACTTATTTGAATATTAAGTTTGGCATGCCATGTATTCCAATTTAAAACTAAACTTGATTGAACAAACATGTACTGTATTCTTGTTGATTCGGGGCAAAACCACAGCTTTGTAGCTGAGCAACCATGCAGTAAAACAATATGGATATTCTATAAATTAAAACAGTGTTTGTAACAAAAGAAGATGACTCACTCCCAAAGTCTCGGATGGTGAAATTCTTGTTTTTCAAATCATCCTTCGGCGATTTAAATGAGAACTGTTGGCCGGCATTTGGTAGATCTTCATCTTTTGCACTAAAGCTCTGAATCACCTATAAAAAAAGAAGAAAAAAGGGGGAAGAAAAAAATAGGTTGAACATCTCTCATGCAAGACATCAACCACATCAATATTCTGATATACTAGGGCAGGGGTCTTCAACAGGGGCTCCGGGACCCCTAAATGATAGTAGAGTTACTACAGGGGGTCCGCCAAATAACCACTTGAACCCATAGCATCTCTATTCTGAGGAGAACTTAAGCTGAAAATAGCAGATCTACAAGCTCGCGAGTGAGCATGTAGATAGGCTATTTTCGACAAAGAGGTTTGGTGTAGAGGGAAAAAAGAGAAGACCAAGTACAGAGTGAAAGGTCAAGTTTACTAAGTATTGACAGTGTAAGTGTTTAAATGTCTGAAAATACACATGAATCCAACATGAACTGATGATGCTGTCAAACAAGTCTATGAAGCTATCTATGGAATCTGTGAAAAAGTTTAATCTGCAACACAATTTTATACAATATGTAGTGGGGGCGTCCCTGCTTCATCTCTCTCTCAGCTAGGTAGTCCTTTTGCTGAAAAACATTGAAGACCCCTGTGCTAGGTTTGGGGAAAATAGGTGAACATTTTGTCAACATACCCAGGCTCATTAAAACAGTATACTGATAATGGAAAAGCTATGTTACCTTACAGTAGCCACAAGGTCCTATCAGAAATATAATATCATGGCTCATTTTAAGTTTTAAGTCTCCAGCAATTCAGAGTCAGTTGACAGCTGAATGCTCACTTGAATTAAACAAAAAGTACTATTTCAACCTTTAAGGAAACTTCAAATATTATCCACATATAAATAACATGCCTTTGTTCCTGGCTGCAGACAGAACTGCGTACACGTGTGGAATTGAAATGAGGGGCAAAGCAACTGTGGATTTTCTACACACAGTCTAGTACCAATATTTATTATATATTTTCTTTTTCACTAGGCAGAGGAATATGAGGACAGGAAACTTGAAAATAATATGATGCAGCATAAGTTTGACTATTGATATCAACATTAATAGTTACACATTGTATCCTATCCCAGGCTTTTCTTTTATAGAAATACTGTTTTTCTTACGCCCCCAGTCAGACTCCCTAGAGACTGAGAGAGATCCTCTTTGGTTAAAAACAAAACAGAAAAGCATTTAGTTTGGTCGTTTCTATCTTTGGGGTAGGCCTATTCACTCAACATCATCACCAACTACATGAAATGATCATTATCATCACTGGCTGCTTACTCCTCTGAGTCACTTCCACCCACTAGATACTATCAATGCAGTTAATACTTTACATCAACCCATCAGTCCATGCAGAGTAATGGAGTTGCTGGATGTTGTCAACAAATATAGTTTGATGGATCAACCACTTACACCGAATAGACTTTGTTGACCCGAGTTCCCCAGGGGTCTACACTTGGTCTGCTCCTTTAACCCCCTCTACTCCATATCTCTTTGCCGAAGATAGATGATCTACAGGCTCAGAACATTGGCTTTTGAGCCTGTAGATCAGCTTATTCCTGCTGAATGTGCACCTCATAGCAATGCTATGGTTCATGTGGTTAAATGTGTTCGGAACTACTTCAGCTTGCTGAAGTAGTTCAGTAGTTCAGGTCACGACACAGTGTAGAGCTGGCCAGATGTAGGCATTTATAATACATCAGCTACAGGAGCAGAATTGGACCAGCGTTTCCTTACCAGTGTGGACAGACACACATGAGAAAACTAAGAAAGAAAAGTCTAGTTTGACCATGAATCATGATATACAGTAAATAAATGAATAGCGGGCAAATTCTACTAAATTGAAGCACTTTTGCTAACTTATTTTAAATAAATTGAATGATTGACATCTGGCCATTTACTGTATGTTGACATGTCATGGCATGCATTAGGCTATACATTTTAGATTAAAACTTGGATGAGGTGAGTTGAGAACTTTCTGAAGTGATCCTTATATTTTGTACACAAAATGTACTATCATAATGTGTGCGTGTGTGTTTTTTTTAAAATACTTTTTTATATGCTTTTCCCACAAATTAAAATGTTTTTAAACAGAGGCGATGCATGGTCACAGGCCACTGAATTCAGTCGGTAATGTGCTCATCTACTCTCGTTTCTACTCAGGTTTTCGCCTCCCGGCAATTTCATGCTCTAATGTTCACCTCTGCCATTTCACATTCATACAGGCTGTCCCATATAGGAAGGTTCCACATCTATCTGTGACAATGAGGGTGTACTCATTATTGCGGCATAAAAAAATGAATTAGGTCGTTTAATACTTAGAAGGAAAACTAGAAGGAAATGGATGAGGATATGACTGTTTCCAATGAAATGGGACACACAATGGATAGTGTCCATCCAACCACACTTTTTATATAATATGTATAGGTACAGTATAAAGTAAACGGTATATTCAGCTCTAGAATAGCACAATAGAAACCACATCTTTTGAATACATCTATGAAACACACTGTAACATCAACATCTATATCCTATGTATATATTCTGTATAACATCATTCTTTATGTTGTACCATTTTGTCTAAACTCTTAGTATACAAACAGACAATGTACAGCCATGTTATGCTATGTATGATTTTAAGAACTGTAATCATTCCCATGCCAAGACCCTTTTGCACTATTGTGGAAAACAATGGAAAGATAGAGATGATTTTGACACTTTACTTTTTATCACATTGTTTTTAGATTATGAAGCTATTGAAAAAGACTATCTCAATATTAGTTGTTTGCATATTGATTATTACAACATATCATACATTTTAATGATATATATATAATATAATTACAGATATCATAGCCAATACATCCCCCAGAACTAGTGTACTGTATATTGTATGCAACTTGCAACCACCAGACCGGTCACATAGGATAGGACTATTAGAACAATTGCATTTCCCATGTTTAAATCCTAAACTTTTACATTTCAATGTGCCACAGTTCAATGTAGCCCAGTTTGATGTCCCCCTTCCCCTATCTCTGATTCACTCGTAAGAGGAATCAGGATACAAGCCCTCATTGTAAACAGTATAAAACCAGGAAACGCCACGCTGCGTATACGTGCACTTTATCAAAGCGTCCCAGTTTGAACCCGGCCACCTCCCCCTCTAGACACTTTTACATGGAAACATTGCCTGCCGTTTTATCTTGCTTGGCTGGATCTCGGTTATAGATTACTTTCCATGGGAGGTTTGTGCCACAACATGGTGTGCTTCAAAAACAAGGGTTTTTGTGTGTTTTAGAGCCGCGTGAGCACAGCTAATCACCAAGGGAGACTTATGATGGCTTTTTCTTTTTACAAGAGAAGACCCGCACTCTTTTATCATCCACCAGCTGTGTGCAACACATGGTGGAGTCACACTGTGGAATCTTCTGCTCTGAAAACATGACGGGGAGGGCGTTCTCCTCAGCACCACAGAGCAGGAGAGGAGAGGAGAGAGGCCAATAGGGGAGAAAAGGAAATGAGGGCAAAAGGAGACAGGAAGAGAGAGGATGAAAAGAGGAGACACAAGGAAAGGAGAAGTGAGTGAATAGGAAGGACAAGAGAGGACAAGATAGAAAGGATGAGCGATTAGAGGGGAATGAGCCAAATAGGAAAACACTGTCTGCAGCTGATATAGGTTCCTTCAGAATAGCTCAAACGGCATCTGAAGTAAGCTTTAACCCATTAAAACCGACGAAGCATCTGTGTCAATTAAAGTTTAGCTATATATACAGCAACACATTTTTCGGAAAACTCATAGGATTTAGAACAGTGGTTTAGAACAGTGGTTCTCAAAAATTGCAGATCTACAAGCTCACAGGGCTTCACTCTGTGTCGCACTGCGAGCTTGTACATCTGCTATTTCTTTTATAATTTTTGAAAAATCTTCACATTTTACATTTTCTTAACACAAATCTTTTCTTCTGGGGTCCCTGGCAAAATACATTTTCAGATGGGGGTCCGCGGCCAAACATATATCAATGTACTGGGTACTTGGCATGAAAAAAGTTTGAGAACTACTGACTTAGAAGGCATTTGTAGAATCGGGCTAAAGGTCTTAATGGTTTAAAAGACAGTTGTCAAACACAGTGGGCAGGCACAAGACACAGACGTCGCTATGATCACATCCCGGCGTATCCATGCAGCAAACGGGCTGAGGACATTGGACTCCCGGCGAGCCGTGCTCAGTGTAATGAGGAAAACCCGCAGCTATTTGATGGACCGCCAACGGAGCTCTGCGCTCCAAAACGGCGGCTGCATATAGATGCTGCTTAATGGGCTAATTTACAGGCACAGGTGGTTTACGCTATACACAGCGGGGCAGACACTCCACCGCATCCCAAATACATCATCCCGAAATATACTGTACACACAGGCTGCCGAGTATTACAGCCCCTCCCCTCCCCCGCCCACACTCTAACTGGTGAGTATGAGCTCCATATAAAACAAGTCATCGTTCACCTGAAGTATAGACGGCTGTCTCCGATTGCAGAGGTCGTCCTATACCCAGAGGTCATCTTGCTATCATGTCAGCAGGACTGTCACGATTATGACATTTTACCTGATGATTAATTGTGAGTCAAATAATTGCGACTTACGATTTAATTGTGTTTCTGCTTGGCTTTTAGGCGTCATAAACAAAAGTTGCACAGGGCAGATACGACAAATAACATACATAATTTAATTAATTTAGACTTAAAAAAATCAACATTAATAGTGGACATTTCCACTATTCTTGAAAATGTATGAATAGTTTTAACATGGAAATGATTATGACGATTATGCAAAACATAATTGTGATTATCTCAAATAATTGCAATTAGGCAATTTTACTTTACTTGAATATTTCCATTTTTTCAATACTTTATACTTCTACTCCACTACATCTCAGAGGCAAATGTTTAACTTTTTACTCCACTACAATTATTGGACAACTTAAGTTATTAGTTACTTTGCAGATTTCGATTATTATTACGAACCGCATTGACACGGAAGCTTTCCCGGATTTAATGGGTTAAATTGTTGTGGTGTTTTTGGCAACAACCATGAAGGATGGTCAAATGAGGTGGCGGGGTAGCTTATGTTTTGTCGAGAGACTGTCCTTTGACCTGAAAAGTCACAGATTAACTTCCCCAGCAAAAGGAAAAAAAAAATTGAAGTGTACAACCCGGCTTGACGTGTCCTTGAGCCAGACACCGTTGGCCCTGCCAGCTGTTTGTACACTGCCCCCGTGTAGAAACCACTGCGCTGACATCGGCATTTATGTCAGAGAGTACAGTGCGTGTATTTCATAACAACATGGGTAGTAAAAATGTTCCCACGGTCGTTTGTTTCCGTCAACCCCCGCACAAAAACCCCACAAGGCTACAACTATTCCCAAATAGACATTTCATGGCCACTCTATGATTGGCTTACGCTTGTTTTTCTTTAGGCTTGTTTTTTTCTTCAGTGGTGGAAAAAGTACTCAACATTTTTACTACTTTAAAAGTATCAATACTCCAAATCTCCAATATAGAAATAAAAAGTAAAAGTCCGGAATTCAAAGTGAGTAAAAGTACAACATTATTGGCATCAAAATGTACTTAAAGTCCAAAAGTAAAAGTACTCATTATGCAGAATGTTGCATTTCAAGTTTTCAAATGTATAAAAATCTTTTGAAAATAGCAGATCTACAAGCTCACAATTGTGAGCTTGTATCGGCTATTTTCAAATGGCCAAAATGTATATACTGTAAGGCTGAAGTGGTTAATGTATGTGTTGTAATAATAATAATCAAAATCTATAAAGTAAAGTAAAAGGTTTTCAAATAATTGTAGTGGAGTAAAAGTACAATATTTGCCTCTGAGATGTAGTGGCATAGAAGTAAAAATACCTCAAATTACTTACAGTAAGCACAGTACTTGAGTACATGTACTTAGTTACTTTACACCACTTGGTTACTTTACACCACTGTTTTTCTTGACCACAATGTTATATTACATTTTTATAGTAGGTTATTTAGCTAGGTTCATTGTTTACCTGTATCCTATAGTTTCAATGTAGCCTACAGATTATTATTGTGTTAGTAATTGTTTAGACTGATGCTAGGTTATTGGTTTACTCGTGATCCTAGTTTACTGAGGCACTACATTGTCTCTCTGCATTTGATGCATGATTCCTATGTTGAACAGGTAATCATTCATACATTCAAGTGGTCTGATTAATAGATGTGTTTGATTTTGAAACAAGAGCCTTGTTGTGTTATTTCGACTTTTTTGGTTTAAATCAATTATTATATAAATGTTATTTCATGGTCAGTCACTTCATCCTGGTGCTGCAGCTGTAGGCTATCCACAAGTTTCCCAGGGCGTTATGGGCATCACTTCCTGTCAATTTGATCAGGTATCAAATCGACAGGAAGTGATGCCCACAACGCCCTAGGAAACTTGTGGATAATAGTTGGTCAAATATTAGCCTTGTGCCTATGCACACAGCCTGATGGATTAAAATAAGCCTCCTGCTGTCATTTGTAATTGCTGAAGGATTGATCGCTTTAAAATGCTAAACATGTTTAATATGGCTCTGTTGCACTTTGTGCTCTAAACCAGAACTGAAATGCTTGCTTCTGTAGCCATCTGTTTTTGTTTTTAAAGAAACCTTTATACAGTATATAAAACAAATTGTCAGATAATTGCTATATTATGCTTGTTGAACATTTGACATTAAGGCCTAATTTCAACAAATGCTATAAAACTGTGGATATCATTATTGCATAAACAATAAGTTGAAGAGTACATTTTGCAGGGTTCAAATCATGTATACTTTACATTATTTCATACCATTTTTCCAAAGCATACTTTTATTATTAACTTTTTCACATATTGGAAACAATTGCCAATTTGCAAAACATACTGGTGTATGGTTGAAGCATTGTATTTCCTTGTGATTATTGTATAATTAGGACTTGTTACACCCATGTTACAGAAGTGTAATGCAGTAATGCAGGTGTAAGACCTGTTGTGTTTGTATTGTGTCATATGGTTTCAGGTACTGTATGTGAATCCGCAGCTGATAAAACTCTTAAATTGACTTGACATTTTCTCTTAGCTGTAGCCAAACTACTGTCCTGACTTTTATTATTACTGCTGTTCCTGCTGTGACACCTGAATCTCCCATGGGGATTACATTACTTTTTAAGGGACTTCAGGGCTTGATAATACTGCTTGAGGCACCCCAGAGAGCCTATACAGTTGTATTTCTGTAGGTTTTTACATATTTGGTGAGAGGAGAGAACTTTGTGATGACTGATGGGGCCAGGAGGAGAGTTGTTGATGTGGTTGATTGGTGATTTGTGTGGTTTATTATGTCATTGGAGATTCATGGCTTCTGCATCATAATCTGAACAGCGACATCAACAAGCTGCTGATTAGACCCTAAGTGATTGTATATCAATTAATTACGTGTGAAACCTGTTCTGGGCAGAACAAAAGGAACCACCAAAAAAAACTGTCCCTCTATGGCCCTGGGGCTAAGCCACTGACCTAGTTGAGAGCTGCCTCCGCCCCTGCTCTCCAGCTCTTTATTAATCAGAAAATGCATTTTCCGGTCGGGATACCAATTTTATCCAATCAGGATAGAGATACAGGATACAGATTAAACAAGTGAACTTGGAAGTGATGACACAAATAAATGAGCAGACAAAATAGGAACTGAAACAATATCAAATTGAAACTGATAAATGGGTACTCTATCCTGATTGGCTGAAATTTTGCAACAACACATTTCTATTTTGGTGATGGCTCGTTAATACAGGTTGGCGATTGTCGCTTCATCACGTCAGTTACAATCGCGCTCTGTGTGCATGTACTCATCACACAAACAGCAGTTTCAATGAATGTGAATAAATTGCACAAAATAAATGCTGTATTCTGGGGGAAACTTTCGCTGAAAATAGCAGATCTACAAGCTCACAACGTACCGCCACGTTTATCGGGCTATTTTCAGCGAAGATAAATTATTTAATGTAGACTGAAAACAGAAAAGTCAAGTAGTATAGAGCCCGAGGGTCTCTGGTCAACCAAGGATAGTGTTTAAGTGGTTACATTGAGTAACTGGAAAGACATAAAAAGGGGAGGCAAGCATGAACATACCTGTCCTATTTTTGCATTTTCACACACAAAGGTTTCATGAGGGACGGCCAGCTCTGGAAAGTATTCGTTGATGTCCAACACATGAACAGTAACGGCCACTCGACTGGTCAACACTGGACTGTCTGTAAGAAAAGGATATTGAAGTCGTTTTATTGTCATGCTGTATACAGACACACACACAGCATGCACAGAGTAATGCTTGATTTGTACTTGGTTGCGGACCACGTCACACAGAGAAAATAGCTCATATACAAGCTTACAACGCTTCACATTTGTGACGTTTTGTGATCTTATAGATCTGCTATTTTCAGTGGGTGGAAGCGGCGTGCACACTACGTATAAAACATCCTTAAACAAAGTGCAATGCAATACTTGTATGCTGTGTCCTCCAGATATAAAGGGTGAATAATAATACAAGAAAATATAATAATAATAGCATAAAACATGACATCGAGTTTAATAATTGTGTGACCTCCCTATCTAATGTTTAGCCATCAATAGTAAGTTAGAGTGATAGCCGAGTTTAATAATTGTGTGACCTCCCTATCTAATGTTTAGCCATCAATAGTAAGTTAGAGTGATAGCTAGTGTGCAGTTTGTGAACAAAGCCACACAAATCACAATGCGGAATTCACTGGCAAAGCAGGTTGGCTGGATCTATCCTCTTTAGCACTTTTTATAGCGTGGCTCTGTAGGAGCTGAGCTGTCTAAAAGAGGGAAGGTCTGTGAGTTTGTCTGTGTCTGTCTGTCTGTCTGTCTGGCTCTCTCTCTCTCTCTGGCTGTTTGCCCTGGACTGTGTTCTGCATTGTAAAATAAATACAAAATAAAACAAACACACCAACATCTCTTGCATTACGTTCCTCTGATCCTCAAATATATAACAGATAATGTAAACGGCCTTGACCTTGATCGTGCCCTTGACTGAATTGACTTTTCCACCCCAGACGTTAAGCATCTCTTCGAGATTCACACCAGGATTCATGAAACATCACTCAGCCGCTCTGGAGTTTACAGCGCTCTGCCACTGCTGCAGGCAGGGTAATGACTGGTGAAACCTTATTACACTGTACTACTGACATCAGGTGGATATCCTCAGTATTTACATTTTAAGGGTCGACGTTAGCAGATAGTAAATTGAAGTGTCCTTGAGTAAGAAAGTCTGCACACCTCATTCAGAATTTCTCTAGATAGGAGAGTCAGCTATATGGCTGGAAACCCCCGAAAATTTTAACAAACAAACAAGCAGTGTTGGAAAGTAACTAAAGTAATATGTAACTTAAAGTAATATTATTACTTTTTTCCAGTAACTAGTAAAGTAACTAATTACTTTTGGCAGGGAGTAATAAGTAAAGTAACTATATTACTTTTTAAACAAGTAATATGTAATAAGTAATATATTACTATGTTTTAGTAACTTTTCCAACACTGCAAACAATCAAACATTAAAGTACCCACCCCCCCCCAACAACAAAAAAAATGAAAAGAAAAAAAGGCAAGGTATAAAGGGCTGCTTAAGTGGTTAATGCAAACACAGTGTGTGACTGTATTATTAAGCGATGATGGGAGGGACAGTGAGGTAGAGATGAAGCATCTCCTCACGACATTAAACCGTTCACAGCGTCCCTATAGGAAGAGTACAAGCTATATATATTTTTTCAGGTGCTGTCATGGGGCTGTAGCTTTAAGAAATGCATCCCATATATTATTAATTACAGAACTAGAGCCTCCCGGGAGCTGCTAAAGCACAATTATACACGTACACTCCTACCAACGTCGGAAAATCTTCCGGTTTGGAAAGGTTCCCCCGAACTATAGTGTGGAGAGTCAGGACACCTGGAGGTGCACGGAATTCCGAGGAAAAGTTCTTGGACCGCCGCTCTCGAAGCCTCGGAATGACGTCAAGTTGTAGTAGGAATTAAGGAGTAAGTCAAAACGTACTGATTGTTTGCAATGACTGTAAGGGGGAGATGTTCCTTTCCTTGTGCCAAAGCCGAACGCAAGGTACACTTTATGGATTTGATGCGGGACTAAGGCTCTATAGTGTTGAAGGGCTTAGTGTGCACTGTGCGTGCGTGCGTGCACGAGGATGCATGGGCGGTGTGAGTGTGTAGACTCGGTGGGTGGTGGAGGACGATACAGGGGACAGTTGGGGGTGGGTGTATGTCTGCAGCTCAGCCTCACAGGGGATTGGAGATGCAGCCATGCCTCAGTTGTCAACCTGTCAGTGACCTTGATAGAAAAAGCAATCTTCGACACTGAGGTAAGAAAGAAAAAAAAAAAGACGGACAGAGGTTTTCCTTTTTGGTGCTGTGCACCAACTGAAAGACTAACATTGATGTGAGGCAAGAAAAAGTTGTTTTTATTTATTTTGGCATCGCATCATCATATTTTCTGATCTCGATTTTAAACGGCTTAACACCTTCTGGGTCTTCAAAAAGCTATAAACGCTGTCTTTGAAAGTTACAGCTGTTTAAGATAGCTGGGTACAGCGGGTTATCTTTCCCATCATCCTCTATCAGCTGGGCTCCTAAATGGGACAGCTCATCTCCATAAGTATCTGCTGAGGTTGCTTGGCCTGTGGTGAGTAATATATCTTTCACTCCACTAGATGGAGCAATGGTATAGTGGTTTTATTGAAATTATACTGGAGTCAGCATTTCAACAACACCATTATGCTCGTTTTACTTTATTGACTCTGTCCAGCATTGCTTGAGTGGTCAACCCTAAATATGGCTGTCCGATATGGCTTTTCTACTGGATGTAATGCGATAATTAAATTGTTTTTATTGAAAACCTTCCAGCTTTTTATGGCATCAACCACAGGCCTATTAAAAAGGCTGCAGACATGGGGATAGAAAGGTACTTCAAAGTGTGGACTCCATGAATTGATGGTGTAATTAAAAGGAGAAGTTACATTACACACATGCAAGCACACGCACACACACGCACGCACAACTGCACACAAATATGCACAATATTGGCGAGTTTAATTGCAATATTTAACAAATCAAACAAACCATCACCCAAAAAAAACATTCGGCTACTTTTTTTTCCTTTCCACATTATGGTTACATATGTGCATCTCCTTAAAAGCACCACTGTATTTCAAACCCCAAAAGACACTGTTATTCGTACAAGTACAAGTCCTCCAGCTCTGTATGACTGCTCTGTGTCGTGAGTCGTGACACATGGTGCTCTAGCTTTGCTGCATGGCTGCTCTGTGTGTACAGCAACACGTATGCTTCTCCCTTTGCTGTATGACTGCTCTGTGTAGAACATCACACAGTTCTCTCTCCCCGTGCAGCATGACTTCTCTGTGACGAGCATCACACGGCGCTCTCCCTTTGCTGCATGACTGCAGTGTCTGGCTGTGTCTCAATAGGTGGCTTTGTGTGTGCAGCTCTGAGATACAGGCTGGGGTCTCCAGACTCAGAAAAGGCACTGTGTACTGTAAATGACCACACTAGGAGGTGGCTTCACTGTCACCCAGTATTTTCATTCCAGTGGGGCAATAAACAAAATACATGGGGGAAAGATATTGTTGATGAGGATTGCGGGACATTATTATTCCATGACTTTGCCCTCTACTCAAACGAGCCATTATTAATGTGGGCTTCACGCAGCATTGCGTTTGTATATTGTTTATCCGTTTGTTGCTCTTCATGGTTTGAAACCTGCTGCGTGGGAAACAGAGACGACACCCAGCCATACAAAGTTTTAAATAAAATAAGATAAAATACAATGTTTCACAGGAGGATCCATGACAGTCAGCCAAGACCCATAAAGGGAAACTCTGGCAAACCTCAAGCCAAGGTCAAAAGAGAATCTGAAATCAAACGCTGTGCAATGAAACTGCTGGGTTCTGAGTGAACATATGAAAAGATGAGAAAGATACTCTCCCTGCAGGTATCACTGCACCATGGAGTTCATCTGATATATATATTTTACCAACTAGCCCTGTATTTGTTTGTGGGGGTGTGCGTGTGTGCATGTGTGTGAGTGTGAGTGTGAGTGTGTGTGTGTGTGTGCTGCTTACAAGGACAATGGTCTAAAGGAATGCTGGATCTGGGCTTGCAAGTGATCCCGATCGGAAGCCAGTGTGGGCAGGTTGATAAGAAAGGAGGTTAAAAAAAATGCACATGGGTGGGGCTTGGGGCCACTGATACGGCCAGGTTTGCACAAAATACAGTCCTGCTGTGAGCCCTTCGTTGCTCGATTCATGTGCCAGGCATGATAGGCTCAGCCATCGGCCCTTCGCCACCACTGCCATCATCCCTCCTCCTCCTCCTCCCTATCCCAATTCCAATACAACAAACCACCAACACAAAACACACACACTGACTTTTGACTGCTTTCCATGAATTTTTCCTAAACTCTAAAAGTTAACCATCACCACTATGCTTAATCTTAAACCTAAAATGTTCTCACTTTCCATAATCTTCCTAATCTTTCTATCCTGATGAGGACAATTGATCTCTCACACACACACACACACACACACACACACACACACACACACACACACACACACACACACACACACACACACACACACACACACACACACACACACACACACAGTACAAGTGCATACATATCGAGAACAGTATTTAGATTTCATCAGCCATGACCTTGAGTGGAAGTGGCTAATACTAGTTTCCAGGGCGATAAAAAGCTTCAAGTTTTGACAGGCCTTATTTCACAGCCAGCCCTAATGAACACACAGAGTGGGTAATTTTGATTGAGCACCAGCCAGCCTCCAAGATAACGACTTTGACGGCTCGTAGCAGATCTGACGACTTGATGACGATGGATTCGCTTATTTATCTGGGAAATTTGCTCCACTTCCTTCATAAAAAGATAATTAGCTTGATGATACATCTTAAAGTCACAGCTACACTATTTAAAGCTCACTCTTTCTTGGCATTGCTTCACACGTCTCTGCCTGGCGGGTTCTGCTTTGTCAACAAGCTCTCGTCGAATGTTTACTGCATCGCAAGGAGGTGGTGAAACAAGAGACGCACCACATTGACATTGCTTGGGGGGAGAAAGCAACAACTTCTCTTATGTTTTCCTTTTATTTAAATTGTGTTTTTTATACTTATTCCTTCATTAGGGTACCCTTTTATCTTCTGTGTTAGAGATACTAAATGAAACCTTTATGATTGCAATTATGTACGTACATGTTGTTTTGATCAAACCTGTGGAGAAGAAGCTGTTAATAATTCAAGCAGGGCAGGGTCTAATAACAGCCGTAAAAATAGGCGTGGCATATTTGGACAGACAGACAGACAGACAGGACCACAATGGAAACAAGTCCCCAAGACTTTTTTGGGTTATCCTTTTGCTTTTAGCCTAAATGTCTGACTGTACCTCAATCAATCAATCAATCAATCAATCAATCAATCAAAAACAGACAGACAGACTGCACAGTGAGACGTTGTTCTAGATGGCGGTACAGACAAAGCAGACAATGTCCTGAACGTAAACCCTGCAGGAGAGTCATCATCATGGTTTATACTTTATGGTCACCCATAAACCTTTCCAACAAAATGGGATTGGAGTATTGACGTGAGGTAAGAGTGTATTAAATCCGTCATACAGATTACGGTGGACGAAGGACAATAACACCTACCGTGTACATTCATCACAATCGATGATGTTGTCATACTTACTAAGTTTGGTTGCCACGATGGAGATATTGTGCTGGGCGATGCTCTCTCTGTCGAGGGGTTCATTGGTAGAGATGGTGCCCTCCACCGGGTCGATGTCAAAGTAGCTGTCCAAGTCACTCTTCCAGTCAATGGAATACCTACACAGAACATTGGGTTAATGGCAGCCATTTCGCGCACAAACAAGATAATTAAACCAGTGGTGATTTCCCCCCTGGGACTTGTGCATATGAGTTGAGGTGTAATATAACGTGGCGTCGCCTTCATTATTCACTCTGAATGGCAATTTCAAGGAAATATGCTGAACTTTGCATATACTGTACATACTCTAGTACTGCGGGCACATGCACACACACGCATGCACGCACACGCCTGCACCCACCCACGCACACGCACACACACGCACGCGGCAAACGCTGAGTAAACGTTTTGCCAGGAGAACATAAATGAATTTAACACGCTACTGTATCAAACAGTATCAATCTCTCACAAGCTACAAACGACAAAGAACGCCAGACGGATGGTGCGGCACGTCCTCTGTGAAATGTGGCCAATACCCCAAAGCTGGACCATAAAACACTCGTCACAATCTTGAAATCACGTGGCATACCACATCCCACACCATTTTCGCTGTTTAAGCTTAAAAGACAGTTGCTCATAAATATGTATGGTGTATGTTTTTTTTTCCTTCACTACACTGCCTGTTGCCCAACCTGAGTCAATCATTATGAGACCAGAAGTCCAATGCAATATTCATGAGAAACTCAGCCTAAGAAGACCTCAGTTCCATCCAATTCTACCATTTCAATTTCCAATTACCCGGGTTCATTCTTTAACCCTGTTTGCTGGGGAGTCGTGAAGCCGAACATGATCTTGTCCAAATAGCTCAGTGTGAGTGTCTTTGATGAATATTACACAAAGGGTTGAAAGGGTCGATACATTGAAATTCCCTCTTCAGGGCGGAATGCAGCTTTTTTGCGCTTCAGGAAACAAGCCTTGTTTCATGGGGTTTAGTTCGAAAATGGAATTCTCAAATACACATTGATAGGGAAGGTGGTCTTGTATAGATCAAGAAACTGTCTAGGAGCCCACACACCACAGGTCTGATAACTCCAGTTGCTGTTACTATGACAACTCAATTTCCCTTAAGGGATCAATAATGGTCTATTAACTCATTCAGTGCCACATGACGTCTAAGACGTCACGTTTTATCGCCATTGTTAAGCCCTGAGCGCAGTGGCGTGGGAAGGGGGGGGCTATGGGGGCTGCAGCCCCCCTGGTGATGGGAAGAAAAAAGAAAAAAAAAAGAAAACTTTTTAATTTTAATTTTAATTTTTATAATATATATATTTTGGGAAGACCGCATGGCTAATTTGGATCATAGCGGTCTGTTACGGTCATGGATGAACTTCAACCTGGTGTTTGCACTGTCTTTCTGCCTTTTTGTGTGGGGAAAAACACAGAAAACCCCCCAAAAAACGCAAAAAAATCGAGTCCCCCCCACGCACAGCCCCCCTAGGTATTAAGGACTTCCCGCGCGCCTGCCTGAGCGCCACGTGACGTCTAAGACGTCATGAAAAAAAAAAAAATGAAAAAAATATATTTTCTTTTTCCTTTTTTTTGGGGGGGGGGGGAAAAAATGTTCACAACCCAAGATATCATGATTTGAAAATGTGCTGCTCCATTCACTCTTGTTTAACTTCTTACTGAAAAAGGCTGTATCTCGGCTCCTAAGCACTTTTCTTTTACAATGAATTTTTGGCTCTGGCACTGGGACAACACAACCAGAAATAAGTCTGGCACTGAATGAGTTAATTTCAATCTATAAATGCACAGAATCTCTGTGTGTATCTGTGTGTCCCCCGCATATCTTGAGAATATTCCGACCAATCGACTTCAAACTTGCCGTGGGTATCGCCAAGGACTGAGGGATTGATGGTTGTATAGAAATCTATATTGACAAATCTCAGTATCTTGTCTGTATGTGTGTCTGTATTTCAATGTCCCATTTTCTTCTTCTTATCATTTTTTTTGTTGTTGTTTACAATAGAGGACAAAATGCATTTACTCAATACAATCTCCATATTTTAAAACAAGATAAAAGACTACACACATCAACGACTTAAGTACATCACAAATCTAAAGTCTGCCTCAGCATGCACTGCCTACTGTAGATATGAAAATTAATTACCGTGCTATCTACTTGAATCATAATGTGATGTCAGGCCACTGAACATTACTGACAGACTTTCGTGGTGAGAAAGTCAATCTTAGGGTATTTAACACTCTAGCAATTGTTTCTAAGACACTACGGTTTTACATCCTCCCAAATGTCTGAAAGTTAGTGACCTCATCGCTTCTAATAGACTGTGCGGAGGCACAATCTCTCAAAGTGGTGTGAACTTTAGGGCACTTAGAAATCAGTCAATGATGCAGTATTCATGATGCTATATTCTGTTTGCTTCAGTGACGGAAAACAATGCATCGTCGTACTAAATATCCTTGTCTTCTCCAAGTGTAAAAGCATAATTCCCTATGCATGATGGGTCATTGGGTCTATTGCTGTATGGGGAAGAATGCGAGGCCAATCTCGGATGGCACAAAAGAACAAAGTCTGCTGTTGTACTGATGAATATTTTACATGCTCGAGTCACAAGTGGGGAAACACACAACAAAGTAAATCAGCTTTTGTGTTTTACAAATCTCTTTCTTGTCCATTCTGTTGTTTCCTCTGTACTATTAAATATTCATGATAAAACAAATAACCCATTCTGCAACAGGTATTTTTTCCATTTGTGTCAAGCTCTCTGAGTGGGGTGGAGAGTACTCAAATGCTTTAAAACAAAAGCCAAAGGATTATAAAAACAAGAACATGCATTTTTTATCATATACCGTTTCTGCATTTGCAAGTCTATTGTTGTCTTCCACTCTATATGTATTTTAAGGCAAGTACACAGGATTACGTTTGTGTGCACGTCAATGCGTATGTGAGAGAGAGACAAAGACGGGTACAGCGGGTACTCGCAATTTGTATCGTTCCCGACTTTCATCGTTCGCGAGCAGGCCAATTTCCAAGTATATGTACACATAAGTACCTGACAGGGCTGCTGCTGGCATCCAAGTCCTGGGCCGTGACGGCACCAATGATGGTGCCGGCGCTTGTGTCCTCATACACATCCATCAAGTAGGCGGGTTTATTGAATACTGGGGGCTCATCCACATCCAAAACGTTAATCTTCACGGTCGCCGTGTCTTTGAAGGCCCCGAAGGTTTGGAATCTCGGGTCCATGTGAGCGTTGGAGGCGTCCACCTTGAAGGTGTACGACTTCTTGGTTTCGAAGTCCAACGGCTGAGGGGGGAAAAGAAAACAAATGTGGAGTTTAATAGTAGGCCCAGTAATAAAAGCACCGGAAAGATACTGTAGATGTAAAGATGTAAATACTCTGTTGTGCAAAGAACATATTTTCAAGCCAGTAACATGCAACACATAGTTAGCTTGAAAGTTACGCTTTCTGTATTAATAATTAATGAATAATAATGTTTATTGTCCCCAAAGGGATATTTGTTTGTTCAAAAACACAAAAAAACAACACATAACCAAATAGCACAAAACAACATATCACCAAGACAACATGAGGTCCCCCACTGTAATAACCTTGAGGAGTTCTCAGTTGACTTCACACTGCACCACAAATGTTTACACTGACCATGTTCAGGAAGAATTATAATAAATAATACAAGTCAGGTACAGAGTTTTTGAATAACCCTAATACCAAAGGTCATGCAATGTTTCATTCCATGTATGTATTCAATTCAATTCAATGTATTATCATCCTGCATTTCATCACCCACACCTGCAACCCAGGACCTTACAAAAAGGATGGAAAGTGTAAATGTGACTTTTATTTATTGGAATGCCTGAGGGCAGCATTTAATTACATTGGTTATCCCGGCCGTCCAATCAGTGCCCTCAGAAGGCAATCCGATGAATATAAGTCACATCTGCATGGAAAGCAAGATTAAGGTGTACAGTAAGGTGTAGAATGACATGCCAGATGTTTCAGAGTTGTGCCATTTATTCATAATCCAACACCGTTTACAAACATTTCCTCATGACAGTGGCTATAGCCTCTGTAGGGCTGGCAGATACAAAAACAGACCCCTCCCATTTCCTCAAGCTGGTACATATAGACCCTGGACTATACCACCACCTCCACAATACAGGGCACTGTCAAATTCCTAACTCTAATACACCCTTCAACAACAACATCTACAGACACTCAATACCAATTACTAATACAAGTAAAATAAATAAGTCAAAGTAACCAAAGTAAAGAAATACCAAACAAAAACCCAAACCAACAAAAATCCTCCAACCACACGCCTCTGTCTTCCCTGGCCCCAGCGAGCTCAGACGAGCGAGTTCAAGTTACGTCCTGATGGGGACAGAATCGTAAATCATGTTTTCGGGTGAGCGTTCTTGTATTCGGCACAGTTGCCAATCAAAGTGACTACTTTGACTAATCACAGCGCGTCTTTTTCCGGGACTTGGAACTACACTGCCGTAGACAGTATTTACGCTCCTGGGCGTACATTCCCCTGAAACCCCCGTCGCCAGGAAGCAGACCTCAAGAGAGGCATTATTAGTTGGATGCTCACAATCACAATACAACATAACCCAGTAACAAAAATAAATCATGTATTAGGCACTGCTAACATCACCACAGTCAATATACATATACGTTTTTCACCTTTGTTCATCAATGCTTTCTCATTTGCTAACCGGTAAAATGTGTGCTTGCAGGGAGTTACTGTCTGTATACTGCCATTCATTCTCGATAAATCAGACACTGTTTCTCATTTATTTTGAAAAGAACATAAGCTAGCTCCATGGTTGAAACACAAACAAGCACAGCTAACTTCAGTTGGTAGCTAGCCTCTGTAAAATTATCACATTTGGAGATTGTTTTTCCTCCAACTTTGACCAAACTGAATATTTGGCTGAAGCTGCCCCCATAAAAGTACTTGAATGGTCTGCCAAAGGGCGAATCAATGTGAAGGGTTGCACATAATACATAAAAGACAGCCAGCAGAACCAGAGCAAATTTGATGCCCTCCCCTATACTGTACCTCCGTCAGTGTGTGAGAAAAGTCAAGTTGTAGATTTTGTGGTTCAGTGAAACTTCGCCCTTGACAATAGCTCTCAGAACAACAGCTTAAGGGGTGTTCTACATCCTCCGCCTCTGACACACCGGCTCAGAGTCAATTAGTCAAAGGCGAGGGGAGGGATCGGCGAACCGGCCCGCATCTGCAACGGGTGCTTGTTCTTCTGCCGGTCTCCTGCCCTCTCATGTGTGACCAGGCTGCGGTTGACGAGCTTGCGCTCGGTCATGCTCCACTGACCACGGAGTCACATGAGAGACATTCCTTTCTGTGTATTTCAAATTGACTAACACACACAACCGCTGTGGCAGCAATGCTATCTGTCCAAGCCAGGCCCGTTTTGCTTCTCCGGCATGTTAACAGCTGGTGAGAGCTTAGCAAAAATATTCTTATTTCAAGAGATGGTGAAGGCAAGGGGAGAGGTGTGCGTGGTGGAAGTCACAGGAAATGGGTTATTCATGTGCGTGCACAGTTTAAAATGACCACCCTACTTGTAGTTTGAATGCATGCACATGGATTAAATCCAATCGGATCCAATCAGAGACCCAACACTTGAAATCATGATGGGGTGGGGGAGAGTGGGGGCAGTCAGGATTTCACAGCAATTGCAGATGTTACTAAAAGCCAGTGCCTCCCTTCCATCTCTTCTCTGTGGTGTTGTAGGTCTCTGCTAGAGCACGTGTCTATAAAAAGTAAAGGAAAAATGTGAATCTGAGTCAATCTGAAAGCAATCATTGACCATCAACCACTGTGACAGTTTTGATTACAGTGCACCAGATACAACTGAGTGGGCACAGCAATACAATCCTTCAACAGGAAATACACTCTGCACTCCTTCAATCTCTGGCTGAGAGGAGACCAAACTCCCTTCATCCAACAGTCATCCAAAATCCTAAACTCAGTGTGGATACTCGCCACACGCCAATCTCTGCGACCATTACCGGAAAGACTTCACACCGACTTCAGGCTTCAAAGCAGCCTAACAGCAAGCTGTATGGGAGCTTGTTCGACATTTCAAAGTTTCTTTCTTTCTTTTTTCTTTCTTTTTTTCAAATAACTTACACAACATCTAAAGTCACCTTGTAGCTACAAAAACAAAAGAACTCCAGTGTATCTTGTGATGCTGACATAAATGCTGGCTCTGTAATCAAACACCGAAACATTTCCTAATTTCAAATACCCACAAAGTGAAAGCACATTGTGTGGGTATTTGAAATGAGGACATTTTAATATTGGAAGTTGATTGAGATTTAGTTTTAGTCACATTTTATGCGTTTGATGTTTGCTTTTAATTCATGAAATCTAGTTTTAGATATTATTGACAGGTAAAATTATACCTAATGGAAACAAATAATGATGCTGCCTCCGCCTGTCCAATCTTTAACTATTAGTTACTGTGTGCAGTTTGTGCATGAAGCCACACAAATCACAATGTGGTGTTCAGTGGTATAACCGCACTAGCCTATACAGGCTGCTTGTGTGAATGTCCTGTGGTGACGGTCTATTCGGCCAAATAGAAATACTTGAAAAAAAGTGCCTCACAAGAACAATGTTGGTGTAACTAAGAGATTCGCTGGAAGAAAGTATTTATTACATGCATACATTTTCAAATATGACCCAAGTTCCACACTCTTCTTAAGATTCACTTTCACTTTAAGGGATATTTTCAAACATGTTGGGGTCATTGTAACATCTACTCATCTACGCTTATGTGAGCACCCCAGACAGTTTTTAAGTTGCTTGATTCAGTATTTGGATATTTGATATTCGTTTTAATAAGACATGTCCGCTTCATATATAAATGTATATGATTGAGTTTTTTTCCACACACAAGGCCCTGCTATAACTAGCATGGATATTTAGCAAAAAATATGTTTTGCGAAAATATCTGTTTAGAAGAATATCCATATATGTGTAGTCAAGTCTGACTATGCCTGGCACATTTATTAATTTATTTTAGGAATTCCACTAACGATTGTTAGAAAACACATTAGCCAATGATGTGCTGGAACTCACCTTGCAAACTCAGCAAAACCATATATTGCATGCTAATGATTGGTTGATAGGCATAACACCTCTTTGACTACCAGAGTATACAATTTGCATAATAAAGTGTTGGCTGAGTCAGCTGTCCAATCCATCTGACCTTTATTTAATTTGTTGACATAAAGGAATTCAAATATTGTATAGAGTTCAGTTTTAATGTTTTATTTATTTTTACAGCGATACAGCAAATTAGATAGCGTCCCTTTTGCGTTGCGATATAAAGGTCACACAATAGGTGGTTGTGTGAAAGTGCAGTGTTTTGGGTAAGCAAGAGAGAAATAAAGAAATAAACGGAACGACTATCATGGCGTGCTTGGAGCCCCGCATGCATGTGCAGACAGCAATGCATAGCTCAGCTGAAACATACACAGGTGGAGAGCGAAGGCAATGGCACATACTGTAAGTGGACAGCAGGAGGCGTACACTATCGGCCTCATTAGCCACAGTCTCACCATGGGAAAACGTCGCTCTCCAACTCCACACATCATTACAATTAGGATGGAAGCCCAAGCCCTCACCTCCATCCGCCACCTCTCCCCAGTGATAACCACGTCTAATCTTCACGTAATTGGCTAGCCGGAGATGGAGACGTGCTGAGCTTGGCATACACTGAGTGCTGAGCAAACACGAGGAATTAATTTCCTAAATGGCCCAAACATTTATTTTGGAGAAGAAGAAACAAAGTAAGTTCATTGTTTACTCTACAGTATCTATACAGCAGACTGCAGCCTGTTATGGTGTTTCTCTTTTGTCAGTCTTCAGTTGACACTTTCTTTTAATTGTGTGCCAATTTATTTTAATTATGAGGAGGGTGCTTCACTTAAAATATCACCATATCTTTCCCTATACTTATCATCAAACACTTAGTTCTATGGTCCAAAGTCACGTCAGCCGACTCACTGTTCCATTCATTACTGCTTCTTCCTTGTGCTCGATCCATTTCATCCAGTCTGGTACACGCAGTAGAGCTTTACAAAAGCGTCAGGCTGTATTGAGGATCTTACATCTGCACGGCCAAGACGAGAAGCTCTGTCCCGTGAATTATACACCCCTCAGCTCCTCGGCAGATGGAAAGGAGAGAAGTCATTTTGAACCCTACTGAGGGATAATTCACTATGATTAAATGTCAGGTGAATCCCTCAGATTAACATAGGTCTTCTGGCTGAGGCAGGGGCAAAAATGAAGAATGTCAAGAGCTCCGGTGCCCTTTATAATTTGTCTGACTCACGTGATGCACCGAAGTACAGTCGCAGTAACCGGCGTTAATGTCTCTCGCCACAAAATCCTGCAAATAGGGTTGGAAATGGGGGTGATAAAGGGGTAATGAGAATTCCTGTGCTAATGAGAAGTGTGGCTAATGTGTCAATTCTTGAATTAGGGGAGAAAGTGAATCAGATCTGGAGGTCATATCTGATGGTGGCTGTCTGACTACATGTGTAATTGTACCTTCACTCTGAACCACTTATTGGCTATACGCCACGGACTGGTGCTGCATAGGCAAATATTACCCATTAGATAATGGCTTTTGTTAGTGCCAATATAGTTATGTATAGCCAGGTGTATCGGAGATCTAGCCCCTACGTTGAATTTAGATGTCACCAGAAGTATTGGTGGAGATCTCCGATATGCCTGACACTGAGACTAGGGCCAATGTGTCTTACCACTGAATCAATCATTTCACTCTCTCCCTTAAACATGGCATTGTAAAGCATAACGTATATAATACATAATTTGTTGTAATGGATATTGGATAAATGGTGTGTAACTGAATATCGAATCTCACCTTCCTATTAGCTATGTATAAACCACATGCAATGAGGACAATGAGTTTTGTAAGTAAATATCACCCATATCCATGCATCCCATTGGTCATAGAAAAAGAGGCAGAAAAAACGTTTGTGTGAGTCTTGAGTACACCAGATCGAATGCAACTCCTGTCATGTCTCACATGTCTTCGCCCCTCTCTGCCCTTGGTCTCCGGTCTCTATACAGCACACTCTCAAAATGTTTTGTCTACTTGCTTTGTGTCAGTAAGCAGGTTTAGTCATTTCAAACAAAAACATGTTCTCCGCCAGGCCGAAAGGCATGGCGAGAGAGTATGTTTTGCACCCTGTCCGTCCGTCCATGTGTGTGTGTCCGTGTGTGTGTGTGTGGGCGTGTCCGTCCGTCCGTCTGTGAGCAGCTAATCTCCTTCACCGTAGACTTGATCGCAGCGAAACTGTGCACACACACTCCCTGGATGCCAATTCAGAACCTCTGCCCCAAAATGTTCACAGTACTCCTACAGAATTTGGCCAAACGTCACGCAAATCGGTACACAGTATCTCTATAGTCATTAAACGATGCGTCAAATCATGAACACAGCGTGCAATTTTGCACGTACATTCCCACTAGGCCGAGGAAGAAATGCTACTTGAACTTTTTCAAATCATCCGTTTGATTTTTCATATTCCATCCTGATTGGCTAAGATTGACATGTAAAGTTTGCAGGAGTGGCCCGTAATGAACAAAATGCCGCAAATCAGGAACGCAGTGTCCAATTGCCGTGAAACAAATGCCACCCTTTCAACATTGCCCTATTATAGCGCCACCAGGAGGCCGTTTATTACAAACAAATTATTTCATCACGCAAACCGGTACACATTATCTCTATAGTCAAGTGATCAAGACGGATCCGTCCGATTTTTCACATTCCATCCTGATTGGCAAATTCTCTGAGGAGCAATTTTTTTGAATTGATGCAAGCACAATGGGTTCTACTTCAGCATGCAATATTTCCTGTGTGTGTGTGTGTGTGTGTGTGTGTGTGTGTGTGTGTGTGTGTGTGTGTGTGTGTGTGTGTCACATACCCATAGACATATTAATTAACCAAAACAATTTACATGAACTTACATTTAATAACTAGATTTACATATCAATGAGGAACTGTCCCTGCAAATAAACTGGTAGAGTACCCGTTGGATTTACCAACCCGGGGAGAGAGTTGACTCAAACATGGCTTGCTTCGCCATTCTGTGAACTAACGTTTTTCCACTTCATTATACCCAGACATACTATACCCAGACAAATTCCAGTATATCCTCTGCTGCGAATTTTATCAAATCCTATATGCAACAATTAGGTTTGAGTTTCATCCCTATTTGACATGGTGAGTTCCTTCAGCGACGAGGTCACGTACAGTGCCACTTCAGTGTGTAGGCGCTTCAGCTTGTGCTGATTGTCCAGCTGCAACATTATCCACAGGGCTGATATTGCAGCTGACCAGCCATTGGAAGCTTACAGTATCACCCGCTTGGCCCTTTAAGCACTTAAATCCTTAATTGACCGGGGTTCCCCAGGGGTCCGTACTTGGCCCTCCTACTCTACATCAAATCTCTTCACACAAAATTGCTATTCAGCTATTTTTGCTGAAAGTTTGCCTACTTTGACATGCCCAGAATTGGGATGCTAGGATTCAAGTAGTTAACCCATTAAGACCGGGAACGGAACGCATATGTGTCATTTTAAGAAGTCTTTGGCTATTCAAAAATAGCAGATATACAAGCTCATAGTGCGGCACTCTGTGCAAGCTCATAGCGCGGCACTCTGTGCCGCGCTATGAGCTTGTAGATCTGCAATTTTTGTTTAAATCATGATTTTTTTGCAAATCTTTGAATATATATTCTTTAAAGCGAACATTTGTAACTCAAAAGGAGTCCCTGGAACAACATATTTTACAAATGGTTGCTTTAAAAAATATATATTTAAAGACTTCCACAAATCTTCAAAAGATTTCAAAAATAGCAGATCTACAAGCTCATAGTGCGGCACTCGGTGCCGCACTATGAGCTTGTATATCTGCTATTTTTGAATAGCCAAAGAAATCTAAAATGACAGAGATGCGTTCCCGGATTGAATGAGTTAATCACCCCTCATCCAGGCCCCCAAAAAATAATGAGTGCTATATTGGGTGCGGGGTGGGGCATTTATCCTGAGCAAGCACACATTCCTAGCAGCCTTGGTTGATAAATGAATGAACTATTGAATATTCTGTCTCATGGGCGAGCGAGTCATTTGCCATTCTCTCTTAATCATGACCTACTTATCCAGGAACTGTCATGTCACATAGTTAAATATTACCCGCATGTCATTGACATCCACAGTATGCTTGGATCCTTGACATCCATACATGCCCATAGTTATAGTCGTGGAATTACACCTCCTCGTTATATATAGGGCCAGTGATGGAAGTACTCACGTGTTTTACTTAAGTAAAAGTATAAATACTGCAATGTAGATATACTCTGTTACAAGTAGAAGTCCTGTATTCAAAATGTACTTGAGTAAAAGTACCAAAGTATCAGCATCAAAACATACTTAATGTACCAAAAGTAAAAGTACTCATTGTGCATAATGTCCCATTTCACAAATCAAAATAGCAGATCTACAAGCTTGTAGATCATTTTTCAAATGGCTGAAATATATAGGGCTTAAGTGGTTAATGTATGTTTTGTAATCAAAATCAAAATCTACAAAATGATTAGTAACTAGAAAATGTGCTCCTCGGAGCACAAGTCTCCGCCAGCAGACCCGTGCTATTTTAATAGCACGGGTCGTCTTGGTAGAACGGGTCGTCTTGGTAGAATGCGCGTGGTTTTTGGTGTTCTGCAGGGGCGACTGAATATGTAGTGTCTGCATCTAAAAAATATTCTTCTTGAAGCAATGTGTCATATGGGAGTCGTCGTAATTGACTGGTTTGTTCAAATGCTTGTCTGTCTTCTTCATCTTCATTGTCTTGAACAGTTTCAGCAGTTGATTGGTGTGTTTGATCTATGTCAGTTTTCTCTAGTGCTACATAATGTCAATGGTCAATGATCTATGTCAGTTTTCTCTAGTGCTACATAATGTCAATGGGACAATGACTTGGACTAGGGACAATGACTTGGACTTAGCTCCCCCTCGGACACACCTGTGTACTACAAAATGTCTTTTTGTTGCACTCCCTCATGGAGCTACTTGCGGATTATACTAGGGTCAGTCCACCCTAGGTGGACACGCACTGACCTTTTGCACCTTAATCCCATGTATAACGCACTGACTTTTTTTGTCTTTTTTATTGTGCTCTTTTTTTCTCTAAGCACCTTAACGTCCATATGTATATCATGCACAGTAGAAGTATAACATGCACAGTATACATACATTGCTGCTATGCTCAGGCACCTTAGTTTTTTATTATCTCAGGTACTTTGTAAATATGTAGATAACTTGTCTGGCCTTCTGTTGCTCTCTTGTTTTGATCTCCTTCCCACTTGCCCCCCACCCTCTTCTTCCCCCCCCCCCCCTCTTCTTTCTATGGAAATTAACGTTGCGATGGGAACGATGTACAAAAACGAATTTCACCCACTTTTTACCTTGTAAACCTGTGATGTGACAATAAAACTGATTCTGATTCTGATTCTGATTCTGATTCTGATTTGATCAAGGTGGCCAATTGTTACAGTATTAGACCTTTGGCCTTGTTGTGGGATCAATTCAACTCTATAGTCCTCTTCTGTGTTACTGTTGTAGATGAGTATGCTTTCTTAGCTTTGGCCTTCTGCGCCTTTGCTTGACCAATGTTAGGTGTTCTCAGAGGGACACACACACAGCACGGACGGGTGATTTGTACTGGAAGGTACTGTTCCAATCAAGACTGATTGATCCTGTCTTACCTCACTTCAAAAAACATAAATGGCTTTTTGAAGTGACACTTTTACATTTTATTTCGTCATGCGTCCCTCTAGCCAATCAAAGGCATTGGTGTCAACATATTGACAACGTGTCACGTGGAGCTTGACCAATGTTAGCTTGGCTAGGAGGGAGGTGAACACACGGCGGGACGAAGCGAAAACATACTCTCCGCCTCCGGCGGAGACAACTATAGTTTTCCATGTAATTATAGTTGAGCAAAATAACTAATATGTGCCTCTGAGATGTAGTGGAGTAGAAGTTAAAAGTATTGAACATTTGTAAATACTGAAGAAAGAACAAATAAACCCTCACAATTGTACATAAGTACAGTACTTGAGTATATATACTTAGTTACTTTCCGTAACTGTATAGGGCACAACCACAACAAGGATGAACGTCAGCCGGGTTGGATTTGTTAAAAGAGGACAGGCCCACTTCCTCTGATGTCAGCGGTGGTGCTCTTCAACACCACAACAAAACATGCTTGAAATTCTAGTTGTGGTGCCACAGCCTTTGATATGTAAATGTGCACCTTCATTGCACTAGCAGTCATGTTGAATGGAGGAACCAGGGTGCATTTTTGGAGGGGGTTCCAGGGTGAGGTGATTTGAGGTTCTAAAGATGATTTTTGCAAATACATAACCAGAGACTAAAGCATAATTTATACTTTGTCTTGCAACCATGTCGCCAAAAGAAGCAACATGATCCATTTTTTGAAGTATATATTTGGTTTAACAGGGTTTGTGGCAATCTCATAGGGAACACTCCTGTGCATATTCTACACACTGTATTTGACACAAAATGTTATTTGAATGTGTGATGACAGGAAATACAAGACATATTTGTCATAGATTTACAATGGAAAAAAACTCAAATGTTACTGCAAATATATTGAGCAGAATTTTCTTTCTCTCTCTCTCCTCTCTCTCTCTCTCTCTCTCTCTCTCTCTCTCTCTCATCTCTCTCTCTCTCTCTCCTCTCTCTCTCTCTCTCTCTCTCTCTCTCCTCTCTCTCTCTCTCTCTCTCTCTCTCTCTCTCTCTCTCTCTCTCTCTCTCTCTCTCATCTCTCTCTCTCTCTCTCTCTCTCTCTCTCTCTCTCTCTCTCTCTCTCTCTCTCTCTCTCTCTCTCATACAGATCCCAGATCAACGTCCCCAGACCCCTTGTATTGAAATGTCATGAAGATGTTTTTATTTGATTCATTTTCAAAGAGGAAGCAGGATGGTATGTATTTTTAATAGCCTCTCTACTTCTTATTTTTTGTGAATGTGCATGTGTGTAGAGTTCAGTGTGATGATGACATAGCCTTCTCTTCTCTCCAAGGGCCCTCTCCCTTCCTCTTTTACTCCACTAATGAGGGGGACTCTCAGCCACCAGCACCAATGGGTGGGTCTAGTTTTCTCCATTTGAGGAGGCTTTATCGTGTCCGAGCAGGTCATTATCATGCTGATTCAGCTGTTTCTGCTGAAATGCAGGTATTACCCAAGGTAACAGGCTGAAGATTAAAGAGGGTTAGGAAAACAGTGCCGTTTTAATCTTTAACGTGTCGGGGCCTTAAAATCTCATTAATTTTGGTGTTGTATATTTACAATACCACTTATTAATCATTAACACCCACTTGTGTGGTTTATCCTTTGAGAGCTCATCAAGGCTGAGCTAATAAGGCATAATGCGGCGCGCACCCCTCTAAAGCCTGATTTCGATTTTGTTGTGCAATCGGTGTCACACACAGAAAACAGCCAATTTACGTTGATGGGTCCCATTTTGTACCGTTTTCAAATGGATCTAAATTGTACCATTTTCCATTTGTATGTCAATATGGTTAAAATTGGCTGTGCCTCTAGGAGCCATATTGTTTTAGTTTCTGCCTTTTTGTTATGATTTCGCTTGTCCTTGTAGCAGCCATGGGTCTGAACTATGGGCTACAGAACCCCCGTATCGCCAGTCTGTGTTAGACTGTTTAACATTTCTTCCCCTGGAATTGTCTGCCACACGGTTTTGTTGTTATAAACATTGTGCACAGCATAATGTCACCACAACCCTGGTTGCCCAGGAAACGTAACAAGTTGAGTCATAACTGACGCTGACGTTATGACGCCAGGCGTAACCCCACGTCATACTGTATGTATATTACTCTGTATCTCTGTTAGAAGAATATATCTGGAACCATATGCTTTTCCGACGCTTGTAAGATCTCTTCTCAGGAATAAACAAAAATACAAATAACAAGAAGTTTCCTCCGTTTATTGATTAAGGAAATGAATTAAATTAATTCCTATCTGACCGATAGATATGGACTGGTATTAACTGGGGGAAAATAATTCTAACAAGCTCACAAGCGATATTAACAAGTGTGACACCCATGCATCTAAGTATGACTCAGGCTCCATTTTTAGTCTTTTCACTGCAACTCCCACACACGATCCACGTTTTTATTAAAGTTTGATTTACAGTCAAATCAAACATCTTCAGCCAAAGAATGACCACATTAGTTCCAGCAGTTGTGCGCATCAGCTCAGACACCAAATTAGTTCCGGAACGCCAATCTCAATCTCAATGTCAAACGTATCTACCGGAAATTCCTTGCGGTGGGCCGTCACGCGCCATCAGCGACTCAGTGGTTTAGAGAGGGAGGCCCAGGTCTAATAATCTCTTTGTCGGGAACCGAAGCAACTTATACTGCCGCCGGGCTGACTGACAGATCAACGAGATTCTGCCACATGGGAGATCGCTAAAGACAAAACCCCATCGTGTCCCCCACCTGCTCACTGCCGTGACATCACTGGTCAATCGAGCGGCGAGCACAACGAGCATATCATCATCACACGCATGCTTTCATGATCCACAGAGCTGTTTGATGTCCCATCACATTCCAGGGATGGGAGGGGGGGGGGGTCCTCTTTAAGGCCTCAGGGCGAAAAGGACGTGAACGCTAACTTGCTCGTGCTGCCATCAGTCACTTTGGTTAGTGTCCTCGGCTGCCTCAAAGATCCCCCCCCCCCCCCCCCCCCCCGCCACAGCTCACTCACAGAGATGTGCTGTCCTCACTCCCACTGCTGCAGTGGAGAAGTCGCAGTATACTGCTCTAAAGGGGACAGTGGGTTAGGTGTCAGTGCTGACACACTCTTTGAACCACTTAAACCCTCTATTAGTAAAAAATAGACCTGAGTCACCTGGACCGTTTTTTTTCCCCCGTCTACAGCAAATCTCTTTGGCAAAAAAATACCCGATCTACAAGCTCACAACGCACCGCGAGGCGTGTAGATCTGCTACTTTTTGGCGGTTCAAGTGGTTAATCTATTACACCCCCCCCCCCCCCCCACACACACACACACACACACACCTCGCCGGGCCTCTGGGGAGACCGGGCCACCCTATTGACTCCTGAGTTCAAATCTTCTCTCGGTTTCGCCCTGCTACGTCTTTTCTTTTTCTATTCCTTTTATTTATTGAAGCACTTTCTGGATTTTTGCACTTTTGGGCATGCACAGGGCAATATGCTGACGGCGGAAAACGCCAGCGCATTTGTCAATGAGCAGGGCACGGGCAGGCACTGAGATTTACATGCGGCATGGCAGCCACACACACACACACACACACACAGACGCGCGCGCGCGCACACACACACAGAGTTTATGCATGCAGACACAGGGTGATTTCTGCTTGGGTGTGAAGTTATGTTATAAGTCTGTGTTAGGAGCTCTGTACCCCGTGTTGTTTTGATGCATGTTCTGCTCCTCACTTCTCCTCCTCCTCACCTCCTCCTCCATTTGGCCTCTTTCCACAGCAGGACCTAAAATAACTACTGTAATTTCACCCCCCTGCTGCAATGATCGACTCACCTCAATCTATAGAGCAGCTTCAACCTCCATCTCTATGGCAACGCGGAGACGAAAGTTCTGTTGGCGAGCAGAGGTCTTTGACACCATTTTGTTGAATCGTGCCGTTATAGTATGTCGAATCAAAAGCAATTGCTGAAGGAAAAATCTGTTTTATAAAGTTCACAACGTGTCTCATGAGCTTATAAATCGGCCAGTGGTGGACAAAGTACTCAGATTTTTTAATTAAGTAAAAGTATCAATACCACAATGTAGAACTACTCTGTTGCAAGAAAAAGTTCCGTATGCAAAAGTTACTTGAGTGAAAGAATAAAAGTATTGGTATCAAAATGTACTCAAAGTACCAAAAGTAGAAAGTATGCATTAAGTTTTCAAATCTATAAAAATCTTTAGAAAATAGCAGATCTGTGAGCTTGTAGATCAGCTATTTTCAAATGGTCAAAATGTATATAGGGCTGAAGTGGTTAATGTATATTTTGTAATGATAATCAAAATCTACAAAGTAACTAAAGTTTTAAAATTGTTGTAGTGGAGTAAAAAAGTACAATATTTGCCTCTGAGATGGAGTGGAGTAAAAGTAAAAGTACAGAAAATAGGAAATACTCAAAGTACCAAAAAATGTTACTTAAGTACAGTACTTGAGTAAATGTACTACACCACCACTGTAAATCGTCTATGTCTGTGATGCCGTCATACGGTGGAGCATAAATTATGCATTACACAGGCATCATGCACGCATACGATCCACAAATCTGCGAACGGATCAGTGAGCGGCTTTGTCACCCGTGGTCCATCTTTACGAGAAGCCCAAATGCCACGGGATTGATTCCCATCGATGGCAACGCTGCCTGTCAAGGTGTCATTTGTGCGTAGGGTGGGGCCTAGGGGCCGCATAATTACAAAAACCTGTCCCGCTGTCAAAGTGTCCTTGAAACACAGAGCCAACTACCTGATCACAGACTTTATGTCCCACTGGGTGAGAGTGTCAGCTCGTCTAGATCGCTCTGTCCCCCTCTGAAGAGTTATTCAATTCCCAAGCAAAAGGAAATCACCTCAATCTATAGATTAGTTTCTAAGCTCTTCTCATGGCTAAATTAAGATGTTATGCTAGTAGAATAAAGTATAGTCGACAATGGAACCTGAAGCATTTTATTGTGTCATTAATACAGATATCCAGAACCCAGACACGAGTCACGACTCTGGTTTGAATTTCACGACGCTAGTGTGTCCATCTCTAACGGCGCGTCCTATTGATGTCTGTTATCTCTTTGAGACGCGATGATCTTGAAACCACAGCCTTGTCCCGCGTGCAAATGTCTCCTATTGCTGTGCCCCTGTTCTTTCCTGATAGCCCACATCCAGTGGTGGACAAAGTACTCAACCCCAGTACTTGAGTCAAAGATACTCAAATATTACTCAACTACATAATGAGTGAAAGTTGCTCCGTCAATTTTGCACTTGGGTGCTGGAGTACTTGCTTTTAATAATACGTGAAGTATTCAAAGCATTCAATTGTACGTGTTTTCTTCTTCTTTTTTTAATACTTAAGTATTCAAGAGTACCAGGGCCTTAAAGTCCCAAACTTCAAAGGTAAGCTCAAAACGTGACGCATCGCGACTCATTGTGAGCTTGTAGATCTGCTATTTTCACTACATTTGAAATAGGGCTTAAGTGGTTAATTTATATTGTACTTTTTCCCTTCCTGGAAATGTAGTCGAGTCAAAAGTACAATATTTGTCTATGAAATGTAGTGGAGTGAAAGTAATAGGTATCCAAAAATCCCAAGAACAGATACTAACAAAATGTACTCGAGTACAGTACTCAAGTAAATGTGCTGTTGTTCGTTAATGTCCAACACTGTCCACAGTCAAGTTAGTGGTGTTGGGGTTAGCGGCCTTTTCATTACCAGTAGGAGTTGCCAGTGCAGAAACATGGACACAGTCCCCTGCTGGCTTTCACCCACATTGTCAATTAATGTTGGTCGGAGCACCCGGCCAAGCTGGAGGCACTACTGCAGGGGAATTGAACCCAGGTCTCAACAACCCTTCTACATAATTGTGAGCTATAACATATTGTTGCTGTTTGGGTGGAAACCTTGTACTGTATGTTGTTACTTTTCAGGAAATGGAAAAAAGAAATACCTGCGTGCCACTGGATCCAATGTAGTAATGATTAGTCGCAAGCTCTTGTTAATCCTTTTCACTGGTTCAACCCATAGAATTAACCACTTCCAGTTTAAAAATGATAGCCAATCTACAAGCTAACAACGCGTCACAATTCGACACGTTGCTAGCTGTGCTAAGTAGGTCATTCATTTACGAAAAGCATAAAAAGTTGACAGAGATACAAGGTCTCTGCTCCCGACAGCTAATAATGTTCTGTGTGTCCGGTATGCACTTTGCTGGTTGAAGGCTACAGTTTTTCTAAAACTAATACCGTGAACATATTTGACAATAGAGGTCTGATTCTGTCATTTGCAGGCAATTAGTGTGATCTGTGTATTGAATGTCTGCGCTTCCACCATGGCCCACGCCTTTGACTAATGGCATAATGTTATGAGAAGTGCTGTCCAATAATCTTTAGAATTGTCCACAGAGTGAAGAAAAATGTTGTTTTGCTTGCTGGGTGAGTTATCATCACACAAATAGGAGCCACATTGGTAAACAAAGAAAATAAGTCAATGTTAATTAATTTAATCTGTTCTTGTCTTAATGCTATTTTTCTTCTAACGAAAAATATTATAAAAAACAAACAAAAGATAAGCCCATAATTTAATTAAACTTTCTCAACTATGCTCCACTTTTCAAGGCTATGTGCAGATCATTTCAAGTGTTTGAAGGCAATAACAAGCAGACAAGTTAATTTGTCTCACTAGACGCCTTAACAGACAACGTCACACTGCTAAGAACCAGTATGCGCGCGCAGGTCGGCAGCAAAAGAACCTCTCATAAGATGCAATGTAAAAGTGGTCACAGCCTCACATGTAAAAATGCATCCCATCAAACTTTCAGATGCTGTTTTTCTCCCAGTATGGAGGAAGAATGCTTAGGATTTTTAATGTGATCTCTCGCTCTTGAAATATATAATCCTTGGTTTCTGTTGTGTGTAAACAATAATAAATCAAAGCAGTTGTCCCCCAAACCCCACCTCCAGTGGCTGTCATAAGACTGGAGGGAGCGCTCTATGATCATGGCACCAGAACCTGCTTGGCTCGCGCAGCTGCAGCCCGTCAAGCCTAATTTATGCTCCGTCCCGCGAAGGTGTTGCGCGCAGAGAACGGACGAGAATAGCAGACCTTAAAGCTCACAGAGTTCGCATCCGCGACGCGGTTGTGAGCTTGTTCGTCAGCTGTTCTCGGTGCGCATTACCGTTGCGCGATGACGTATACATCTCTCGCCAGGGCGCACCTCACTAGCCTACACACAGAGGAGGTTGAATGAACTGAAACCAGCGCACCCCAAAACAGGAGGTTTGGGGATCTGTTGGGAATTTATTACATGAAACAGTCACCTGTGCGTCCAGTCTCAATGTTTGTAAACAAATAATTGGTCTATGGGCAGATGTTTCTCTCTTTTCTGATATCATAACCCAATATTAAAGTAATACTAGGTAACGTTTTCAACAAAACTAAAGTTAAATTGTATATCTTTTGTGAGTGGCGAAGGTTTCACAACACCCAATCCATGAATTTCACCCCCGGAAGCCTTTTATTTATATATTTTCTATTGAACGCTGTCGGGGGGGACTTTCCTGGGAAAATGACGTCATCTGTGTTTGGCCAGGAACTACCGCAACGGTTTCCTGTTTGGCCAGGAACTACCGCGCTAATAACAAAAAGGAACCTCGCGCTGATTTGAAGAGAATGTAGGATTGGAAGATCGAAAAAGAACAGAAAAATAAAGCACAGCTCATGGTAACTAATGCTCCACTGGCTAAGAGAAACGATCCGCAGATAGTATAAAACAATTAAAATAACGCTTTTTGAAACGCTTCCGGCTTCCGGTGAAAACAAATGGAATTCTGGGTAATCGAGGACTACGGAAATTGTATGCAGTGACGGTAGTGACCAGCAGAGGTTGCTAAAAATCGTTATTTGTACAACTTTAACAATAAATAACTTTACATAGACCTGTTTTAACTGATTACCGGTAAATTGACTTACGGTACCCTAAATGCCCTTATGCCACTCTAAAGGAATTTGTGGCGAGCCGTGTCAAACATCTACAGCATGTAGCCTATATTAACCGTACACTTGGGGGTATTCGGTTTCTATAATGAGATGGTCCTGACTCCTGTATTTAAATGGCTTCCCATGGATTTAAGCCAGCGAGTCTAACGCCGCACATGTTGTCATTAAACAAAGTCATGTGGAACACATTTCATAAAAAACGTAGCAGGCAAGCGTGTCCTCCCCCCTGTGTGCTTAGAGGCGCTGGACTAGACGAGGGGACCTGCACGTGGACAAATTGATGTAAACAATATTTAATCTGACTGTAAGCCGTGTGACTAACACAGCCCCGGGATATCATGCTATATGGTCCTGTGTGTGTGTGTGGGGGGCCATTTTGATCACCGTGTGTGAAGCTGTGTGCGTGTGAAGCTGTGTGTGTGTATGTGTGTGTGTGTGTGTGTGTGTGTGTGTGTGTGTGTGTGTGTGTGTGTGTGTGTGTGTGTGTGTGTGTGTGTGTGTATGTGTATGTGTGTGTGTGTGTGTGTGTGCACGCGTACACATTACATATGTCTCTGTGGTGGAATCCCGTGGTGGATGTAATCTATTGTCTCTCATAATCTTGTGGGTTGCAGATGGGATGTAGAAAGACCCTCCCCTCCTCCATCCATACCCAGGCTTGCTCCCCGTTCTACTATATCCACAGACAGACCATCATCCTCTGGACCCATTATCCTGACTGATCCTCTTATCACAGCGAAACCTTGCTGAGTCCTTAATTTGGGGGTCTGGCAAACCCAACAACCCCCCCCCCCCCCCCCAGAGAGAGAGAGAGAGAGAGAGAGAGAGAGAGCGCGTCAGAATGGGTGAAAGGAGGGCACATACAGTACCACATAAATAAGGCATCTGACCTCGGTTCAAATCCGACCTGCAGGCACTCCTCTCTCTTCCCCCTTACCTTCCCTGTCTCTCTCAGGCGCGCAAATCCCGGGGGGGACGGGGGACGGGGGGGGGTTTCGTACCCCCCCTAGCTGAAATGCCCAAAATAAATCTTATATAAAAAAAAAGAAAGAAACAAGTAGAAAGAAAGGGAGAGAGGCACACCATTGAGAGCGGCAGAGACAGAGAGACATTATCTAAACAGATTCTGCTCTCCCCCTCCCTGGGGGGTGTTGGGGGGAGGGTGATGCAGTGGCAATCAGAAACAAGACAAGTTCCGGGGCGGGGGCGGGTCCAGCTTCTGGAGAAACACAGCTCTTCATCTCCCCAGTACCTACAGAGTTTCTCTCTCTCCCTCCCTCTCTCTCTCTTTCCATCACTCAAGCCCACGATGATGGAAAAAAAGTACCCCCTTGTCTTACTTGAGTAAAGGTAGCAATACCACAATGTAGAAGTAAAAGTCCTGTATTCACATTTTACTTGAGTAAAAGTATAAAAGTATTGGCATCAAATTGTACTTAACGTACTCATTATGCAAAAGTACTCATTATGCAGAATGTCCCATTTCAGGTTTCAAAAAGTATAAAAATATTTTGAAAATAGCAGATCTACAAGCTCATTGTGAGCTTGTAGATCAGCTATTTTCAAATGGTCAAAATGTATAGGGCTGAGGTGGTTAATGTTTGTTTTGTTATAATAATCCAAAAAGTAACTAGTAACTCAAGTTTTCAAATAATTGCATTGGAGTAAAAGCATAATATTTGCATCTGAGATGTAGAAGTAAAAGTATTGAAAATAGTAAATACTGAAGAAAGTAAAACGTACCTAAAAATTGTACTTGAGTACAGTACTTGAGTAAATGTACTTTACACCACTGCCTACAAGCTCACAACATGTCGAGGATGCGACGCGTCGTGAGCTTGTAGGTCTGCTATTCTCGGCCTCTCTCGGTGCGAGACACCATCCCGCGACGGATTATAACTTAGGCTTCAAACTACTCACACTTTATTTTCGCTCCCTGTCACTTTTATTCCCCTCCTTCTTTCACTATTCTTTTTCACTTACCTCCCCCCCCTCACTTCCTCACTCCCTCTACCTTTCTTTCACTCTCTTTCTCTCCCACACATCATCCTTTTCCACAACTCAGCAAAAGGTTTGAAGGTGGGAGGCACTTGTCGTTTTAGTAAATTGCTCTAAAGCAGCGGTTCCTTTTCTGGAACAGGGCCGGCGTTTGGAAAATCTCGCAAGTATCCGCGTATTTATTTTTCTAACACAAGGAAAACTAATTTTTCAAGATTTTAAAGAAAGAAATACCATGGCATTTGTTTTACATTATGTTTTATATCGTCTCTTTCGGGTGGAAACCTCAAATGTCCAAAACGGTTACTTTTCAGGATTCAAATTCAAAGTATCGCTTTGCGCCACGTTTCAAGCTTGTTTATGTTCAATAACGTCTTAGTAGTGTTTGCTAATTATTTGGGGGCCCACTTGCGATATCCTCAAGACCAGGGGTCTTCAACAGGTGCTCCGGGACCCCTAAGGGGTCCTCAGAGTTACTACAGGGAGGCCTCCAAATGTTTGTGTGATATTTTTTTTACATAACCACTTGAACCCTAGCATCCCTTTTCAGAGCACTTTAACCAAAAGATAACAGATTTACAAGCTTGTAGATTGGCAATTTTTGGCAAAGAGGTATAGGTGTAGACTAGAGGGAAAAAGGAGCAGATCAAATAAATTGGAAAAGGTTTAATCTGAACGAAATTGTATACAATCTAGAGGGGGTCCCTGCTTCATCTCTTTCTCAGCTACGGGGGTCCTTGGCCTGAAAAACGTTGAAGACGGCCCTGCTCAAGACCCAACCAGTGGGCCCCAGCCCACAGAATGGAAAATCACTGAATTACCCAGAAGGTCCCCTGCTGCCAGTAGCTTTGTGCAGCAGCGTCCACGAAAGGGAAGCATCCCCCCACAGCCCCATTGTTGTAATGGCAGCATATCAAAGGCTGCAAGTGAGACAATGGCGGCGCAAAAAGATGCCTCCTCGCCCATCTATCTTGGGTATTCGCCATATAAACAAATAAATGTCCTCATTTACATCATAATTGTGCCGGCGTCGCATTCTGTGCCGCCATTACTCCTCGTGAGAAGGTCAGCGACGAGTGATGTAGGGGCGCAGACGGAAGTCGGCGCACCGTCGTCACGCAGGCATATACTAAATGCGTGCATGAATGCGTGTGCGCACGCACACACTCGTGCAGAAAATGAGGAAAGTACACATGTTCGCACACGGAACGTTTAGTGTTGCATGCACACGCACAAGAGCATGCACACACACACTCACAAGGGAGTGAGGTGAGGTTTCATATCGTTGTTGTTGTTGGGCAGACAACTCCTATCTCCATATTTCAACTGTGTGTGTTTTGTGTAAGGTAAGTTGATGCCCTACTTTGTCGTACTACAGTGTCACACAAAAGTAGCAAATAATAGCCAATCTACAAGCTCAAAATGCACAGCGATGCGACCTGTTGTGAGCTTGTAAATTGTAGGATGTTTTGCTTCTTTTTTGTGAAAAGTTAAAAGTGGTAAATGTTGAACAATGGAAAGATTAACAAGAGCGTGTGACTAAATGATAACTACATTGGATCCATTAGAACACAGGTTCTTTTTTTTCCATTTCCTGAAAAGTCTCTCTCTCTCTCTCTCTCTCTCTCTCTCCTCTCTCTCTCTCTCTCTCTCTCTCTCTCTCTCTCTCTCTCTCTCTCTCTCTCTCTTCTCTCTCTCTCTCTCTCTCTCTCTCTCTCTCTCTCTCTCTCTCTCTCTCTCTCTCTCTCTCTCTCTCTCTCTCTCTCTCTCTCTCTCTCTCTCTCTCTCTCTCTCTCTCTCTCTCTCTCTCACACACACACACACACACACACAGCTGAATCTTTTGGGGATCAAAGCATCCACACTTTGAGTGCTACAGTGTGGCAAGTACTAAAAATGTGTCCATTAATGAAAACGAAGAAGGATTTGCACGGGAAAAAGAGAGAAAGGAGCGCATCTGTTTGGCTGGAGTAAAAATCCTCAACAAGGTGCTCTTTGGTACAACTGGGTGACAAAATTGATTTACAAAAAAGGGTTAGAGACCAAGGCACTCTTGTGGAAAAAATTTAAAGCCCTTTATAGTCTGGCTAATGCATGGCAAGAATTAAAAAAAAATACATCAATGTCTTCATCAGGGTGACTAAACAAGATTGCGGAACAAACATGGCTCATTAACATACAGAATTGGTGACTAGTAGGCAGGCTACCCGAACCCGTGTTGCGGGTCCCGACTCCCCATCTCTCTTCCCATTTCCTGTCAAAACCCCCCCCCCCCCACAAAAAAATGTAGAGCCTTACAAAACCCACCATGAAAACCTAACCTATACCACTTAAAAGAGAAAAAGAAACAAAAAGAAAACGGTAAACAAGAAAAGGCTAAATGTTTTACATCACTGCCTTATAATAATAGGTTCAGTAGTAGAAGTGAGGATAGTCAAGCACAATATACACAAACAACAAAATCTCCAATACTATAAAAGAAGGATTTGCATTCCCCAAAAGAACATTTAGAATGCACCAGAAATCCACTGAAAAGCACATCCCTTTACAAACGGAACTGTTAATGTAAAACATTACAGTACGCACTGCATAAACATTGCAGTAAGCACGCACTGCATACAAAATGAGATGGAAACTGAACTACACTTCCAAACCACTTGTCCACTGTACCAAGACATCAATAACACAAACTTCCCAGAAGTTCCCACAGATTACAATCGCCCCTGGACAGTTTGAAAACATGGCTATTGACAAAAAACTACCATATCTGCTGGGTAAAGTACAACAATGTGCAAACACAGCAGCAGGATGTGTGAGCTGTTGTGATGGGAGAAGAATGTCAAATGGAATACAACCACCTTAAAGACACTAATTGTGTGCATTCCTGCACTGTTTGCACCGAGTGATCTGGGTAAATAGAAATACTGACACGAGACTTGAGACACCTTGAGACTTTTGTTGCACACGGCCCAATAAAATCATGAAACTGAGAAAACAGCCAGCAGTCAATAAATATCCTTTTCACATAGTTTCATTTACCTCTCGTTGTCAATGCAGAGGAAGACCCATTAGGTTGATATGTGTCGGTTGGTCTGTCTGGGAGAGGTAAATAAAACTATGTGAAAAGGACATTTATTGACTGCTGGCTGTTTTCTCAGTTTCAACGTTTAAACATTGCATTTGAAATAAAAAACGCTGCTATTTGTGCACAGTTTTACACTAGAGCACACCTACATTGCACCGCCGGTTGGACTGTTATGCCCACATTATATGGAGATCTCTGTATCTGTCAGTCCATGTCCCTTTTATGGCCATATATGGAGCTGACTGTTTTGTTTGCGCCTGATGGCATGACGACACATTGAGGTTGGACAACACACTCCATAATTGGGCATAGCTGTATTGGCAACGCCTTATATGTTTATGGCTGAGTCATGGTGACATGAGCGTGACGACGTGGTCCGCCCACCAACCCGCCGGCCAATTCTCTCTTAAGACAATTTTAATATAGGATAGGATTTAAAACATTTGTCCCAAAGGGAAGTGCATGCAAAACGCTGAAATACTGCTGCCATTTGTTTCAAAAGTTTATCCTCAGCTAACCTTTCCTACGTGGATGTATAACTATTTCTGACAGCACATGCACACATGGTTTTGTAAGATAGTTTTCTCTAAGTTGCAATGTATCACAGCTCTCTTTATACATTTATTTATTCAGATTTTAATTGCACATTATTTTGTGCAATTATTTTGTTTTGATTGTTTTGTTCCATTTTTGTTTTGGCAATTTAACGTATGTTTTCTCATGCCAATAAAGCCCCTTTGCAATGCATTGAAATGCCGAGAGAGAGAGAGAGAGAGAGAGAGAGAGAGAGAGAGAGAGAGAGAGAGAGGCTGTCTTGATATGTAGTGCGCGCCATGGTGTTGCGACATACAGTAGTGTGAACCAATCAAATTAACTATGATTACGACTATAACTAGTAAGTAGCCTTGGAAACCAATGTTTCCCGAGCCATAGGGGCAGGAGCCTATCTCCTGTTTCTGTAGCGTGAGGCAGCTTGATGTACAAGTACATTGCGCCAGCCAAGCTGTCCAACCCCCTGGACATGACGCTAGTAGTATGTCGCAGGGACCCAACCCCAATCCAACCCTTGATGCCGAGTGCCAAGCAGGGAGGCATTGGGTCCCTTTTTTGGGACCCGGCCGGGGGATTGAACGCCGACCTCCCAATCTCAGGAAGGACACTCTAATCACAAGGCCACTGAGCTGGTTACGACTATTACTAACTAATGTATACTTAACTATTGAGAGGAGAGGAATGTCTCAGCTTCCCCCAGCTACCACACACACACACACACACACACACACACACACACACACACACACACACACACACACACACACACACACACACACACACACACACACACACACACACACACACACACACACACACACACACACACACACACACACACACACACACACACACACAGTCTCACTATATTGTTTGAACCATCCTCAAATATAAATACAAAGTCATTAGGGTCTCATTATACCATTTGATGCTGGTTTGAACAGTCCTGAAATATAAATATGAAGTGCAATAGGAGGAAAGTGAAATACAGAAGCTACCGTGTTGTACGTCCACTATGCAATTTGAACATCCAATTTCCTTTCCATTTCTAAATTAAGGTTCTGACAGGAACAGGTGCAAAGCAGTGCACAGATCTTGCCAAAAAAAGGAAAGCAAAAGTAGTTTGAGGTGGGGACACATGCAATTCACTCAAACATAACATTGACACTTTTTTTTCACTAGCTTGCTCGCGCCGCTGTATGTCATGATGACCCCCTATCGGGATGATGGAATAATGGGTCCTCGGACTAATGGGCAGCCCCCACCGTCAGAAGCAGACTGTAGAGCTCCGTGACGCACGGGGCAAAGTCAGCTTCTGTCGAATCAGCGCTGTTCGAGTTGCTTACTAATAGGCCTGGAACCGTATCTCATCGGTCCTCGTCAACGTGCGATGTGACAGGAACATTTCATCGTGTCAACATCCGACGACAAAACGGACGCCGCATGGTCGAATCCTGTCCCGACTCATCACCCGTATGACACGGCACATGCATTGCAATTATATTTTTTTTACAAGAAAGGCACATTCTCCACTAGAGAACTGCATGCTTTAACTGTCTCTACTGTAAAAAAAAAATAAAAAAAGACAAGAGTGTCCTATCAAGAATAATATATATAATATACTTAATGGCATACAACCTATGACTACTTAGACATAAAAGGTGAGACACTTTTATGTTTGGCTTAAAAGAGATATTTGACGTATGGAGGATATGCATTTTTCATTTATGTGCACTTCAGGTTCTTTTGTTCAATATATCTTTGAAGTCAAGACAGCAGATCACTTATCTTCCCAGAATAAGTCATTTGAAGCACAAATTAGGCTTCAGGAAAACCTGCCACTTCTTGAAATTCATACTTTTTTTTTGGTCCACCTTTTGTGAGGAGGCATTTTTGATGATGTAGCCATTGCGTTATGCAAAGTTAGCTTTGCTCTGCCATTTCCTATTGAACCTCTCACCCTCCCGCTAAGGAAATGGCATTTAAATTCACCACGGGGGGCCACACTGCTTTCTGCAGAGAGTGGAAAGTCAACGGGGGGCTCAGTGTGGGAGTCAGTGTGCTAGGCACTGCACCGCATGAGGGTAAAGGTAGTTAAGGCAACTTGTACAGTGTAAAGGACAAACATTTTTGTCGCTGTCGGGTAGAAACATCGTATGTCCAAAATCAATACTTTTCAGGTAATGGGAAAAAAAAAGAACCTGTGTACAAATCGATCCAAAGTAGTTTATTTAGTCACAAGCTCTTGTTCATACTTTTCATTGGTTCAATACAGTATTTATAAAAACCCACATACTGTCACACTAAAAGGGAGATGCCGCTCATTTTCAACATTACACTATGTCATTATGCCTTAGTGGTGTTGTGTGGAAATAAAGGTCCCCACTTCTCAGTAGCCTATGGAACTGGAGAAACAATATGCGGGGTCATGTGATCAGTGATGTACAGCCGGTGTATTCTCTGGCCTGCCCTCTAGGCTGTCTCATACATAGATATATATAAACTAGGGCTGGGACTCGATTAAAATTTTTTATCTAATTAATTAGAGGCTTTGCAATTAATTAATCGCAATTAATCGCATTTTAATCGCATATACATTTTTGACCTGAGAACAGTGAAAAGCAATTTTTTCAAATGGATTTTGGCATACGTCTTTAAGTACATGTACTCAAGAAGGTATTTGGTATGAGGTATTTGCACTTGACTCTCGAGTATTTCCCATTTCTAATACTTTTACTCCAGTAACTCCACTATATCTCAGAGGCAAATATTGTACTTTTTACTCCACTACAATTTTTTTAAACTTTAGTTACTAGTTACTTTGCATATTTCGATTATTATTATAAAACATTACAGTAACCATGTGAAAATACTAGCAGATCTACAAGCGCAAGGCATTGTGAGCTTGTAGATCTGCTATTTTCCACCACTGGAGGCTGGTAGAGTGTGTTGTTGTTACTGTTGTTTTATAGTAGTTTAATTAATTATTCATAAAAATCGCGCGCATGTGATCCGCACCGCATCGTGGAATCCCCCCCCCCCAGCGCACCGCCGCCCCCCCCCCCCCCCCCCCTCCTAAACGGGACAAACGCGCGCGTAGGGGGGGGCATCCATTACAGATTCTGATTTGCCCAGCCAACATTATCAAGCAGGCATCATGTTTTCATGCACTAAGCTGGCTGCAGCTAACTTTATTGTTGTCTGTCATGTCTGAGAAGTGAGCACCACCGTCTGTTGGTGCGCTGTAATATCGGTCCGTCTGAAACTCGTGCAGTGAGAAACGTTCCACGGTGCAAAAATAGGTGCGATTAAAATGCGTTAATTTTTTTTACGCGATAATTTTTCTGCAATTAATTGATCGAAATTAACGCAATAAAGTCCCGGCCCTAATATAAACACTAGATGACTCACCCGCGCTGCTGGCCAATGGAGAACGACGTTGCCACATGGCGGCCATCTTGCAACAGGCATTCATACCATTAGGTCTATGGTGCATGTATAATTGAAATAACCATAGCGTGCTCAATTTTCATGGTTTGGTTTGTTGTAAACACCAAAGACGTAGTTATGATACTGCATACTTAATGTTATTTTCATATAAAATCCATGATTATAATTATAAGCATGCAGTATCATAACTACATCTTTGGTGTTTAGAACAAACCAAACCGTTTGAAAATCGGATGAAAATTGAGCACGCTATGGTTATTTCAATAGTACATGCACCATAGACATAATGTTATGAATGAATGTTGCAAGATGGCCACGGTTGAGCTACGCTTGCAATGCCCCCTTGAGCCATCTAGCCTTTCTTATATATATCTATGGTCTCATAGACTAAAATGGAGAATCTCATCTCCAACTGAAATGGCACTACTTGAATATAACATTAAGACTTGTTTCAGCCAATTCAGGTGTATTGTGTACAAGTGCCTTGTGAAACAGAATATATAACCATTATAAACTACTTTAGGATTTACTCGCAAAGCGGTTATTAATTCCTTCGCTCGGAGATTAGAAACGCGGAAATCAAAACATTTCTAAACAAACGGCACCAGAACGTCATCATTTTAAGCTTGTTTAGAAATGTCATCAGGTTCACAGCACGTCACATTGCGACGCGCTGTGAGCTTGGAGATCGGCTATTTTCCCTATAGGGCTTAAATTGTTAATTAATGATGTGTTTTTGTAAATTTGGGTCCCAGGAGACACCAAACGGGTCTTGAGATAATAATAATATCTCACATTTATATAGCGCTTTTCTGAGTACCCAAAGACGCTTTACATGTGTGAACATTTTTGGGAACCCCTGCTTTATATTACACATTGCTGAATACCAGCGTCAACGCCTGCAATCTTTTTAGGATTAGATGCACCATTTCTCAAAAGATGGATCGCTTCATTTGGAAACGGATGTCTCCGTTTGTAACAGGACCCTCTCAAGGAAAGTGTTGCACATATTACTGAGCACTCTGTCCTTGGAACATAGTCATCGATATCCACATCTCATCCACATCACCGGGCAATGAGCCAAACGGCTCCTCAATGCCCAAATACAGCAAAATGGAGCCGTATTGGCTTCTCTGTCTGAGGTAGTTATTATTTTAGCTCTTTGATATTGGATGAGTGATCTTTTTTTAACCTTTTTCTCTTGCATTTTTATGCAGTAGAGGTCGGTGTAGTGTAGAGAGACAGAAAAACCAAGGGCAGAGGGAGATAAGGAGAAGAGACATGCGAGACAAGAAAGCAGACATATTCAAACCTCAGTCCCCGGGATTCACAAGGAGCATAATGGTCTGTGCAATAACTGGCAGAGCCACCAGGCACCCTGGATGACTGATCTTATGTCATTGCCGCAAGAGGCCCAGCCAGTGAGTGAGAGGAGCTCAGAAACAAGGGCAATTCTTTTGTGGGGAATGGACAAAAAATACATAAAAGATGAAAGGATCAGCAAGCTACAGGGTTTGTGGCCTCCTTGTATTATTGACAAACAGTCAATAAAACATGATGATAAAGGAATTCATGACTGTGCATGTTGTGAATGTGCAATAAACAGTTGTGCAGCTCTTGTTTCTGTGGTTGCAAGAGAGAATAGCTTGCACATGTGGGTATGTATACGATGTGCGTTTCCGAATGGTGCATCCACCAACAATAAAATGCACTCACACTCAGGTGAGTGCATTTGAGTGCAGGTGGTTTATCGGAGACGATTGAAGTCAAAAAATTTATTTTGTAAACATTGTTTGCTAACTGGGAGCCAATGATCAGTTTGGCAGTCTTTGTTCAAGTTATAGCAGCGTAGTGGGGTGAGCTGTGCACAAACGTCTGCGAGGGATAATAACATTGGCAGCATTTTTGCACATCTTAGTGCATCCTTTCCCCAAATGCAGTTTTGGAGTCATGCATTATTTAAAAAGAAAAAAACTATTTTAAATAGAGCCAATTGCTGTTTTAAGGACAGCAATTAACATATATCTGTGGTTTAGAAATCACTTTCACTGACTGGGCCAATTATATTTTAAACATGTTACAGCACAAGCTAAACATATTATTTGTTTGTTTGTTTGTTTGTTTATATACTGTACTGTAAGTGCAGTTGAGAAACTCACTTTTTGCTCTGGAAACATAGCCTGCAGTTAACGATTTAGATTATTTAAAAAGAAAAAAACTATTTTAAATAGAGCCAATTGCCGTTTTAAGGACAGCAATTAACATACATCTGTGGTTTAGAAATCACATTCACTGACTGGGCCAATTATATTTTAAACATGTTACAGCACAAGCTAAACATATTATGTGTTTGTTTGTTTGTTTATATACCGTACTGTAAGTGCAGTTGAGAAACTCACTTTTTGCTCTGGAAACATAGCCTGCAGTTAACGATTTAGACTATGTCTTTTTATAGCTTGGTTATTTAGTGGATGAACACTCACTGCTATGGCTTCGACCGCTGTATTCTATTTGTCTCCACTAAATTTAGCCAGTGACTGCAGAAGGCTTTCTTCCTCCTTGCCAGCAAATAAGTGAATATCCCTGGCATTTAGCCATAGACAACAACGAAATTAAATGACACCATCGCCCTACAAGGCCTATATTTGGATAAAGTGGTGTTAATAAGAAATGGGACAGATCTGCTCTGTGGATCAAACAAGCCATATTCATATCCAAACACTCAGGGCCTTTCTGCCACAGGTCACTTTGCCCCGGGTAAATTAATCCATTTGGCATACTGAGTGTATGGCATAATAAATTAGCCCCTGGCGTGGTCAGTGTACAGACTACTCAGAGGCTTTTAGCGCATGCTTGTCCACAGCCCACAACTGTACTTTAAGGTTTTTAAACCTTTAACTTTAACCCATTAAGACCTTGAACGCATCTGTGTCACTTTAGATTTCTTTGGCTATTCAAAAATAGCAGATATACAAGCTCATAGCGCGGCACCGAGTGCCACGCTATGAGCTTGTAGATCTGCTATTTTTGATAAATCTTGATTCTTTTTTTTCTTTTTTTCAAAAAACTGTTTTTAGAAAACATTTTTAAGAATTGCCTCAGGTCTTAATGGGTTAAAGGACCCCCAGAACTCTGAGAGTGTACAGATGGAACCAAATGGACCCATAAGAGCACAGGTGTGCATGTCAAGGACCCCCAAATTGTGCACCCCCATTTGAAATGTTTTGGTGCCAAGGAGAAAATATTTGTCAACGCTCTTCAAAAAGAGCTCATGTGCAAGCTCACAATCCATGCATATTCACAGGGATGTTGAAATGTCCTTTAGCATGACACTCAGCCCTTTACGTTTCATCCACTGCTTGTCATAAGGGGCTGCTATAGAAAGTGGAATAGAAAAAAATGGCCCCAAAGAGACTGTAAACCATAATCAGAGGATAAAGGCTAATCCGCAGGCCATGAAGTGGTGAAGGTTATGGTTGATAGCCGAGACAAAGACTATAAGCTAGGACCTTGGTTCTCAAAGTGGGGCCCGGGGACCCACAGGGGTCGAAGGGGTACCAGGGGGTCCCCAGCAAAATTTGTTAATATAGTGTCACAATCATTTTAACCACTTTAACACCATATTTTATAGTTTGGCTATTCAAAAATAGCAGATATACAAGCTCATAGCGTGGCACAGAGTGCCGTGAGCTTGTAGATCTGCTATTTTTGAAAAATCGTGAAAACTGCAAATCTTTGAATATATATATGTTTTAAAGCGAACATTTGGAACTCAAATCTTTGCTTCTGGGGGTCCCTGGAACAACATATTTTGAGATGGAGGTCTGTGGCCAAATACATATCATTTTGGCAGTCCTTGACATGAAAAAGTTTGAGAACCACTGAGCTAGGACATGGAAATGTTCAACCCCGTTCCCCCCTCCCACCGCCCAGGGTGGTGTAAAGAGACAGTGGCGACAACAGAAGTCCAAAATACTTCACGTCACTCATGTAGACAGTTCCCGGAAGTCCTCTGGTGGAATTTGAATGCACTATACAGAGAGACAGGTCATTTGTATGGAGTTACATTTGTGTCTTTATTAACCAAACAAAAGAAAAACATTTGAGAGAGAAAAAATATAAACAGAGCAAAGAATAGTTTTGAAAGAAAATGAATTAAAAAAGCAAGCAAAAAATAATAATTTGTAAGCAAAGGAAATTATATAAACAGAACAAAAAATATTTTTAATTAAAACAAATTAAAAACGCAATCAAAAAAATATATTTGCAAGCAAAAATATAAGATTTGAAAGAAAATAAAAAATAATTGAGAACAAAACTTTTAAAATTCAAGAGTAAAAAAATAAGGAAAAACGGTTTAAACTACATAAAACAAAATACTTAGTAAAATGTTTGGGTAATAAAATGTGTTGTGCTAAATAAAATGTTTTTAATGTTTTTTTTCCTCATTTGCGAATGAAAGTAGTTTTTTTCTGATTGCAAAATGCCTTCTCTCTCAAAACCTATGTCTTTGGTCTCAATTTTTTTTTTCTCTCTCTTGGATTTGTTTGTGTGAGGGGTTAAAGTTCAGAAGGCGGGTCCTACGCTGATAGATGTAAGACACCTCTCCATTGGTCACTTGGAGTCTGAGTGACAGCTCCCCCTTCCTTATGTAGCTTGTTGAATGCAGGGATGGAGGTGTGTTACGGCCAGCATGGTTTTTTGATTATTATTATTATTAGCAGTTTGCAAAAAAAACTAAAAAACATGAAAGTATAATGCAAGGTTCTTGTGCGCTTGTAGTTCGGCTATTTTCACAATATTTATCTGTGGAACCGAGTCAAACTAAATCTAATGCCTACAATTTCAAGTGCTTGTCAGGGTGGGTGGTCCCCAGTTCAAGTATGATTATTTTGGGGGGTCCCCAGTTCAAATATGATTATTTTAGGGATTCACAGCCTGAAGCACACTATCAGACGAAACGTTTCCAAAGCAGTCTATCTGGAATGGGCCTGGCCAATAGGCCAGTCACTTCAGCCTTGCCTTAATTAGAATAACAAATATAACATAAAATAATGTAGCTTTATTTTATAATTTCAAAGGGTTCCGAGGCTGTGAATCCCTAAAATAATCATATTTGAACTGGGGACCCCCCAAAATAATCATACTTGAAGTGGGGACCACCCACCCTGACCCAGGCATTAGATTTAGTTTGACTCAGTTCCACAGATAAATATTGTGAAAATAGCCGAACTTCAAGCGCACAATGCCTTAAAAAGGTCTTAAAAGTCATTAAATTGTCACTTTAGAAATGTGTTACCCTGTATACACTTATACTGTATAGGTTGGTTTGTTTACTGTTGAGAGAGAAAACAATGTTGCCCATTAAGCTAATCTGGGGACCCCCTCTGAGGGTCCCGATCCCAAGTTTGGGAACCACTGGCCTACTATAACAGTAACAACAATACAACAATTTTAAATACAGATCACAAACTGTAAGTAGAACAGAAACCTAACATTAGGGAATCATCTGAATTGCTAATAGCCTAAAATGAATAGTGTAGCGTCCAGAGCTGGAATGGAGCTCTGACCTCAGTCCCAGAGGACCACAATGGAAACAAGCCTTTTTGTGTTATCCTTATAACAATCATTGTACAATTGTACCTCTGTATCCTACTGTTAATAAAGTATTCCATCAATCTGTTTACTCAAACTGTTTACTGTACATATTTTTTTTGTTTTTGTTTTTATGATGTTTTGCATAGTAGTGTATATCTGTCTGTCATTAAATGTCTCTATGAATTGAGTACAAAGGACCCCAATGGAAACAAGTCATCTTTCTTAGGTTTTAAATACTCTTAGCTGACCTTGCATTATACTTTCATGTTTTTTAGTTTTTTTTGCAAACTGCTAATAATAATAATAATCAAAAAACCATGCTGGCCGTAACACACCTCCATCCCTGCATTCAACAAGCTACATAAGGAAGGGGGAGCTGTCACTCAGACTCCAAGTGACCAATGGAGAGGTGTCTTACATCTATCAGCGTAGGACCCGCCTTCTGAACTTTAACCCCTCACACAAACAAATCCAAGAGAGAGAAAAAAAAAATTGAGACCAAAGACATAGGTTTTGAGAGAGAAGGCATTTTGCAATCAGAAAAAAACTACTTTCATTCGCAAATGAGGAAAAAAAACATTAAAAACATTTTATTTAGCACAACACATTTTATTACCCAAACATTTTACTAAGTATTTTGTTTTATGTAGTTTAAACCGTTTTTCCTTATTTTTTTACTCTTGAATTTTAAAAGTTTTGTTCTCAATTATTTTTTATTTTCTTTCAAATATTATATTTTTTTGCTTGCAAATATATTTTTTTGATTGCGTTTTTAATTTGTTTTAATTAAAAATATTTTTTTGTTCTGTTTATATAATTTCCTTTGCTTACAAATTATTATTTTTCGCTTGCTGTTTTAATTTGTTTTCATTCAAAACTATTCTTTGCTCTGTTTATATTTTTTCTCTCTCAAATGTTTTTCTTTTGTTTGGTTAATAAAGACACAAATGTAACTCCATACATTTGTAGTCAATAAATGCATTGATTTGATTTAGATCAATCAAGATCAATATGTTTTTTTGTATTAAACGTGCTAAGATTTGAGTGTGAACAGCTAATGTTACCTGCCTTGTTGACACAATTTTAAGCCAGCGTTACCTTGTTGACTTGGATGATGAAAATGTTGCTGTTATCTAAGCTTTTAAAAGTGCACCACAAACTGTCTGTTCTGCTAAAACTCTACTGCTGTTTACGGCTAATTTCCGGGAACTGAACCAAAGCTCCGTGATCCGGAAATGCCTGTTAGAAAAAAACAGAAAAATTGTCCACTGTAGTGAACGTTGTTGTCGCCACTCTGTATTTACACCACTCTGGGGAAAATGAATTACAGTCGCGCTCTTCAACGAATCCTGCCGGGGCATCCTGATGAGAACACTTAACACCTAACTGCTATAGCAGCGCCGGGAATAGCCAACAGTAGAACACTGTGGTTGTACTGGTCAGCTCCCAGGTGTGAAAGAATGGCTGTGAAGCGGGACGGCGCTGTAAACACCAGTGTGTGCTCAGCAAAACTACGGCTAAAAATGGTTTCGTAGAGTTGGCAGTCTTTTACCAGCGGTTCTCCGTTTTTTTTTTTTTTTTTTTTTTGTTTAATATTTTTATTAGGGAAAAATTAGAGTACATAATTATGGGTACATAGGTACAGTTGTATTCCCTTTTTTTTTTTGCTTTTTCCCCCCCCTTTATCTCTGTATACATGGGGACATAATGATAGTAATAGAACATTTGCATGGTATAAGGGTTTAGACTTATGTACAATAAAACAGAACAGGTGAGTGAGAGTAATAATACAACAAATAACATAAAAAAAAAAAAAATGAATAAATAAATAATAATAATAATACAAATGTATGTATATATGTATATATATGCAAGGAAATAATGAGTGGAAAGGATAGTAATAGAATCATCCTTAAAAATAAATAAAAATAAAATAAAGACAAGGAATGAAGGGATGGGAAAAGAGGGGGGGGGGGATTCAGTCAGAAGGTAGTGTTTGTAATGAATTGAAATAATCAATAAAAGGGTTCCACTTATGGGCAAATTTAGCAGGGGTGCCGTTCACCGAGAAACGAATCTTTTCCAATTTTAGAAAAGACATGACGTCCTTTAGCCACATAGAGATGGATGGGGCCTTGGAGGATTTCCATTGCAGTAAAATGCGCCGTCTTGCCAGGAGAGATGTAAAGGCTATTATGTCTAGTTGTGTGGAATTTGCCTGGAGGGGGACACTTGAGACCCCAAATATTGCTATGAAAGGATTTATCTGTATTTCAAAGCCAAAAACCTTTGACAGGGTGGCAAAAAGTTCGCTCCAGAATTTGTTAAGTATAGGACAGAGAAAGAACATGTGGCTCAGATTGCATGGGGAGGCATGGCATCTTTCGCATTGGTCTGTAATAGATGGGTATATCTCGGATAGGCGGGATCTAGAGTAGTGAACTCTGTGAAGTACTTTAAACTGTATGAGTTCTAGTCTTGCACAGGGAGTACTTGATCTTATTCTGTTTAAGGCTTCATTCCAGCACTGGTTAGTAAAGGCTACACCGAGTTCCTGCTCCCAGGCCGCTCGGACCTTGACAGCCGGTTGGTAGTCAAAGGACATTAGTTTCTCATATATGTTAGAAAAGAGGGATATCTGGTTGGGTTTCAATGTCAAGAGGTCTTCCCATTTCTGAATGGGAGGGGGAGAAGGATAAGAGGGAAAAAGGGAGGAGACACAGTGTCGGATTTGAAAGTAGCGGAACAAATGCGATGTGGGTAAGTTGAAGTCTAAGGATAACTCCGCAAAACTATAGAACGTACCGTGTTTAAAGAGGTCTCTGAAGCATTTGATTCCTTTGTTCTGCCAGGCAGTGTAAGTAACATCTTCAAAAGACGAGGGAAATAAATGATTCCTCGTTAAGGGCATCAAAGAGGAGGGGGAGACCAATTTGAAATGGCGCCTGAATTGGAACCAGATCTTAAGCGTGGAGCGTATAACAGGGTTGGGTGTAATTTTGGAGGGGTTTATTGTTAATGTAGAGGAGAGAAGAGCCATAGGGGAAGGCGAGGAGCTTGGCAGCGCCTCAAGCCTGCACCATAGAGTCTCTGGGGAATAAAGCCAATAAGACAGTTTTTGGATCTGAGCTGACCAGTAATAGAGCATAAAATTGGGTAAGACAAGGCCACCGTTGAATTTGAATTGTTGCAATAGGGATTTCCTCACTCTAGGTGTCTTCCCATTCCACAGGAAGTTAGTAATGATTTGATCCACAGATTTAAAAAAATGTTTGGGAAGAAACAAGGGGATACACTGGAACAGAAACAGAAATCTGGGCAAGACATTCATTTTGACCACGTTGATTCTGCCTATCAATGATAAGGGCAATGAGTTCCACCTCTGTAAGTCTACTTTGAGTTGAGTGAGTAAAGGGGCATAGTTGGCGGAGTAAAGAGAGGTTAAGGTTCGTGTTGTGTTGATCCCCAAGTACCTAAACCCTGATGGACTGAGTTTAAAGGGGATCTCAGATTGTGTGAGTAACAGAGCAGGTGGATTTATGGGGTAACATTCACTTTTAAGAACGTTTATTTTGTAGCCTGAAAAGGAACTGAATGTGTCCAGTAGAGACAGGATCGGCGGGATGTTAGTGAGTGGGTCTGATATGTATAAAAGCAAGTCGTCCGCGTATAGTGATAGTTTGAGCTCAACGCCAGCACGGCGGACTCCACAGAATGACGGGAGTGATCTTAGGGCTATTGACAGGGGTTCGATGGCCGCGGCGAAAAGCAAGGGAGATAGGGGACATCCCTGTTTACAACCACGAGATAGTGTGAAGTAGTCAGAGTAGGTGTCGTTGGTGTGAACGCTAGCTTGAGGAGAGGTATACAGAAGCTTGATCCAGGATATGAATCTGTCTCCGAGTCCAAATTTGTGGAGCACTGCAAAGAGATATTTCCATTCGACACGGTCGAAGGCCTTCTCTGCGTCGAGAGAGATGACTACTTCTGCTGTTGAGGGGGAGTGTTCAGAATATATGACGTTAAAGAGGGTGCGGACATTAAAGAACAATTGACGTCCCTTAATAAAACCATTCTGCTCCTCCGATATGATGGTCGGAAGGATCGATTCAAATCGGGTTGCTAAGGTTTTGGCCAAGATTTTTACATCTACGTTCAGTAAGGACAGAGGTCGGTAGGAAGCACAGGAGGTGGGGTCCTTGTCCTTTTTTAATAGGAGAGCTATGGAAGTCTGAGTTAAAGTTTGGGGCAATATACCAGATTCTAAAGATTCGTTAAAGACAGAAATAAGTAGAGGGGCTAGTTTGTTAACAAATTTTTTAAAAAACTCAACAGAGAATCCGTCAGGGCCGGGAGATTTGTTATTTTGCATCGTTTTTATTGAGGCTATAATTTCTACCAAAGTTAAAGAAGTGTCAAGGTGGTCAGCTGCGATAGGGTCGATGGAGGGAACGATTAGATTCTGAAGGAAGTTAGACATGACTGTGGAGTCTGACGGTGATTCTGATTCGTAGAGTGAGGTGTAATAGGTCTTGAAAATCGAGTTAATGGTGTTTGGGTCGGAGGTAGGGTTACCAGTAGAGTCCTTAATGGTGGAAATCAATCGGGAGGAGGCTTGTTGTTTCAATTGGTGGGCTAGTAGTCTGCTCGGTTTATCGCCATGTTCATAATAGTTGGAGCGCGACTTTAATAAGAGGCGTTCCGCGTCTGCCGTAGCGGTTCTCCGTTTTGACTGCTGGGTACAACGGCTGCTGCTGGTTTTCTAAGCCACCAGGTGTTCCCAGGTTATAGGATTAGATGACTAGATGAGCTTGTGCCCTAGGTCCAGACTGTCCAGCGGTCCATTACAGATCTATAATACATAGATACCATACCCTAGGTGGGGTTGGCGAGAAGGCGTTTCTGTGTGGAGTTTGCATGTTCTCCCCGTGTCCCCTAGGGTAGGTACCCTCACAAAAAAACATTTAGTAATCCTGGTCTCTATACTGCCTCCCCCTGGTCAGCCGGGGCGCCTGATGGAGGTACGCTGTGTCCTACCGGGGAAACTTTCACACATGTTTTTAAAACTGTCGCCTATAATGACATGGCCAAAATAGGGGATGCCAGGTTGAAAGTTGTTAAGTCTGTGTCCGTCTTTGGGTTTTATGAATATTTAACAAAGGAAAAGTACTAATAAGAGCTTGTGACTATTATGATAATAATATTTATACATACATTTCCTGTTTTGGACGTATAAGGTTTCCACCTAACAGCATTTCACCATTAGTCCATCCATGCACCACTTAAGTATTCTATTATTGCTACTTTCGATTTATTTTTATAACTTTTTTGTGATAGTTAAAGTGTGTCTGTGTGGGTTTTATACATATTGAACCATTGAAAAGTATAAACAAGAGCTTGTGACTAAAACAATAACTACATTGGATCCATTTGGAACACAGGTTATTTTTCCCCCCCATTTTCTGAATAGTAACAGTTATGGACATACAAGGTTTCCACCCTGACAGCCACGAAAGAGTAACTTAACAGGATAACAACGGGGCTTCCGGTTCGTACCCTTTTCAGAAGGATGATCCCCTCTTGGTTGTGTTCGTTGGTGGTAATGTCAAACATGACGCCTCCGTCACCGGGCACGATGCTGTACTCCACCTCTGCATTTCTCCCGATGTCCAAGTCGTGGGCTTTGATTCTGCCCACGGCGGACCCCACCGTCGAAGACTCTGGAACTCGTAGGTGAAAGAAACCTGCAACACAAACAGAGAGGAGATTGGACTCATTTGTTATCTTTGTGTTGTTGTTGTTGTGTTATTCCCCAAAAGGAAACGAGGGTTCATTCTCCTGACAGTTTAATGTATTGAGATAGATTGTAACAAGGCCAATAGGGAGACTGTAAGGGGCCAGCCAGCCACACACAGAGGCAAGTAGGGAAAAAACAGCATACAGTACAGATATAGTTGACTGGACCCATGACACCATCAACTCCATGAAATCAACCGTCAGGGTAAAATGCTCATTAAACACATAAGGGCATCGCCCGGATCGCTGGCGTAGCGGTCCGGGCACCTAGGCTACAATGTAAGCCCGACAGCACGTCGCGGGTTTGAGTCCCGATCCCGACGGCCATTGCTGCGTGTCATTCCCCATCTCTCTCCCCATATCCTGTCAGCCTACTGTTCTATGTATAATAAAGGCATAAAAAGCCCCCCCAAAAAAAAAAGAAAGCATAAGGGCGAATATATAATGAATAAATGAATGGAGGGAAAAATAAATGTATACATATTTACATAAAGAAATCTTTTTTTTTTTTTCTCAATTTTTATCCCGCGATTTTTGTAACCCATTTTTTTCACCCGGTGCCAATTTCCTAAGTGATCCTGGGCGCTACACCAGCCCTACACCAGCGCTACACCAGTCCCCCACAGCCTAGGGAGGCCAGGGCCGAGCTCATGCTTCCTTCAATGCATGAGAGCCAACTGACCTTCTTGTCACCTGACAGGGGAGAGTTTCCCTGGTTGGACGTAGCGCGTGGAAGGAACTCATTCCAACCAGTTCCCTTCCCCTCCATCAGGCGCTCCGGCTGTCATGGGGGAGGCGGTATAGCGACCAGGATTACTACATGTTTTTGTGAGGGTATTAACTACCCTGGGGAAATCTACATTTCAACACTGCACAGTTACCATCAGAGGAAAATACTCATTAAAATCATAAGGGCGTACACAATTACTTGTGTGAAAAAAAAAAAAAAAAAAACATGTACAACACTGAATACACAAATTTATGCAAAGGTGCACATTGCACAAATGGAGGTAAATGTGCCGATATGCCCAAGCACAGCTAGACTGCACAGAGACTTCTAGCTGGAGGTACGGAAGCTGGAGTTTGAATCGGAGGGAGACTTGTATGCCAGTGGCGGCCTCTGCGCACACGGCTTCCTCCTGCTGTTAGTACCTACTTTCTGTGAGTCTGAAGCAGATTAGTATTTTAGTGCATTTGAGCGTATTGCCTCTAGTATTTTAGTGCATTTGAGCGTATTGCCTCTGCACTTCAGTGGCCATATACTATGTATCTTCGAAACCGTTCAAAATCCATGGTTTAAGATGTATAGTGTCAGCCCTCCCCCTCTGGAGGACGGTTTGAAATATGATCAAATGAACAGCTAATTTTCATGCACTTAATTAGTGCTTGAGGCATGTAGACAGAAGTTTACATTATCATAAAAAGTAGTCCATTTTGAATCACTGTGGGAGTTGAGCATACTTGAGGAGCTCAAGGAAGGTTTAGCTGAATGCATTGTGTAGTGCAGTGGTTCAGGATCAGGGCTCATTTGAAAATCTCCAAAGCGTCATCATAATTGTTGTACATGATTTAGTTTTTATATTAATGTCATATCATTAAAATCTTAGCGTTTTGCAACCTATTGTGGTTCACCTACCATTGATTCCAGCTGATGAGTGTGTTCTCACACACAGGTCTGTATTCACTGCACCGCTCAGTGAAAAATCTATTTCTTCCCTCACACTTTCTTCCTGCAGCTCATAATGCTACCAAAGTCCCCGCCTCCACCAAAAGGGGACCAGGAATGTTATTATTGTCGCACGCCGCAGGGCATGTTATTGAAAATTATTTGCAGCAGCAGTCTTCTCAGACTGCAGGTCAGCCACAGGGAATTGTGCTAATTACTTGAAACAGATCCTTGTTAAGTCTTTGATGTCAGTTCTGATTCTTGTTTTAACCACCCTGATATACTTTGGTGTACGATGAATAGCAAAAGTTGCCGATCTACCAGCTCACAATGCACATCGTTTTTGACAATCCAGCCCATCACTGTCGTGTTGTCAGCATACTTGGTGATGACGTACAGTAGGAGCTGTGTGAGGCTGTGCAGTCTTATGTGTACAGGGAGTATAGGAGAGGGCTCAGCATACAACCCTGAGGGGCACCTGCATTAACTCTTTGACTGCCATGGATGAGCTAATTTGTCGGATGGTACTGGTCCACAGTGCCACAGACGAGTTGGGCGTTTTCAGTGGTTTTCCACCAGATGGCGGTGTTACCTTATGAATGATGCTTTCACTGCCAGATGATGTCAGAAAAAAAATACGGCTTGGTTACTTCCTGTTTATTTCCTGTGGAAAAATGCCTATATCTGCGTTCCTCTTGCGTTACGGCCAAAACAAGGCACATTCAACAGGCTACAGCTATGCAATGCATTATCGCGAGCGGATATTCCGCCCCCCCCCCCCCCCCCCCCGAGACTCGCGTGCTCCGTGCGGACAGCGATCACGGAAAATATTCCATGTTTTTTCAAAGGTAGGTAAAAACACTTTTCGCTGGCACTGGGGTGACACTATTACACTTTTACTCTGGCAGTTAAAGAGTTAAGGGTCAGGGGTCTGATTTGATGTTGCCCATTCTAACCTCTTAGTAGCAGCTTGTCAGTGAAGTCCAGTATCCAGCTGCACACGGTTGATTGCAGGCCTAGGTATCTGAGCATTGTGTTGAATTTGGCAGGAACTATAGTGTTGGATGTTGAGCTGTTAGTCCACAACGGTGGTGTGAAGAGCCATTGCAATTACATGGCGGATCTGTTTTGAACAGTATGCAAATCGCCATGGGTCCAGCAAGGCAAGGTAGCAAGGAACAGATGTAGTCTCAGCAACCTCTCAAAGCATTTACCGTCAATAGAAGGGAGGGCGACAGGTCTCCAGTGGTGCAGACATGATACCTTGGGAGTGCTTGGAGCACCGGCACAATGGTGGACATCTAGACTGTTTTGGTGTATGCGGGCATCGAGGCTGCGCCAGCCCATTGGATCGAAATTGAGACCAGCTGGACAGCCGATGGGATTTGATCCTCCCACTGCAGAGAGCCCGGGAACAGTGTGGCATATAAGAACCCGTTTGAAAGCATCCAAACAGCAGATTAGATTCATTCATTACCAGCAACCTGACACGAGATGGAAATTTCTCTGCGTCTCTCATGTCACCCCCCCGAAGATGGCAGGTTGTTAGAGTTGAGGCATCTGCTCATTGAGGAGTCATTAGTTCTGTGTTGTGCATATGGGGCCGGATCATGTGTGCGGGTGCAGCTTCGTTGCTCTGCGGCGGTAAACCTTGTATCTCCAAACCTTTTAGTTGAGTTTTCTTGTAAATGACTGCCCTACCTTGCAGTGGTGTAAAGTAACTAAGTACATTTACTCAAGTACTGTACTTAAGTACAATTTTGAGGTATTTGTACTTTACAGGAGTGTTTCCGATTGTCTGTACTTTTACTTCTACTCCACTACATCTCAGAGGCAAATATTGCACTTTTACTCCACTACAATGATTGAAAACTTTAGTTATTATTACAAAACATACATACAGTAATCACTTCAGCCATTTGAGAACAGCTGACCTACAAGCTCACAATGCGTTGTGATGCGACACATTGTTTTTAAATCTAAATTTGAAAACTTGTGAAACGGGACATTCTGCACAATGAGTACAGTCTACTTTTGGTACTTTAAGAACATTTTTGATACCAATACTTTTGTATCTTTACTCAAGTAAATTTTGAATTCCGGACTTTTACTTGTAACCGAGTATTTCAGAGTATTGATAATTTTACTTAAGAAAAAAACATCGAGTACTTTTTCCACCACTGCTACCTTGTCGTATTACAGTGTCACACAAAAGTAACAAAAATAGACGATCTACAAGCTCACAACACAAGCTTGTAGATGCAACTTGGCATCACAATGTAAGTACCAAAACTAAAATCTATAAAAGTAACTCGTAACTATAATTTTCAAGTAATTGTACTGGGGTAACACTGCACTGGAGAAGTATATAAAGTACTGAAAAAAATGGAAATTCTCGAAGTAAATAAAAGTGCCTTAAAGTAAAGTACAGTACTTTAATGCACTTGTAATGTAATTTTCCACCACTGCAGAGAGATTCAGTGTAAGAGGCAGAGAGATGAGGGACAGAGAGAGAGGGAGAAGCAGAGAAGAGGAAAGGAGGTAAACACAGGCCATGTACCGTCTACCTGTATGTTTACATTCACGGAGGCTCTCCCGGTGGCTCCTGAAATCAACCCAAGAAGAAGAGGAATCGAGGGCAACTGTTTCGACGTTGCTTCCCTCTAAGTCTGCCTCATACACTTTTGGAATACGGAAGAAAACCTGCACAGACTAATTTTTGTGCTGAGTGCGATATAATGTGCTTTCACAGATGAACAAGTACACTGAAGAGGCACCGGAAAGTTTCGGGGTGGGGGTACCTTGCTACGTGACCGTACAGGAACCAGACAACACGATTAATCTTGTTTAGTGGTTTAGATGAAAATAAAAGAGATGAGATACAGGGTTTTAGTACACAGACTCGAATCTTGTCTGCCGTACTGATACTGCTGCCTACTGCCACTGCCTGATAAATGTTCAACATAAGCCACTGTTGGTCGGGAAAAAGTCTAAAACCATTACTTTTCATGATAGTAATCATGAAAAGTAATGGTAGAAACTAATAACATTATTATTAGTCAGAAGATTGTTGACACTCGCATGACGGAGAAATCGCTTGGCCAGATTCCGAGCTGACAGTGAAATGCAAATGATCCCATTAACTTGAACAATGACGGTCTCCAGGTGGGAGAAAGGGTGAGAGCGGTCTATTTTGCCGCTAATTAACGTCAGGGATGGTATGATGCCTAATTTCATATTTGGAAAACGTTTCAGATGGGGAAAAAAACTGATGATTTGAACAGAACATTTTGGAAAAGTCATGGAAGGGGAACCTTCCGAGAGCTTCATGAGCAAAGATAATCAGCTTCAAAATCTAAAAACTGACTGCTTAGACACCCAAGTGTTAATACTTTTCAATACGAAAATATTTAAAAAAACAGATTGCAAGGTCACAATATATGACACTATGACACGTTGTGAGATCGGCAACTTTTGCTATGGTTTTGCACAACACTGTCATACGAAGTATAAAATAGGGCACGAACCACTCCTGTACTTGGCCCCCTCATTTTTTCCCCCTCTGCATCAGATATTTGCTCTGGAAATAGCGGATCTACAAGCTCACAGCTTGTACACCCGGTATAATTGTTTGTGCACTATACTAATATTTGCTATTTTCACTGTCTATTATGACAGTCCAAGAATACACTAGGGTTCATGTGGTTAATTAAAATAATATGATACAAGGTTTCTGCCTGACAACCTTGGTATGCTTAATACAAAAAGTGAGCCAATGAGCGAAATGACAAAACCCTCCGTTTATTTACCCAGATAGTGAGATGCAATCATCGTAAATAAATAGGTCCCTCTGCTGATAATAATGCATGATGACAAATAATAAAAAGCAATTACAAATGAGGGGTACTGATGGATACCCTTGTAATTGGATGGTGTTTGCTGTCTAATATGTGATGTAGCAACCAGTACACAGTTATCAACGTTATTATGAAGGGGGAAAAAAAACTGGAGTGAACACAATATCATTACAATTTAAATGAGCACATTCTAAATGATAATTTTATTTTCATTATCGTTTATGACAGCATTTCAACCTGCTGAGTACAGTGGTATGCACTGTAGCCAGAATGCACATGTTTGCCCTTTGCAGAATTGCCCGTTATTGAAAGTTGTAGAATATTTTTTAATACATTTAGAGAGGCCAATTTCTACCCCTATGTTTACCCTATCCTTCTTCTTTTATTTTTTTGTCATTACGCCAATCAGCCCTTGCCACACATTTCTGTGGTTTGCCACTGCTGTTACAAGCGCAGCGACAAAGATCGCCAAACTTGGTCAATTGTGCTCGATCTCTCAGCAACCCAGGTGCACCGCATTACTTCACCCCTGGGCCACACGGGCGCTTATGATATACAACCAATTGTGTATACTTTACAATGGATCAAACCTTTAGTCCTCTCTTTGTATTGTACCTTCCCTTTGTTTTAGTTTTTTGCAGTAGTAACTTCCGCACCAATTCTGTTCACACAGGGAGACAGAATATTGCAGCTACCATGATGTTGGAACACAATATAAATAACAAAACATCATTGAGTGATACAATATTCCTTTAATGTTAACATTGTCATTATTATTGTCATTATTATTGTCATTATTATTATTATTATTGTCTCCGCCGAAGGTGGAGAATATGTTTTCGCTTTGTGTGAGCAAACATTGTTAGCCAAGCTAACATTGGGCAAGCTCCACGTGACACGTGTCAATTTGTTGACACCAATGCCTCTGATTGGCTAGAGGGACGTGTGACGAAATAAAATTCTATAAATAGGTGTGTCACTTCAAAAAGCCCCTACTTTTTGAAGTGAGGTAAAACAGGATCAATCAGACTTGATTGGAACAGTACCTTCAGTAAGTCCAAGTCACACGTCTGTGCGTGTGTGTTTCCCTCTGAGAACACCTAACATTGGTCAAGCAAAGGCGCAGAAGGCCAAAGCTAAGAAAGCATACTCATCTACAATTGTAACGTAGAAGAGGACTAGAGTTGAAATGATCCCACAACAAAGCCGAACTCTTAATACGTGTCAATATGTTGACATCAATGTCTCTGATTGGCTAGAGGGACGCATGACGAAATACAATCCTATAATAAAAAGGTGTGTCACTTCAAAAAGCCGTTTACGTTTTTGAAGCGAGGTAAGACAGGATCAATCAGTCTTGATTGGAACAGTATCTTCTAGTCCAAATCACCCGTCCGTGCGTGTGTGTGTCCCTTTGAGAACACCTGACATTGGTCAAGCAAAGGCGCAGAAGGCCAAAGCTAAGAAAGCATACTCATCTACAACAGTAACACAGAAGAGGACTAGAGTTGAATTGATCCCACAACAAGACCGAAATCTTAATACGTATTAATATGTTGACACCAATGCCTTTGATTGGCTAGAGGAATGCATGACGAAATACAATTCTATAAATAGGTGTGTCACTTCAAAAAACCGTTTACGTTTTTGAAGCGAGGTAAGACAGGATCAATCAGTCTTGATTGGAACAGTATCTTCTAGTCCAAATCACCCGTCCGTGCGTGTGTGTGTCCCTCTGAGAACACCTAACATTGGTCAAACAAAGGCGCAGAAGGCCAAAGCTGATCAAACACACCAATCAACTGCTGAAACTGTTCAAGACAATGAAGATGAAGAAGACAGACAAGTATTTGAACAAACCAGTCAATTATGACGACTCCCATATGATAGATTGCTTCAATGTAAACAGAGCATTGCTTCAATTAAACAGAGCTAAGAATCTCTGATTAATTTCATTCTTTCTTTATGATTCTTAGCTCTGTTTAACATACACCTTTTTATTTAACTAAAATATATATCTTTTACTCTACTGTATCTCATTAGTTATTGCTATGATAATATAATTGCTATAGTCTGCTGGCGGAGACTTGTGCTCCGAGGAGCACATTTTCTAGTTATTATTATTATTATTATTATTAATTAGTCATATTTTTCCTTCCCTCAGAACACCTCACCTCACTGATTTTAGGTGATAGAAATAAATTACCAACAAAAACAGATCATGGGCCCGGGCCACTGGTGTAGCGGTCCGGGCACCAAGGCTGCAATGCAGCCTGACAGCGAGTCACGAGTTCGAAACCCGATCCCGGCGACCTTTGCTGTTTGTCACTCCCCATCTCTCTCTCCCCATTTCTGTCCTATCAATAAAGGCATAACAGCCCAAAAACTATTCTAAAAACAAAAACAGATCATGGGCACTCACTTTTGGAGAAGCGGGGCGGGTTGTCGTTGACGTCGCTCAGGGTGATGTTGATGGTGGTCGTCCCCGCCAGCCCTCCCAGCTGACCCCCCATGTCCTTGGCCTGGATCAGCACCTGGTACTGCTCCTTGACCTCGCGGTCCATGTTGGGCAAGGCTGTCTTTATGACACCTGACCAAGCAGCCCGAGAGATGAGGGGAAGCAGGTGACATGAGAGAGAGAGAGAAAAAGAGAGAGAGAGAGAGAGAGATACAAACAGAGAGATCGGGTGAGCATTAACACTCTTAACCCTTTAAGACCTGAAGCCGATTCTACAAATGTCTTCTAAAACCCAACAGTTTTCTGAAAAACTTATGTTTCTATGTCAGTGGTGCTCAAACTTTTTCATGTCAAGGACCCCCAAAACTATATGAATTTGGCCAGGGACCCCCAGAAGCAAAGATTTGAGTTAAAAATGTTCGCTTTAAAAGAATATATATTCAAAGATTTGCACACTCGCCGTGCTATGAGCTTGTTTATCTGCTATTTTTTAATAGCCAAAGTGTAAAATAATGCTTTTTAGCTCAAATCTAAAAATGACAGATGCGCCCCAGGTCTTAATGGGTTAACCATGTGTACATTAGCCAAAAATTAGGTGATCCACAAGCTCGCGACTCGTCGTGAGCTTGCTGTTTGTCTTGGGCTCTGTCCAAGTACAGAGCCCACCCAGGTCCAGTTATAACTAAGTCTAGAGGATTTAAGTGGATAATGCTCCTGGAAGATGTTTAGCGACACAAAATGACCAATTTGCCGTCAGAGCCCAGTCAGAGATCGAGGGCCACCTGCATCAAGGAGTCCTGACCGCTGCACTGCTGAGCCACGCAGAGGTCATCGTCAAACCCAGAGACGCTTGACATTCAGTAGAGGAGGCACCGTAATGATTCACTTGAGGATCAGAGGCCCCGGGATCAGACAGCGTTTGTACTGCAGATTAATAGCTAGGTCATTAGGAGGTTGCTCGGCTATAAAAAAAACTGTGGAGGGAGACAGCGGAGGCACGGCCTGCAAGCCAGACCACCCCCACACATATTCACACACGCACAAACGCACTTACTCCACTTGTTCCTCGTCCTCCACACGGCGATCAAATTGTGTTTGATCTGCCCCAGTGTGCAAATCTACAAACCTGTTCTTTCATGGCAAGAATAACAATAATCTCTATACCTATATCTATCCATCCGTCTATCCATCCATCATATATTCCAATAACCTGTTCAGCCCCTATTAGAGGGTCTGTTAGAGGTCCTGCTCTACTGGTTCTTCAGCTTAGTTTAGGCACCTTTAATGGTTAGAGAGCACCATTTCACAACAAATGTATACTGTAGCAATACATCAAACAAAAACATCTATGGTATAACACACTACAAACACAAATCTAATCATGTGGATCTCGAGATCCACCATTTTTCATAAAGTATAATTATGTGACGAGACAAATTAGGGGAGGTACCTCAGTGACCAACTGGAAGCGTGCACAAGAAATGTGGCACTGATGGTGCAGTCAGTCAGACAGACAGACAGACAGACAGACAGACAGACAGACAGACAGACAGACAGACAGACAGACAGACAGACCATCTTCTAGACGGCTCGCCCTCTGGGGAGCTACGCCAGAGCACATCTCTGGTCGGAATTGGAAGTCCTCTCTTTCTCTTATGATTGCTTCCTTTGAAAACCTCTGTGAATGTCACCGCAGCTAAATTGCTGCTAGCCATGATATGCCAATTTAGCCGCTGCCGCCGCGGTGGGTTTCTAGTTGCCGTAGTCTGAGAATGTGCCAGCAGTCTCCTAGCAGCAAATGTACAGAAGGTCACTGACTGGGGAGATGGCAACTCGCTGCCTGGACACACGCTAACACATGGAATGCTGGCTTATGAATACAAACTTCCAATAGAGAATCCAACCAGGCACGCGTCGCTGAGTGTCAAGTGCTTCATTCACATTCTGCCCTCTTCCTTTTCCCCACTTTTTTTTTTTTTTTTTAACCCATTCAATCCGGGAACGCATCTCTGTCATTTTAGATTTCTTTTGGCTATTAAAAAAATAAAAATAAAATAGCAGATATACAAGCTCATAGCTGCGGTGCCACGCCACGAGCTTGTAGATCTGCTATTTTTGAAAAATCGTGAACATTTTGGGCAAATGTTTGAATATATATTTTTTTTTAGCAAACATTTGTAAAATATTTTGTTCCAGGGACCCCCCAGAAGCAAAGATTTTAGTTACAAATGAGCTTTAAAAATATAAATATTCAAAGATTTGCACACATTTTCACGATTTAAAAAAAATAGCAGATCTACAAGCTCATAGTATATCTGCTATTTTTGAATAGCCAAAGAAATCTAAAATGACAGAGATGCGTTCCCCGGATTGAATGGGTTAATACCTGTTTTCGGGTCAACAGAGAAGTATGGCTGGCCGTGGAGGATGCTGTACACCACCCTGGCGCTGTTGCCGTACGTCGGGTCGTCCGCATCCGTAGCCGTCACTTGCGTCACGTATGTACCTGAAATTTGGGGGGTGGGGAGGGGGGGGGATAATGGGAGGCAAAAGGGTTGTGTTTAGTGTCATGTCATGACTTGTTTCCTCAGCAGTCTGTATAGATGTGATAAAAGGGAAAGAAAAAAAATCCTTGCATTTCCAATTCTTTGTGCATCACATCAATGCAGCATCGTCCTGTGTGAGCCCTTTTCAGACAATGGTTAGCATTCAAAGTGGAAAGACTGTTAGGTATGGCCGCATTGGCCGGTAATGGAGTGTAAGAGGACAATAATATTTAGTAGAATAGCTTTTGTACTTTCCTGTGGTATGTTTTGTATATCATTGCTTTTGTACTTTCCTGTGGTATGTTTTGTATATAATTTATATTAGTAACATTATGTGGCTGTTGGTGGGAAAAAATCAATCAAGGCCAAAAAAAAATGCTCCCTTTGCCGGCCAATTCATTAAGCAATGTTACCATTTAGAAAACAAAGAGCCATGGTGAGCATAGAAGCAAGATGGCAGCTTTCCAGCCCCCGCACAATAATAGGGACAGTAATTACTTGTTGTCCGTACGGTTCATCTCCCTTTAAACTAGCTGGCAATCCTGAATGCAACCGTTTTTTTAATCCGCATCCTCACCATTGTATCAGAACTTTGACAAACAAACTTTAGATTTCGGGAAATTGACCAAAAAAACGGCAGTGTTCTGAGCCAGAATAACTGGGTTCATCATTGCGAAGAACCCATGAGAGCCCAGTTTTGCAGTTGGCACTGCTAAGATGACGGCTGGGCAGGAACTCGAGTGTCCCAAAGCTCCCATAGTCAATCCCATTAAATACCTGACCTACTAGGCCAAAAAGCAAGAGAGAGAGAGAGAGACAGAGCAAAAGAGAGAAAGAAGATAGAGGGGTGGAGAAGGAGAGATACCAACAGAAAGATTGGGTGAGCATTTAACGCTCTTAACCACTTGAACCCCAGCATCCATATTCTGAGGGGGCGAACATTAGCCAATTATAGGTGATCCGCCAGCTTGTGGATCGCCTATTTTTGGCGAAGAGAGTTGGTGTAGGTGGAGAAAATCAGTCCCAAGTACAGAGCCAACTCAGAGAGCAGCTTAACCACTCGAAACTATGGAGTCCCTGTTCTGGACATTTAATAATAGGTGAATTCACCTTTGGTCCGTGTGAGCTTGTAGATCTGCTATTCTGGGCAAATAGATTTGGTGTAGCTGGGGGAAAAAAGGATAGACCGCTGGGGGACTCCGGTAAACTAAGTATATAGGTTTTAAGGGGTAAAATTGCAGGGTTTCTAGCCTGCTGGTCTCCTAGACCCTCCGTGTAGGGATAGCATTTAGATGGTCATTGCTGCATTGCAGTAATCTCCCAGTTGTTTGTAAAGAGCTAACATGGCTTTGTAGTCTGAGCAGATGGTGACTGTTGTGTTGAAACATTAGGTTTCAGAGATTAGAGTCTAAATCCTCCTTAACCAAGCCACACGTATGCACAATAAGGCAGACGGTAACAGCACAGACCTGCAATGTGTGCAGTTGACACATACTTTGACATAATTAATCGAATGCGTAATAATGGTAATCAATCAATTAATCAAATATATTTGTTTAAGTTATGTCTCAAGACAAGCTTTGTGTAAAAGTATAATGCTATGGGTTATCAGTTTGACATAATTAATCAAATACCTATTTGTTTAATTACGAGTTATGTCTCAAGTCAAGCTTTGTGTAAAATTTATATTGCTATGGGTTATCAGCATTCAGTGTGTGAGATGCAAAGAAGGCAACTCTTTGGAGTCGGTCTGATTTCAATCCATTTCTCTGAGGAAGGCCCTTTCCGCTCCATTTGTCTCATTAATGTAATTAGCAGCGATTCCAAGTTTTTAAGCACACACTCCATCACGGCAACGAAGCACAATTTATTCTGCCCAAATAATGAGAGAGAGCGTCATAATTCTAATATACACTCCATTTAACCTCCACTTCAAGAGAAATCGGTTCATTTGGGTTTTTTGAGTGTGTGTGTGTGTGTGTGTGTGTGTGTGTGTGTGTGTGTGTGTGTGTGTGTGTGTGTGTGTGTGTGTGTGTGTGTGTGTGTGTGAGAGAGAGAGAATTGGAGAGCCCACGTACAGAGCCTGGCCTGTTTTGTTCCTGCCTCTCTGCCAGTAATACTCTGGAGAGGCCTGATTTGCAGTTCTCTTCTATGAGAGCTCTCATTGCCATTCAGATCAAGGGGGAGCCATACACCCAGTGAATTACCTTGATCTGCCCTCCCCTGGGGGCGGGGGCAGCATAAAGACAAGCCTGTGAAATATCGCCGCAGCACTCTGAGCATAACCAGCCTCTGTGAAAAGTGAAATCAAGCTGAGTGATTCCTGATTTACACTTTGGTTGCGCACCGCGGTGCTACATCGAAAATATACGATCCGCAAGCTCATGTTGCAAGCTTTTAGATCGTCTGTTTTTGGTGTGCGAAACTGACGCGCAACTAAGTATAAATTGCCCTTAAGTGCAGCTGCTTTATATATCCTGTGTGATGCCAGTCCTTCTCTAGTCCCGTTATTATGTTTACGTGCTCCAGCTGGACATAGATGTAGATTTCATTGAAGAGTTGATAGCCATTGTGAAATGTATTGTTTGTAAGTTACAGGAGCGCTACTGGTATCCCTCTGACCACCGCTCGTGGAAGGGAATACTGTTCAAGAGAGAGGAAAAAATATATCAAAAGGGCATAAAAAATCCAGGTCCAATCACTCAAGGTGGATTTTGTTAAATTGTATTAAATTTGGGCTACAGCCATTAAAAAACACCAATGCATGTCGGCTTGCACCTTCTTCAGGGTGTGATGAGACAGATACATTTAATAAGGGCCTTTTACCTACAAAATCCACCTTGAGTGTCTGGACCGGGACCTTTTTATGCCTTATTGTTTGTTTGTTTGTTTGTTTAGTTGTGCATGGATGCCGAACTTGCACTTTTGCACCCTTCCCAGGCTGCTAGAATGCTGCTATAGAATTACTGAGGAGCGGAATAAAAATAAATCGTCCTCTTATGTACCTGTACACAAGGAGCAACAGTAAACACGGCCTTGAACCGTGAACCTTGCCAGACAGAAAAGCAGTCTTCCAAAGAAGGGAAAGGAATATATTTGCAAAAGTTTTATTTCTCACTCAGCAAAAAGACATGGTATGGACACCTACTGTGACTGAATGTTGTTTAATTTATTTACTGCTAAATGGTTCTGCCATTTAGCAATAAATGGCAGAACCATGCACGATGCAACGTTCCTCTTCTACCCCGGATTTGAACCCTTTTTCCTGCAAGTGCTGACATTTTTACCATTGAGCTTATAGAGCCTAGAGAGGGGATAAATTGAATCTCAACTAGCAGGTAAACATTTGTGTCAGATCGTGTGGCTAGGAGAGACATGACCTTTGACACAATCTAAATGTCTCAATAGAAGAGCAGGGAGACAAAGTACAACCACCCCAATTGTATAAGTTACTTTGTAACATACTTGATACAGATTGGACAAAATTACACATTTTCTGGTTCCACTCCAAAATAGTCAATGCATTTTCCCATTGACATTTCCAAAAATACATAGTATATCATATAATTAAATATAAAAAAAGAAATAAATGTTTTATGGTCATGATTCACCAGGACCCTGGATGGCTTGATTCTAGGCTTAAATGAATTGATATAAATATTTTTGGAAATGCCAATGGGAAAAATGCATTGACTATTTTGGAGTGGAACCAGAAAATGGCCGCCACTGCTATGCCCTATAGTGCTGCTTTAATGCAGGCTGGCTGGCAGGCAGGCAGACAAGACAAGACAAGATACTGTATAATATAAAAGACTGTATAAAGATGACTTAACACCCGACCTGGCCCTCTGCGTCTGTAGTGGCGCGCATGGTTTGTAGGCCATCAGTATGGCCCCTACTGGCGCATACACAGTAACGTGCACGTGCACTCACCTACAGGTGACATCTCCGGGACACTGGCAGTGTATGGCCCCTCCAGGAACTTGGGCTCATTGTCGTTGATATCCTGGACCTTGATGACGAACTCCGACTCGGGCTCCAGGGGCCTGTTGGTGTCTATGTCGACGGCCTGGGCGCGGAGCGTGTAGTAAGGCTTCTCCTCCCTGTCCAGGCTCCTTAAGGCATGGATGTCCCCCGTCGTCTGGTCGATGGTGAAGATAGAGCCGGCTCCGTCCCCTGACAGTGTGTACTTCACCGCATTTTCTCCGCCATCCATGTCAGTGTGCAGCTGCGAGGCGAGAAAATTCAACAAAACAAGCATTTCTACTTTAATTGAACACTACAGTAAAAGGGGGACAGGTGCAATTGAGAGGAGTGTGAATTGGCTAATTGGCTGAGACACTGGGAAAAGACGGGTCAAGTCCACGCAATTGACAGAGATAATGACTGGATGAATGCAGTGGGGAAGATCTTTAATGAAGCACATTGCGAGGAGTGTCGAGCAGAAGCAGAACGAGCATCAAAGAGCAGACTCTCGCCTCAGTGGAGACGTGCAAAAACCAAGTTAGTCATAAAGAAAAAATAAAATGATCAGATGTTCGAGAGCGTTTTGCACATTAATGAGGCTAAATGTGTTCATAAATAATGTATTTTCCCTGTGCAATTACTGTTGCCGTGATAGCCGTTCGACATTGCAGTCTAAGCGCACCTCCAAAATCGCTGTATTATGAGATTGTCCCATGCTGTAACAAACCTCAGACCAACACATTCAGGCCTGAAAGGTTTTCCACAAGAATCACACTACAATTTCAGGCTGCTATGCGGCCTTCAGATTGAGATTTTCCTGAAAATCTACAGCTGATCAGAGCACTATATCAATGGGAAGCTTGGCCAATCAAATCACGTTTGTGACATTTTCCGTAACATCTGTTGGCCAGTCATGGTTGTAAATCATGGTCATGAAGATTGACTCAACACGTCATGGCTCCAATGTGGATCTCGGACTGGACTTTATGTGGCCAGTCTGTGACATCACTCATCTATGTGTCAGTCTATGATATATCTCTGAGTCAGAGGTGACATCATAGGGCGGGGGGGTTAGGCATCGGCTTCCCTGACTAGCCAACCCAACGACTTCACAGATTGGCACATTGACCTTTCGCTACGCTAGTGAGGCTGCAGTCGTCGCAATACAGAAAATGTCTGTATGTATCTGTGTGTCTGTCTGTCTCCTATGTATGCCCGTGTATGTTATCAACACGACTTTGATTAATTGATTGAATATTATATTAGTAGTTTACAAAAAAAAGCAGAGGAAAATACAGTTTAATACACGGTCTGCTAAGAGGATTTTAAACCCAAGAAAGCCTATGGCTTGTTTCCATTGGGGTCATTTGTACTCAATTCATTGAAAATCGACATCAGCAGTTTTTGCTGACATCAGGGATCCCTGTACCTCCATATTTGTTTGACCGCTCGTATGGTAGTCAGTACCGCACTGGGTACTGTGACAACAGGTACAACAAGTATAACGCATATTGACAAAACAGGTGGGGCATGCATTCCCCATCTGACATTCCTGACTTGCATCGTTCCCGAGTAGGTAGGTGCCCGTTCATAATTGGTGATTGTAATATCCAACGTTATTAGTGCCGTGGTAACGGGTACCGTATGGGGTACTATAACAACAGGTATAGCGGCTATTGCATAAGTGGGTGGGGTATGAATTCCCAACTTGCATCGTTCTCAACTTACATCATTCCCAACGTGAGCATTCCCAGAGTAGGCCGGTGCCTGAAGGGTTAGTGAAATGATTAGCTACAGACAGCTACTAGCCGCTTGCGAAGCCAAAATGTGTCAGGTTGTCAGAACTTGGCATTGGCTCCAATGTGGATCTCAGCCTTTATGTGGCCACTGGCCAGCCTGTGGTGTCAATTATCTATGTCAGACATCTATGATATATCCATGTATGACGCAAAATTCGGGCAAGGTTTCAACCCGAACAGAGCCCCTTTGACTTCCATAAAACAGGCCTACTGATCGGTCCAGTGGGTTGTGAGATTAGACAGACAGACAGACAGACAGACAGACAGACAGACAGACAGACAGACAGACAGACCGACCCTCTTCTCGACGGCTCAACTCTGAGGAGCCGTGTTTTACTTAAGTAAAAGTATCAATACTGCAATGTAGAAGTACTCCGTTACAAGTAAAAGTCCGGAATTCTAAATTTACTTGAGTAAAAGTAGGAAAGTATTGGTATCAAAATGTACTTAAAGTACCCAAAGTAAAAGTACTAAAATATTTGAAAATAGCCGATCTACAAGCTCACAATGCGTCGCGATGCGACACGAGATTGTAGATCTAAATTGTAGATCTAAAGTGGTAAATGTATGTTTTATAATGTGATCATTTATATAGTAACTAGTAACTAACGTTTTTAAATAATTGTAGTGGAGTAAAAGTACAATATTTGCCTCTGAGATGTAGTGGAGTAGAAGTAAAGGTATTGGAAATTGGAAATACTCAAGTAAAGTACAAATACCTCAAAATTGTACTTAAGTACAGTACTTAAGTAAATGTACTTAGTTATCTTACACCACTGGGAGCCACGCCGTAGAAATAAATACACACTTCATCCGGCACAGGAGGAAAGATCTGCTCTGACCTAGATCTAATGCACACTGCAGCTTGTCCCCGTACGGCATCTAAAATGAACACTTCCCCGGCCTGTAGCGGTCGGTACACCTGTTGACACGACACACTATCTAAAACCCTTTCAGATATTCAAGGGAGGTAATGCAAGGCGATGGCGATGGTCACCACATAGGGATTTAATCCCTCTTTAATTCTTTATTGAATTCATGAATATCATAGTGCAGAGAGAGGCATGAAACAGATTTAGGGGGTGCTGAGGTGTCATCTCACTATCTGCTTGAACTACCCATGGCACTCTGAGATGGATTCCTTTGTACTTCACTTCAGTGGGGAACTAAAATGAAATACGTTCTTTTGCTCAAGAGAGACAAGAGGGCATACAGTATACTAAGGAGTGTGCTGCACGTCTTAAACAGGCACTCAACTCTAAGGACTGTAGCTGACCCCATGATTTAGCCTACTGTTCTATGACCATTCAGAGCAAATGCAATTGTCCAATTAGAACATTGGAGGTGCTAATATGTATTCAGTGGTTTTGGAGGGCACTCTGAGGAGAGTAGGAAGAGGACAATTACATTTTCTTCCTTACGAGCTGGAAAGTCTAAGGCGAAGTAAGTGAAACAGTAAAAATACAAAATGGAATGAATTATCCCATCCGTTCTAGGTCATCACTCGTGTCCTCAAGTAACGACAATTCAGTACGACATGAATTGGAAAACGATATTTTTTAAATTGCATCACTTTGCACCACCACCACTAAAGTTTCTCCCATATATTTACCTGCTGCACTTTTGCCCGCAATCTGTTCTTTCTTGTTTCTCCATTCGCTATTAGCACCCACGGGTACACTGACCTGTCCGCCCTTAAGCTAAACACATATCCTCATACATTTTCATATATATACACTGTAAGAAGCACACTAGACTGGGGAAAACTGCATATTTGCGCCTGCTGTATCTTTCTTTGACTATGTGCAGTAAATAAGTCAGCAACATTATTGTGCCATATAGCCTACCTTTACCTTTATCTTGTATGCACATTTTATTAACTATTTTATCAAATCTTATTCTTTATGTAACACTTTAACTGTGTCATAGGAACCTTGCCCAACATATTTTCACCCACTCCTTTATACTTTGTGAGTGAACTTGTGATGTGACTATAACGCTGAGGTGTGTAAATATGGCACATCCCAATGTGTCCATTTAGATGGCTCTATAGGCGTCACACCTGCGATGCAATTGCACACTTTTGCCTGGCGTTTTTTGTTTGTTTGTTTGGCCATACAGCCAATTACGGACATTTGGCCAACCCACCAGGCTATTGGAGGTAAACAACAGTATGCACGCAATGCCGTGATGCTTCTGTCACTCACTGCTGTCAGGCTGTTTTGATTATGCAAATCAGATATGGTATGAAATGGCAGTTTAACTAGTCATGTCAAACTTGTTGTGCGATGTGTCACCTAAAATTTGTCATTGTACATAACTAGATTAATTCGAATACATTATTTTGCTTTTGTGTATTAGTTTTAGTTTGATATACAGTTGACATCCACCAAGTTGGACATTGTCCAACAATGTCATTTTTTGTTGCACAAAATGAAAGGGCAGAAGACTTATTCATTTATCGAGCCAAGTGGCCATGTACTTAACTGGTCTTAGTGGAGTTATAGTTATGGGCTTGCTTGCTAGCCCTTTGCTTTGGAAGGAAAAGCTAGCTTGCATTCTGTGATCGCGATCATTATATTTTATAGCACTGCATTAATTTTGTTATTGTATTAACGCTGTGTAGGAGCTCATTCAAAAACATTAAAGCTATTTGATTGAGCTTACACCCTGTAAAGGAAACACCCCACAAAAGTCCCCAAACTGTCCCAAAAATGCCCCAAGGGCCCCCCAAAAACCGGCACACGCTGGGTACGCGCACACATCATTTCCTTGCTAGAACCCCCACACCTTTGACGCCCCCTGGCTGCCTCCATCTTGTATTCAGAGGGACCAACGTATGAACAGATCAGGCTCCAGTGTCTTACTCAAGTTCACTTTGAAAGGAGACCTTTGTGTAGATTGCCACACTTTACATGGGTAGTCAAACTAGCTAATCTAAAATCCGTAGTGTGAATATAGTTCTGAGAGCTCAGAGATATTACTTTAAAGGTTGCCACCCACACTGCTGGTGGAACGTTTTGTTGAATGAATGACTTTGTTATCACAAAAGGAAATATAGTATGACACTGATATTATTGCACTCTAGGGGCTGGCAGAGCGGTGTCGTGCTTATATAGGCTGTGATGTTACCAGGATGTCACAAGCTAAAGCAAGTACTCAGATATTTCACTTAAGTAAAAGTAGCAATACCACACTATAAAAATACTCTGTTACAAGTAAAAGGCCTGTATTCAAAATGCTACTTGAGTAAAAGTACAAAAGTATTGGCATCAAAATATACTTAAAGTACCAAAAGTAAAAGTACTAAAATGTTTGAAAAAAGCAATCTACAAGCTCACAATGCGTTGCATCGCGACGCGTTGTGAGCTTGTAGATCTGCTATTTTCAAATAGCCTAAAAAAATAGGGCTAAAAATAGGGCCAAAGTGGTTAAGTGCGTTATATAATATAATAATCTATATCTGCACAGTAACTAAAGTTTTCAAATAATTGTAGTGCACTAAAAGTACAATATTTGCCTCTGAGATGTAGTGGAGTAGAAGTAAAAGTACTGAAAACTGGAAACACTCCAGTAAAGTAAATGTACCTCAAAATTGTACAGTACTTGAGTACATGTACTTTACACGACTGCAGCCTGACCCTAACCCATTCTTTATCTCGTCGTCATAATCATCATCATCATCATCATCATTTCACCTTGAGAAAACATCTACGTATAGCGATACGCACATCGCTGTAGCGATATGCGTATCTTGAACAATGCCTACACATCATCATTGATCAGCTAAGATGCTAACGCAAGCTTAGCTTTGTCCGAAAATGAAGGAATAATTCATTTTGAAATAATCTAGCGAGTTCCTGTTGTTTCTACTCAATACTACTGCACATGCTGCTCTGAGTAAAGCCTAATTTATGGTCCGACGGTGTCGCACGCCGAAAACAGCACACCCACACGTGTCGCATCCGCGTGGCGTATATGAGCTTGGAGGTTGGCTATTTCCGATGCACGACACAGTATGAATTGGGCTTTCCCCTGCTTAAGCTGCCTGCTATGATATGTGCACGCACTCGAAGTATATGACTGACAAGTGGTACAATCAGTGAATGAGCGTGGACCGATTGAATCAGACTTTGATAGGCAGGCTACACTGGAGGACTGATTCATTGAATCGGACTTTGAACAACAGACAAGCTCACTGAACAAGATCGAACGAACTGTTCACTCGAACGCCCTTGTTAGAATGAACTTCAACATTTACTGGTAGACTGCTGGCCACTTTCAATGTGAATTTATTGTATTCCATTTTTTTCCCTGCTGGAAGTTATTCTAGGTCAGGAAACTGACTTATATTGGAGGAAATAAAGTTTCTACTTTTGCAAAAGTCTTCTTGATGTATTGATGTAAATAGCGATATTCATTTGAAAAACTATAGGAACGCAAAACAATGTGCATTCATTTATGTTGATTTACAGTAGTTAAGATTAGATCTATGCACCTGCTCTCTGCAACACCTTATTATACATAAATCGGCAGATAAAAAAAAACAATGCACATTGCAAATGTACAAATTAGTTCTCACCACACAGGAATAAGATCCAAACTAGAGAAGATAAAACAACCTGTCAAGACAGAGGCTTCCTCTGAGTGTGGGTGGGGATGGCAGATATATCCTGTGTGCATCGAAGCACAAGTGGATTGTCACACTCAGACAGCTGGCCGTTCAATGCCACGCCATACAAGATAACAAAGAAGAAGATTGAAAATGAACAAAGACAAGAAAAAAAAAAGATCTATATATCAAAAGTTACAAAAACTACAGTCAGGTTAAAAAAACAAGCTCTGGAATCAGGCTTTTTAACTGCTGTAGCGGAAAAATAGTTTAAAGGGATACTTCACTTTAGGGCCGGGGACACATTTAAAAAAGATATTAAAAATAAATGAAAAAAGTTATGGAAAATTCATGGCCCCCTCACGCATTAGAGTGTCCTACTAATGCGTGAGGGGGCCATGAATTTTCCATAACTTTTTTCATTTATTTTTAATATATTTTTTAAATGTGTCCCCGGCCCGAGAGTGAAGTATCCCTTTAAGTTCAAGGTCCTCTGTAGTAGTACAGAGGACACTTACACTAAACCAAAAAAAAATGCAATCTCAGTTCTAACAAGTGGAACATAAGCCGATTGCGGAAAGGCAATGTCCTAGAGCAACACAATGAACCCCTATAGAAACCACTTCTGGGCTGCCAAAGGTACTCTGAAGTCTGAACCCTCTGGTAAAATGTCTGTTTTTCTCAGACGTGTATGTCAAGAAACACTTTCATAATTACACTACATAACAAAGTCAAATCTCAAATATTGATATATATTGATTGGCCGGGGTTTTTTCTTTACTCAACTCCGGGGCGGACGAGGCCTCGAGCTACCGGACCCTCGAGCTACCGGACCCTAGCTCACGTTTCGACCCGATTATTTTGCTGCCACTTCTGTGTTTAGCCATTGGCCGCAGGCAGAGCGCTCATTTGTTACCGCTCGTTCCGTCCGCCCGTGCCGAAAAAAACAAGCTTATTTTCTATATTCTACTCATTGTCTCCGCCAGGCCGAAAGGCATGGCGAGAGAGTATGTTTTACCCCCTGTCCGTCCGTCCGTCCGTGTGTCCGTCCGTCCGTCCGTCCGTCCGTCCGTCCGTCCGTCCGTCCGTCTGCGAGCGACTAATCTCCGGCACCGTTGGCCCGGCCGCTGCGAAACTGTGCACACATACTCCCTGGATGCCAATTCAGAACCTCTGGCCCAAATTTTTCAGATTGGCCTGTTATAGCGCCACCAGGAGGCCTATTTGTGCAAAATCCATTTTTTGATATTACTCCTACAGATTTTATCCAAACATCACGCAAATCAGTACACAGTATCTCTGTAGTCATGTGATCAACACGGATCTGTCTGATTTTCCATATTCCATCCTGATTGGCTAAGGTTGGCTTCCAAAGTTTGCAGGATTGGTCCATTTTGAACTAAATGCCTCAAATCATGAACGCAGCATGCGATTTCTGTGAAATTTCACACGCACATTCCCACTAGGCCGAGGAATAAATGCCACTTGAAAATTTTCAAATCAGCCTCATGGTGGCGCTATAAAAGGCCAAATTGCGTTTTTAACTGTAACTGCACCAATCTGCGTGAAACTTTGCACGCATACTCCCTAGAGGCCAAGGAAAAACATCTGCCCTGCATTTTTCACATTAGCCTTTTATAGCGCCACCAGGAGGCCGACTTATGTAAAATACATATTTTGAGATTAAGCCTTCAGATTTTATCCAAATGTCACGCAAATCGGTACACATGATCTCTATAGTCATGTGATCAAGATGGATCTGTTTGATTTTTCATATTCCATCCTGATTGGCTAACATTCACATCTAAAGTTTGCAGGAGTGGGCCGTTTTGAACAAAATGCCGCAAATCATGAACGCAGCGTCCGATTGCGGTGGAACTTTGCACGTACATTCGCACTACGTTGAAGAACGAACGCCACCCTTTTAACATTGCCCTATTATAGCGCCACCAGGAGTCCGATTTTTCTTTTTTATGTTACTCCTACAACTTTTGTCCAAACATCATGCAAATCAGTACACATTATCTCTTTAGGCAAGTGATCAAGATGGTTCCGTACGATTGTTTATATTCCATCCTGACTGGCAAATTCGGAACATTGCTGGCCCACAATAACCTACCTGACCTGGCGGAGACCTGTGCTCCGAGGAGCACTTTTTCTAGTTTACATTGAAATCGCTTTCAGTTCCAAATATAATGCTTTAACTGTTGTTATTGGCCACGTTTATGCACCTACTTGTCATACATTCATTACAAATTATTGCACACACGCACACGTACACACACATATGCCTACTGCTGTTGACTATATAAGTCAGTCAACAGCAGTAGCGCTGTCCAGTTTGAGGACCTCTGAATTACATGGTGATACAGCTACTGTGTGAACATATTTACAGGACATTATGTTTGACAGTCCCACATTGATTGACAGTAGCAACAGCCTGCCGTTTGTTCAACACAGCTGCTACCGTTTACCAGAAGTACCCTGGAGAGACACCTGCAAATCTATTAAAAATAACACAATTAAAGATGAAATAGAAGCATAAATGCAATAAAAGGGAGGGCGAAAAATAATACTGTAGGCACACAGACTCATTAATTAGAAGCAAAGGTTGGCTGGTACTAATTATAAATTCCATTACTGCAACAATGGTAATCAATTATATAAAGAGATTCATTAATGAGAGAAGGCAGACGTTTTGTCTCTTTTTAAACTGTGCCACGCACCCCATTGGGCCCAACAGAACACAGGCAGAACTGGTTTTATTCTTTATAGGAGAGAAAAAGCATCTCTGATTAAACAAATGCCTTGCGGCACTTGTTTCCAAGTTATAACATGAATCAACAGACATATTGTATGCCTATGTGTGTGCTGAATTCAGATGGTGGTATTACTGATAACATTATGTAAATCCAAGAAAAGCGAGAGAAAGTGACTCAAGAGAGAAAGCCAGATAAGAGTGTGATATGAGTGTATGTACTTTAGTTAAACAGAGAAAAAGCTGATTTGCAAACTCTGCTTGGCAGAGGCAGACTCTTGCTTTACATAGTGTTTTTCTCCTCTGTATCATCCTCTATTTTTCAATAATCAATCAACTTAACGCGTGGATTATTCGGTTTGGCCAAGAGTACAAGACTAATGACGCCATGACTTCCATGTGGATCTGGGACATTATGGCCAGCCTGTGACGTCAGTTATCTATGATGTATGAACCCATATTTGGGCCCATATCCAGCCTGATCAGATTACCAGTGATGTCCATAAGGAAATTAAAGTTAAATACAAATAAAACAAAATGTGTGAAAACAAATGTGTGGAGTCACTTCCTTGACCAACTGGCAACGTGCACAAGCAATGTTGCGCTGATTAGTCCAGCGGTTTGCGAGATTAGCCCAAACAGAAAGACCCGGCCATTTCTAGACGCTTGGCTCCAGTATAGCCATGCCATGAAAATACAAAACATATTCTGGAGCATTTTCTATTGAAAATGTTAACTTTTTGCTAGTAGGCTATTATCTACGACAAATATACATTGTTATTCCCACATCTTATTTTGCCAGCCTTAGAAAGCTTTGTCAGATTGCCCCAAAATACATAAATGTGCCGCATATCAACAGTAAACAGTTTTGCTACAGTAGCCCTGTCTTATTATTCACACACACACACACACACACACACACACACACACACACACACACACACACACACACACACACACACACACACACACACACACACACACACACACACACACACACACACACACACACACACACACCCACCCACCCACCCCGATGGATATATTTTGCAGCTGCGTACACATATTATACTTTTTTGTTTGTTTCGTTTCTAAGCTGATGATGATCTGATGTCAGTTTTGTTTTGCTAGTAGAATGTACAAATGCTACAACACACATGCACCCCCTTTAGCACTGACACTATGCAAAACTCTTGCACAGGTACAGCCAATACTAGGTAAGCCTCGCCTTGTTTTGACAATACAGGAGAGTAGCAATTAGAATGTTCCTCCGTTCAAGGCACAAAAATACAGCAGCTATAAAAAGACAGACTGGCAGAGTGCAGCAATACCGTCATAATTCACACCTACAGTACTATAAATGTTACTTTGCTCAACAATGCTCAACGACAAGCAAAAGCTTTTTAACATTTTTGGTATTTACTGTAGCTGATACTCAGTACAGATTATCTTAGAGCGGAGCAGATAGCATATCAGCTCATTGCCTGGCTAAATTCTGTGATCAATAAAATGTGTGGTTGTGGGGATCAGACCGGTGACCTTTTAGTTACAGTACAGCAGCAAGTGGGCCGCCAAATAATTGGCAAAACACTAAGATTTGACTGATAATACGTTAATAAAATAAGGGGAAAAAATAAGATAAAAGGCATGGTATTTTTTCTTTAAAACCTTGAAAAAATTGTTTTCAGTGTGATATCGATAACAGGAACATAAAGTATAATATCTTAGTTCCATTGATCCAAGCCTGAACACATGCAGTCGATTGATTGATCATTAAAATAAGCATGCTCTGGAAACACGACCCACCCATCTGACCACTTAACACAGCAGCTGAATGGCTGCTGTGTTAAGTGTAACTTCTAGAGTCTAGAATTTGCACATACTTATTATCCCATTCAAACAGGGGAACGCATCTGTGTAACCACTCAAAACATTATTTTATACTTTAAATCATGAACATTATTGCAAATCTTTGAATATACATATTTTTTAAAGCAAACGTTTTTGACTCAAATCTTTGCTTCTGGGGGTCCATGGAACAAAACATTTTCAGATGGGGGGGGGGGGGGGGTCGGTTGCCAAATACATATCATTTTGGAGGTCCTTGACATGAAAAGGTTTGAAAACCACTGATATAGAATCATTAGAAGGTATCTGTAGAATACAAATGTTCGCTTGACATTTTTTTCGCAGTAAGAAACAAGAAAAACTGTTTTGTTAATGTGTTTGTCGTACAGAGACGCACGCCCAGTGAAAATACCACCTCTCTGTTTCATCTTAGCATTAATATGTATCTATGTGGGGTTTGCATATTAAAGGCAAACCTTGTTGTGAACCAATGTTCACCTCAAAGGGATCTTGAGATTGAGGATAAGTGGAGTAAAGTGAACGAACAGAATTCAATTGACAGAGGTTGTGAAGTACCTTGGCTTAGAACACTGTTTATCAACGCTTGGTCCGAGGCCCAACAGGGGTCCAAATGGACCCTTACGGGTCTGTAACTCAGAGAACAAATGGAACCTTTTTTTGGTAAGTCCTTTGAACCCGTATCTACACTGTAAAAGTCTCAGTGTCATTTTAACTCTAACTCTGTAATCGGGGTGCACAGTGGTGTAAAGTAAGTACATTTACTCAAGCACTGTACTTAAGTACAATGTAGAGGTATTTTTACTTTCTTCCGTATTTCCAATTTTCAATACTTTTACTTCTACTCAACTACATCTCATAGGCAAATATTGTACTTTTTACTCCACTACAATGATTTGACAGCTTTAGTATAGTTATTTTGCAGATTTAAATTATTATCACAAATCATACATACCACTTCAGCCCTATGTATATTTCTGCCTTTTGAAAATAGCCGATCTACAGCTCACAATGCATCGTCATGCGACACATTGTGAGCTTGTAGAGCTGCACTGTTCAAAAGATTGTATACATTTTTAACTTAGGACATTCTGCACAATGAGTACTTTTACTTTTGGTACTTTGAGTACATGTTGATGCCAATATTTTGTACTTTTACTCTTACATTTGAAACACTGGAATTTTACTTAACAGAGTATTTCCACAATGCAGTATTGATACTTTTACTTAAGTAAAACATGCGAGTACTTCTTCCATCACTGGTGGTGCAGACCGGTTCTGGATTAGCGCTTATCCGACTGACTTCACTCTCGACACTGCACTGCTCACTTGTGACGTTAGCAATACACTTGGCAAATTTGAAGGCGATTCGTTGGGCTGTTCATGAGATATGTGGAGGACAGACACGCACACGCACACACACACACACACACACACACAAAATGAGTGACTAACACACTTTCATGCAGCCCTGTGCCTCCCTGTTCACGTGGTAATCATGGCTCTCATGCCTGACCAGCGAGTCAACAGCTCCAAGCCGAGTTGTATGACATCTCACGAGGCCCCCCTCTGAAGGCTTTCAAATAAGTGGGCATCCCCGGGGTCGTCGACTGTCAATTGCCACTTGACAGTCGCCCCATGACAAGCCGTTCCTCAAACTCTTGGGTTGTTACATGAATCGGGTCAGACATTATGCACCTTAATGTGATAGGCTACCACCACACCCAATTTTGGCCAGTCAGCATGAATAGTTGATCAGTTCTTCCTTGGCCCATGCCCAACCTTTCTACAACCTTTCTACAAAGTCGTGTTCAAATCCATTCAGGACCCACACACACACACACACACACACACACACACACACACACACACACACACACACACACACACACACACACACACACACACACACACACACACACACACACACACACACACACACACACACACACACACACACACACACACACACACACACAGGGATGAAAATATTTACCTTCTTGGCGGAGGAAATATATCCTTTTGTACCTCTGTGCGGTAGGCTAGTTCAAAAGATTTAGCCCCTTTCTGTAGGAATTGCGGCTCTCTGCCCCTCGTTGGCTATGCAGTCGACCTTGTATATTGATTAATTTGAGTGATTAAAGTGGCGAATGTAGCCAATCTCTGTAGAAAACGCAATAATTGGATCCTTGAAACCAGGATTATCTTGGTTTCATGTTGGGAATGCATATTGTTGCTGTTGGGCATAAACCTTGTATATCAATATTTTTTTTCTCCATAAATTAATGCCCTACTGCATCGTACAAGAGTGTTGTGCAGAAGTAGCAAAAGTAGCCAATCTACAAGCACGTGATGCATCACAAAGCGTTGTGAGCTTGTAGATCGGCTATTTTTGCAATTGCAAAATATTGAAAGTGAAAGTGGTTAAGTCTGTGTGTTTTATATTGAACCAATGAAAAGTATTAGCAAGAGCTTGAGACTAAATAATAACTACAATGGATCCATTGAAACACACTATCGTACATAGTAATTGCCTAGAGAGTGGGTCGACTGTGGACGTCCCAAACTTGACATCCGGTCTTGCGTGGCGCACAGTTGCTCCAATCCGCACCAAACATGGCACAAACATTGTTCAGGTGACTACCATCAGAATAACCACACCAGGGACCACAGGTGCACCATGTCTCCATTTCACATTAAACTTGGCAAACACACTGTTCAGGAGTCTATCATGGGAATAGTCACACCAGGGGCCACAGCTGCAGACAGATACTTCAGAACCATGGACGGCAGCTGCAGTTACTTCAGAACCATGGACATCAGCTACAGTTACTTCAGAACCATGGACAGCAGCTGCAGTTACTTCAGAACCATGGACAGCAGCTACAGTTACTTCAGAACCATGGACAGCAGCTGCAGTTACTTCAGAACCATGGACAGCAGCTACAGTTACTTCAGAACCATGGACAGCAGCTACAGTTACTTCAGAACCATGGACAGCAGCTGCAGTTACTTCAGGGCCATGGACAGCAGATATCTCTGCTATGTTCAGGGTCTGTCTCTCTCTCAGAGAGAGAGGGTGGGTCAACAAACGTACCATCCAGACTTGCAAGGTGCACTGTTGCTCCGATCTGCACCAAACTTGGCCCAAACATTGTTCAGGGGACTGCCATCAGAGTAGCCACACCAAGGACCACGTGTGGCCCCCAGGGGCCACAGGCGCACTGTTGTTTCAATATGCATCAAACTTGGCACAAACACTGCTCAGGGGTCTGCCGTAACAATGGTCACATCAGGGGCCATGAGTGTCCCCCAGGGGCTACATCAGGGGCCTCCGGGGGCTACGTCATGGGCCGAATGCCACCATTGCTCCAATCTGCACCAAACGTGCCACAAACACTGTTCAGGGGTTGGCCATGAGAATAGTCACACCAGGGGCCACGTCAGGGGCTAAAGGCACACTGGTGCTCCAATCCGCACCAAGCTTGAAACTAACACTGTTCAGGATCTGCCATGAAAATAGTTAGATGAAAAATGTAATTTGAACATATATGGGGCGCTACGCTCCTGCAAGAGAACGTCCAACCATGTTATCCATATATGGTCATGCGCATATATGGGGCCGACTGACTTCAAACTCAGGCCGTACTGTAGTTTCACAGACAAACTTATTATGTTTCTGTGCAGCAGACCACATATTTAATTAATCACTCATCATGCCTTTATTCAAAACTGGGAAAAACGTTTAAAAAGGTTGAAACTTGCATAACGTTTTGAATCTCTTTAATGTATAGGAGGGGGGGGGGGGGGTCTCCTTAAGGCGGGGTATTTGAAGTCCAGTCCAATCGCATGTTGTAGTTCCGACAAGTGACTGGACATTTCAGAGATTCTGTTTCGCACTTGCTAAACTATCTATCTAAGCTGCTGAAACACTGCCAATAATCATGTGACACACAAGCTTGTACCGTGTGAGCAAATCTCTGAAAAGTTGATGAACTCAGCTCTGAAATATTCTGCGATAATTCATGTACACTCTACAAAGTTTCAAAATAAGTATTCACACTTTCAAACAAAACTTTCAACATTTCAAAACGTTTTTCTCTACAACAAAACTATAGTTTCAACTTTTGAAACTTGTCAGTGCCTTGATGATATGTATTTTTGGTGGTCTGTGCCAATGCGTCAACGACACTCAAAAATAGAAACATGATCTCAAAAAAGAGGCGTTGGCAGGTTTTGACACGCCAACTTGACGCCTCCAGTTGGGCTACAGATGTTGAAAACAACAGGTGCGTTTGACACTTTCAGTGTGTCAAGGTCTTCACAGAGCGGTGCTTAAAAAAGACAAACGTGCTCAGTCACCCATCACCTGACACACACACAAACACACCAACATCACGTGGATTTGCAATGCATCAAATAAACAACATAAATAAAATGCATTACCAGGGATATAGTAGTCGTCCCTGTTGGCTAGCTCTGAATTAAATTTTGTACTATCCACTGTTTATGTAAGACTATCTGAGATCAGATCAATGGACAAACATATAATCTGACCTGGGTAAATACAGGAGTGGCAGCATTCTAACGGTGAGGTTCACCCACCTCATTCACCACCTCTCCCTCCCCTACCCCTACCATGCTTATGCATGTTAAAGGTGCTTTATGTCAGTAGAGTTCTCAAACTTTTGTTGCCAAGGACCCCAAAATTGATATACTGTATATTTGGCCGCGGACCCTCATCTGAAAATATTGTGTGCCCGGGACACCCAGAAGAGAAGATTTGAGTAAACAATTAATCAAAATTATTCAAAATCTTCCAAACATTTACGAAACGTTGGCTATTAAAAAATTGGCACAAAGCTTAGCTCTATATTCTAATAGTAAGCATTGCTATAGAGTGTTTGTTCAGTAACAGGGTTCTCCCCGCCTCTCCAGTTCTTTATTAAACAGTAAATACATTTTCAAGTCGGTATACCAATTTCATCCAGTCAAGAGAGAGAGCTCATACAGGATATAGGATAAACAATTGAAATTGGAAGCAATGGAAAAAAAGGGAGGGAAAAAGGACAATATTGGAACTGATCCACAAATGAAATTGAAACTGATACGCGTGTTCTCTCTCTTGATTGGATGAAATTGGTGTCACCTGGAAACGTATTTTCTGTTTACAAAAGAGCTGGAGAGACGGGGAGACCACTGTTACTGGAAAAACACTCTATAGCAATAACTAAATATAGAGCTTTTCTCTGTGTGTGTGTGTGTGTGTGTGTGTGTGTGTGTGTGTGTGTGTGTGTGTGTGTGTGTGTGTGTGTGTGTGTGTGTGTGTGTGTGGGTGTGTGTGTGTGTTAGCTGATGGACAGTGCCGACCAAATAGGAACCACTTGAACCCCAGCATGCCTATTCTGGGTCCGTTTCCCAAAAATAGCCAATCTACAAGCTGTCTCTGGTTTGGTCTGAACACCATTTTGTGTGTCTCCTTCCCTACTCTGCCCCCAGTCACCTGGCAGGCACTCTTCACTTCCCTGTCTTAAGAAAGCAAAAACCATTGTAACTTTAATCCTTAAAAAGACACAGTTTGCACAGTACTTTAGTGAGAATTACACTAAAGACTGAATTAAAAGTAATGATATTTACTTCTTCCTGTTGTCCTTCTATGGTTTGGGTTTGTCCTGGGTGACAATGTAACTTGTCAAGTCTCTGTACTGTTACTTTAGCATAGCATCCAATCATTCTGAGGAGTTAAAGTAATACAATGCAGGTCCACAAATAAAGATTTTTAGCAGCCTCTGCTGGTCATTACCGTCACTGCAGGCCGTTCGTTTATTCCTGCATTACCCAGAATTCCATTTGTTTTCACCGGAAGACGGAAGCGTTTCAAAAAGCGTTCTTTTAATTGTTTTATACTATCTGTGGATCGTTTTTCTTAGCCAGTGGAGCTTTAGTTACCGTGAGCTGTGTTTTCTTTTGCTGTTGTTTTTCGATCTTCAAATCCTACAATCTCTTAACACATACAGTGCCAAGATCGCATCGATGCGTTCTTTCAAATCCATCGCTTGAGTGCCAGGATCGCATTGATGCGTTCTTTTGAATTTTCATTGTTTAATCTGTGATCGCACGGCTGTGTTTATTTCTCATCAACACTTTCGTTTTCGACTTACGTCACACTCACCCGGAGCCGGATGTAAAAAAAAAAATAATAATCCGGGTCACGTTGTTTTTCTCCGGTGATTTTCGGCCAGAATAAGGAAAAACACGTTTTTTCACACGGTATAAAAGACAATCGGACAGCTCAACTTCTATTTTCTTTGGTCCGGGTGACTAACAGTCATCGTCGTAGTGTATCACATCGTTTTCAGGCCGATCAGCGGGGCAGGGATTATCGAAAACGTCACATCCTTTGAATGACCGGATATGACGTGGGCCTGTTTGGGAGGGGGTGAGCGAGGTGATCAATGTTTGGATGTGCTGCTCTCTACTGGTGGAACAATCGTAGGTGCTTGACAACACAATCAGAGAATGTATTTGAATGAAAAATTACAAAACAAAAAAATTAAAAAACACGCAAATTGCTGGCACAGGGGAGAGTACATTATGAATAAACTCTGGCAGTCAATGTGTTAAAAACAGGGTGATATTCCTTTTTGTTATTAGCGCGGTAGTTCCTGGCGAAACAGGAAACCGGTGCGGTAGTTCCTGGCCAAACAGGAAACCGGTGCATTTTCGCTCATGCTTTCAATTTGGTTTATTGAAAGCATGACTGTTAAGATACTTTTATTGTGTTCTGGCTTTTAACATTTGTTTTAGATTATCCCTGACACACACACACACACACACAAACGGATAGTGATCCATGAAAAGATCTATTTTGTCCCTATCGGTTTACAACTCGGACGGCGCTGATTTGACTAGCAGAGCATCGGCCGGTCGGCGCGGGCGCGCCTCCTAGGCCTCAAGCTCTGCTGAGTCGGCGCGCCTCCGTCATGGACAATAACTATTATCACGTGTGCGTGTGAACGCGTGTTCAGCGTTCCCCTAGCGTAGCTTCCTGGTTGCTATGTGGGGGGAACAACAAAAGCCAGGTCCGCGTCCCATCAAAGCCCCGCCTCACGGCGCCGTCTCCTCCTCCTCCTCCTCCTCCTCCTCGCCTGCCTCGCGGAGCCGCGTCCTCCTTCTCCTCCTCCTCCTCCTCCTCCTCCTCCTCGCGAGCCTCGTGTAATAAACCCTGTCCCGCCTCGCCCCGCGCCTAAAAACGAGCGCTCCGTTTTCAATTTCCCTGGTTCTCCAATTTCCCTGTGACATATATACTCTCCACTTCCTTGTGAGTTTAGCTCCCCACAAATAATGCTGCAGTCTCTAAACTGGTAATGGAACGTTCCACTCATATGTCCTTCTACTGTCTATAATCCCAATCTATTTATATTTCAGCCATGTTTACATTATGTGAAAACATTGTCAAATTTGGAAAGTAAAGTCTACCATCTAGATTATTATATCTATTTATCTGCAATGAAAACTCTTCATTTCACTGGCCGTTTATGCAACTCCCCCTCCTCATAACTGTACTTCTCCATTTGTAATTTGCTCTATGGCTATAAGGGAAATCTGAAGCAGAGGTCTGTCTGTATGTACTGTATGGCTGTCTTTTGCATATCTCAAGAATTGTTCATCCGATCGACTTCACACTGAAGTGGGTGGTTTTTCTGAGAACCCATGGGAGTGCAGTGTCAAGTGTTAAGTCGATCGGATGAGCAGTTCTCCTGAAGAGACCCACTCCAGACGGCCACGCATGTCTCAAACCGTTCATCCGATCAACTTCACACTATGCAGGTGTATTGCAGAGGACCAAAGGGAGTGCATGTTGAGTGTAAAGTCGATCGGACATCTTATTTAACCCCTTACACCCTACACTTAGTTGACCAGAGTCTCCCAGGGCTCTATACTAGGCCCCATCCTGTTTTCGCATTACACTGAATATCTTTGCAGAAAATGGCCAATCAGATCTGCCATTTTCGCCGAATGTTCGCCCCATAAAATTTAGAATTAAATGCAATATGCTGTAATGTTGATGCTGTAATCTGAACATAAATGATTATCTCAACTCAAAATATCTATTTTACTGATTGACTTCATCATAAAGTATGAACCAAAATAACTACTTTCTAGGACGACATATTTTACCAGATAGTGACACGGGCATGAAGAGCAAAGTAACTAACAGAAATAGGCTGTTTAGGAGACATGCAGAGGTGGCTTATGACATGATGGTTGATGCAGATTAGATCAGAGCCATGTCACACCGCAGCTTAGCTTCAGGCAGATGTCAGGTGCTTCCAGTGAGTCAGGACTTTGGTTGGTTGTCCATCGAGGAAAAACAAGGAGGAAAAAGAAGAAGAAAAAAAGTAACACCGTGGCAGATTTGGGTTGCTCGCTGCAGAGGATCAATACTGGCAGGCAAATCACCCTTTTACAGCTGACAGCCTCACTAGGTGCTTGCTGTTTGGTTTGTGGCATGCCTCAGTCAGTTAACAGGGATGGAAGCCAAACATACTGTACATACAAATCAGGGGACTACTCTTGTAGATATGCGACTGCTCTGCCTGTGATAACCATGAATGTGCAAGACTTGGAAATGTGCGTGCGTGCATCTGCTGGAAGTTGATGTTTGTGTGTGTGGATATCTGGTGTGTATGTGCATGTGCGTGCCTCTGCCTTGTGTGCTTGAGAGAGAGGAGTGAAATGGAATAGACTGATAGATGCATCGTTGCCTCACAGCAGATAGCGGTTGGGCTACATTCTGCTCTGAAAACCTATTACATCTTTGCACAGCTCTTGCCACATCTCACCTGCGGTCGTAAACACATTCATCAAAACTCTGACAACTCGCACTCTGATATTTAGAACAAATAACCGACTTAATCTTGCCCATATAGGTTAATTGAATAATCTCTCTCTCTCTCTCTCTCTCTCCCCCTCCCCCTCTCCCTCTCTCTTTCTATATGTCACAGTATGATTGGAAAACCAGTCAGATTGAAAAAGGTGCACTCGTTTTCACCGACGGTCTGAAGGTGACTTGACTTGACTTGCCACGAGACACCGGCAAGCAAGCTTAGGCGAGCGAGTCGCCGCGCCGGGCGTTGCGAAGTCACCTTCAGCCGACTCAGCGCCATCCGAGTTATGTCCCGATAGGGACAGAATTGTAAATCATCCCGCCCGCCGCAGGGGAGTGTGGGAGGTGAACTCGAAGAAAACAAGCACTCCTTTTTCAATCCGACTGGTTTTCCAATCATAATGTAACATATATATTATTCATATATATATATATCGCCCAGCCCAATCTCACACACTCACTGGTTGTGGAGAGGGGTGAGGGATGAGGGATTAGGAAGTTGTACCCACACTTGTGGACAGCGTTATTAACCAACACTACCATCTAAACATGGCAAAGAAATGCAATAAGCAGCAATATCTGTTCATAACGAGGTGCAGCGAGTTCCTAGAATTGATCCAAAATGATAATCTTACTCGGGTGAAATTACCGATACGTTTGACTCAGAAAATGGCATGGCACTCGAGCGATGTCAGACACATCACATTAACGTATGTGATAGTTATTGATCTTGGATCTACGATCCCCCATTTCTCATATCACACTTGATTAAACAATATAGAATTTATTGACTCAACATACAGGCATGTCACTTTCTGCCCAGAATCACTGACACATTGCACATCACAGCCGAGACACGAACAGGGGCCAAATAAGTGATACTGATTGCAAACATTAGCTGAACCATTTGGAAATATCTTTCAGGCAATTCATGGCGAGGCATATGGGGATGGGGTGGAGGTCCATTATCAAAGAGAAAGAAAATTTATGGAAAGGTATTCCAGTGGCAGGACAGATGGACGACATCATTAGATTTCATTTCGGGCTGTAGTACTTTTCAGGGCTTCTCGAGGCATTCATCATCAACATGCATTACCACTGTAAATGGTCCTCAAACTTCTTAACATGTTCTAACGAGTGCCTGGCAAGGCTCATGCATAATTCTCGCTACAGCGATCCGTTCAAATTAACTTTGCGTCTGCAAACCATGAATTATTTTTCCACAGGCTTTGGAGCTTGGGCGCCGCAATGAGATGGACGTTATTTTGCAAGACTGTTTATATGTGAGCACGTTATTATACACTTTGAACTTAATCCACGTTCACTACCGCATTTTATCCTGTACGCAAACATATTTGCATAATTCAAAATGTAACGGCTGTCGTGAGATAATGTCATTGATATTGATTCGACTAATTGCTGAACATGCACGTAAAAACACACAGTATTACTTATACACATCCTGCATGTGCATATTAGCAGAGAGGCAGGCACACACTCACGCATGCACACATACTGTATGCACGCAAGCGCACACACGCTCTCGCACAGACACACACACACACAAACGTTTTCTGTATCAGTGAAGGTGCACTTATGCAGTGTGAGACACCCAGCTCCTGCATTAGCCATGCTTCATGGCTAGATCAACAGGATAATTATCTGCCACTTCGCTTGGTCTCTGCTCGCAATAACCTTGATTGGCTCACGGGTCACTGAGTTTGCCCCCTCCACGGTACTGACACGGTGGGTTACAGATATGAAGCCTGCGAGTCCCGGAGTAAAAGTTAATTAACTGCCCTGCCTCCATGCAACCACACTGGGGTACAGCAGTGGGCATCATCATCAAAGCACTTGCTGGGTTAAAGAGGCTTTTTTCATTTTATTTTTAATGGCCCCTTGCATGTTTGGAAGCGGTTTACAGCTAAATGCCACAATATTTAAAACCCGGTTGTCTTTAATGATGCGGAACACAGGGTAGTTATCCGGCTCGGGCTGAATGAGATGAAAGCTTTCTTTGTTGGTGGGCGTGGCAATCAATCAGGGCATAAGTCTTGTTGAAAAGGTTTTATGACCTACTGATAGGTTCCCGTTGAAAGATTAAATTACGTGGCCCCTCGTGCCGGTGATAAATCTATGCCAAGATGTTGGACGAGGCCATGAGGCAGGGCCATCAATAAAAAAAGGAAGGGATGGCCGCTGCTTGTCAAAGGCAGGAAGCGAGCCGGATAAACAAAGTTGTTGGAGTTGACCTCATCCGCAAAAGCTGGTTTATTGACTTTTATTCAAATGAGCAACCTTTTCCATTAGAGGTCAGGGGCGGTTTATTGGGCTGTACAACCTCACACCGGTCACATGTCTTTAAGTGTCACATCCACTCGAGTAGCTCAGCGCTGCCTCAGACTTTTCTCCTCTCCGTTTCTGGGCCTCAGCATCACACTTTGCATTTACAACCTCCACTAAAATTTATCGGTTTCTCAGTTATCTACACAATGCATAATTGGTATGGCTATGGGAAGACGGTTCAGAACACAGTGGCCCCAACCTTGGTGACTTGAATTGATTCTCCCTGACTGTGTTTGCCCACTGACTGAATAATTTGTTTAGTCCTTGTGAGTTTACAAGGCTGCCATTCCCATGTCTAAAGAACATGCTTGCAACAACCCTGTAGTGTTGTTACTTTTGAGAGTGGATACAACACGGTGGAGCCCTGCTGGGCGCTGCCTTTTCAAAACAGCCCAAAACAGCCACAGCCTAGAGATGGACAGAGTGTAGACTAGAGACCAAAAGATTCAGCTTTATGTGAACAAGGCTTTATCGGACGGGGAGCGGAGTGGATTCCATATAAAGGCTGTGTGATCGCTCTTGTCTTTCTCTAACCCTCTATTCCTCTGTGTATCACACACACACACACACACACACACACACACACACACACACACACACACACACACACACACACACACACACACACACACACACACACACACACACACACACACACACACACACACACACACACACACACACGGTTTGAGCCCCTTCCCCCTCTCCAGACCACAAATGCAACTTTTACTATGGTAAACCAATTGCAAATGTTGAAGTTCAGGAGAGTTTGGTAAACACAATTCTCTTAAATGCTGCCTTAATTATACAGCATGGAGAGGGGGCTCCATGCTATATACCGAAGGCAGCATTTAAGATAATTGTGTTTTCCAAACTCTCCTAAACTTGAATGCAGCATTTTATGTTGGAAGAATTGGCCTCTGTGCAGAAATCCATGCCGTACACCGCATCTCAAGTAAAGGCTTGATTGCATTTAGTTGAGCGTGGCGTCGCGCCCGAAAATAGCCAATCTACATGCTCACAACGTGTCGCAGCGAGACGTGTTGTGAGCTTGTAGATATTTTCAGGCTAGAAATGTCAAAAACAATTCTAGGCAAAAATGCCCTTTTAGAAATATTAGCCCCTGCCCCTCTAACATTATCTGCACGTCCCTGCGCAAGCACGTACACAGCTACTCCCAACATCTACTCGCTCTCACTTTCTTCATTCTTTCTTCACTCTATGCCCCCTAATACTATTCATTACTTCTCCTTATGTTCTGCCTGTCGCATGCTATTTCTTCCTCCTCCACTAATATTACTCACATTCCGAACGCAACATGTGGTTGGCATCTTCATAAGCCTTCAATCACAATAAAAGAGCCATTGAATAGACAAGCGTAGTGTGGAATTGTTTCTTTTCTTTTCTGCGAGCAGTGCAAGCAGCTGTGTCCGGGAAGCATCCTCCCGCAACTACAGGAATTATGACATTGACACTGTATTGCAACATTGTCAGGGACTGCGACATGAGCCTGGCTGGAAGTGCTGCTTATGATTAAAGGTCTTTACACACCAGGGGCATGACAAATAACTTATAGTTGATGCCTCATACAGGTTTATTCACGGTGCGGAAGCTCAGAAAAAAATCGACCTTGTTCCGAATAAGAATTACGCTTTACCCACCTGCATTTCTTTAGGTTCTGTGTGAAGGTACTCATGACATAAACAGCTGGAAAAATATGTTCAGATTAATTAATCACACACAGCAAAACGACCATGGTGTGTACGCCCTGAGTTGTACTTAGTTGCACACTAGTAGATCTACTATGTTCGGTGTGCGGCACCATCACACAACAAGTGTAAAACAGCGCCTTAGTCTCCAGTGAATTCTAAGTGGTGATTATGTTTATCATGCATCAAACTGTCACAAACTTCCTAAGTAAAAAAAATATTCCTTTTTTGTATCAAACATCCATTCATATCTATTACGTGCATGGGATAGAGGCTTATACGTCAGTAGGGAGAAATGCTGAGGAAAAGGGATGCTGACCTCAGCAAAGAGTAGCTATAACAGTGATTGAGAGCAAGGAGGCTCGGCTTGATGTATGGGCAAACCAGCAATGGCAGTTTTTCGTTGTCGATTACCAGTGCTGGGAAAGGCTAAAACATTATCTAATTGTTGAGTGCATAGCCTTGTTACATTATTCCCCAAGGCAGTCTGGGATTTAATTGCTGATCTGCTGTGAAATCCTTGCTTCATCTGAATAATGGCAAAAACAGAGAGAGGAAAACTAAAACAAGGTCTCTGCACAGAGACACGTTTTTATAACGTGGTGCAGCAATTGATTTCTAACAATTTATTTATTTGTATGAAATGATGGAGTTACATAACAGGTTACACACCTTTACAAGTGCGGATATGGGAATACATAACCGTGAGTGTGTAAAATGCCTTTGAAAAGGTTGTGTAGTGCTTTGTGCAGTTAATAGCAGCATGGCCAACTTTTACCCATTAATTTCATTTAACCTCAAAGACTCCCACTTACAGTGTTTTTATGTTCAGTTAGTGGAGCTATTTTTTGCTTCTATTGTATTGCATTCCATAGTTTAACATGTATGAAACATTGAACAAAACGTTTTGAAATTTGTGTTTGGCTTAAATAAATTGTAAAATGCCAGTATGTCTTGTTTCTTCCTTGTAACTGATGTGACAATCCATCAAACAACACCAAACAAGAGTCAATAGCAACAGCAGAATAAGCTGTTTGACATCGGCAGAGAAGAGTTGGCAACATTTCCATGGGCACAGCCCACATACTCAGCTGTGCTACTCATTCCACAAATGGTGCATGTTCCTTACAAATTGGTCACCCATTTACAAGGACAATAAAAAGGTTTATTTTTCTTTTTGTCATTCACTATAACTTACTATCAATATACAGTAACGCAAATTATAACTTCCACATCTCTGATTTCAAACACAATAATTGCCTTGGTGAATATAAAGGTAATGGTTGTTGTCAATAAGTTGTATGTTCAAATCCCTGACCTGGCTAGAAACTGCATCAGAGGGAATAAAAGCCACATCCTTCCCTCCCTTAAGAGCCACTAAACTGGCCTGCAGTAAGGCAATAAAAACCAAATCACTACAGTACAAGAGTGTGATTGTACTAGGCAGGTCCCAGGTGTGAGTATGAGTTTGTGTGCAAACCGCCATGACTTTGCAAGTTCTATCACCATAGCCCCAGTCTATTGCTGCACAAAGGGTTTACTGTAAGCCCTCTGTCAACTTGTCGTTAAGAAACGTAAGAAAAAAACACCATACTATGCCTTTTGACGAGAACATGAAACCCCAGTAAATAAAATAACAATAACACTGATATGAATAGAACATTCTGCATGTCATTACACTGTTCTATTAAAAAAGCTGTCATCCTTTGAACGACATCAAAACTCAAGTATTCATTCTTTCAGTACCTTGTCCCCCCCCCAACAACACAATGGCGAGTAAAACTGTCGAGGCTGCACATTTTCCCCCTGGTGCCGCAGAAGAAAAGGAAAGTCTGCCTTGTTTGCATTCATTAACCAAAAATAGACAAGACGAGAGAACTCGTAACAGCACAGCAGATTCATCACAGTTGTCCCCCTTCAGCCCATTCCCTGTTCTTTGGTGACACACAGCTCGTATGTACAGATGTGACCTCTGTGTTCTTGACATCGCCGCAGTGTGAGAAGACAAGGTGTGTACTTGGAACGTGATATTAATTTTGGAGGGTTAGAAAAAAAGATATCTCGTGCGCCGCATGACAAATAGGCAAATCCTGTTCCGAGGCTTCATGTGAAGTCTTCTGGATGATGCTCATTCGGGCAGGAGGTGGATAGCTATATGTATTTTTTTAGTTAATGTGGCAGTGTGTGAAAGTATTATGCCTCATTAAAAGGTTTTATTTAAACGCCGTGGATGAGGCTCTTAGGGACGTTGTCTCTGTTGTGTTCAATGGTCACAGGTTCTAGGTTTTCACTGTTTTTGTTTGGCACAGAAAGGATTCTCAACGTTCTCCCGCTTTTGCGTTATTAGCGTTGTAAAGCAGTCAGAGAACAAAGCCCAATGTGTGCATTTCTGTGCATGTTTCACTCTGTTTGTTGTATTTTTGGATCCATTAACACATTTTTTACCATCAGAAGATGCTACAGAGGAGAGTAATGAAATAAGAGTATTGTTGGTGGTGCCATGGGAAGAAGAGCTGAAAGTGTTTGATGGAATTACTGTACTGATCCAGAAGGCCCGACAGAACAAAGTCTCCAATGAGCACATACTGTAGCAGGCAGATCTGAGATGTGCCGTAGGGGTTAGATAAGACAGATTTATGCATATATCTCCTCTCCTCCCTTTCTATCCTGAAATGGATAGAAGTTATGTCAGTGTGTGTGTGTGTGTGTGTGTGTGTGTGTGTGTGTGTGTGTGTGTGTGTGTGTGTGTGTGTGTGTGTGTGTGTGTGTGTGTGCGTGCGTGTGTGTCCATCTTGAAGGACAACATTCAACCCCATTCAACATACTGTATACAGCACTTAATAACAACATTAAAGAAGTTGCTTGATTTGGCATTCCGATTCCGACCATTCCCACATGGTCAGAGCCACCGTCATCAATTCCAATGAGGAACTGAGTCAAAAGTCAGCATGTCCGGGTTTTGCCAGATAAGAAGTCAAAGTATCTCAAAGAGTGTAAGTTTCACAAGACACACAGACATTGTTTTTTAGGGACACATATAGTTGTGCTGGGATCCTGTCCGGGGACAGTCAAGTCAGTGATTCTCAAACGAGTGTACAGTGCTTGAACCCTAGTGTTCGCTATTCTGGTCATGCCATCAGAGAGAACATTCTGCAAAAAATATCCAATCTGCAAGCTCACAGCGCGTCACAATATGACGCGCTGTGAGCTTGCAGATTGGATATTTTTTTGGCAAAGAGATTTGTTGTAGAGGGAAATAAGGTAGTATAAATGGTTTAAAGGAGGAGTTCACCCAAAAAATGACTTATTTTCTATCAATTACACACCCCATGAAGCCTTGATTTCATGGATTTATTTTTGTTTTTGTGGCATTCCTAAGACAATAATTTGATGACTGTGTGTATTTCCGGTAGGAGACACAAATAATCTACTTTGTGTCTCCTACCGGATACATTAGCCGGTAGGAGACGGGAATCAAATTATTAGCTTAGGAATGTGACAAAAACTAAAAATATTCCATGGATTCAAGGCTTCATAGGGTGTGCAATTGATAGAAAATAAGTCATTTTTTGGGTGAAGTTCTCCTTTTACGTTTTTTTTTTTTTTTTTTTTGAGTCGCCAATTATTGTTTACCCCCTAGTCGTTATGCCAATTAATTCCTCACCACACACATTTCTGTGTTGTCACTGCTGTATCCTACTCACCTGCCAGTGAGAAGCCCCCACCAGGAGGACGTAGAGCCTTCGTTCTACTCCTCCCGCTGACAGGTGCCGCCCCAGCCTGTAGGATTACATGCAGTGACACATATCTCCCTCCCCCGCCGGCTTCCCTCCCCCGAACACCAATTGTGTTCGTGTACACGCCAGGCAAAAGCCGGACGCACCGCTGTGGATTTGAACCCACAACCTCTGTGGAGGTGCGCAGGGATTTAACCACTGCGCCACCCGAGCGCAGCCTATGGTTTAAGTTGTTAAGTGAGCCCTGTGTATCCATGCCTCTCTGCAGAGACCATACCTGGAAGCAAAATGTATGCAGTATGTAGCCTAGGCTTTATATCCGTAGCAGCCAAAGAAAAAAAAAAGAGCCATTTCATCACACGGCAAGCTGTTGAAGTCTTTTCTGGAACTAATGAATGGTAATCATGTTTATGCTCTGGAGTGAATGCATTGCCACAATTAGGCATTGATGTATTATAGGGATGGGCATTCATTCCACAAAGGCGCACAGCCCATTAGAGATCATTTATGTGCGCCGAAAACAAAACTGTCACCATTACGGCGCCCTCCGTGGCTGCTGCTTGATACGTTCCCCGGAGAAAATGTCACCGACACCCTGCAAACCGCCCAGCATGCAGGTATTACCTGCTCACGTCTCATCCGGTTAGCTCTGTTATTTATTCACCTTATTCTATTTAAGATTGTATTAAGAAAGGGTCATGTCCAAATGCCTTTCGCATGGGCGGGGGAATCAGTCAATTATTTTGAAGCGGTGCAGCAGTCCGGGATTAAGTGACTTAAGAATGCCACAGACAGCGGGCCTCTCTCCCTCATTTCGCCTTCAGCCTTCAGAGATTTCCACAAACAGCGAAGCTCATCAGGGCCGATTGCGGAGGCGCTGGGCCTGATAAGTCACTCTTACTGTTATCCCGCGAAAGCGAGAAGTGCCAAATTACAACTGCAGCCTTAAACCCCTGCAGAGGTTAGCTGCACATGTCTTAACCCTTTAAGACCGGGGACGCATCTGTGTCATTTTAAGATTTATTTGGCTATTCAAAAAAAGCAGATATACAAGCTCATAGCGTGGCACTATGAGCTTGTAGATCTGCTATTTTTTAGAAATTGTGAAAAAAATAAAATTTAGATTTTTTCCCAAAAACTGTTAGGATTTAGATTTTTTTTAAAGAATCTCCTCAGGTCTTAATGGGTTAAGCCACCTGCTGAGAAAGAAGAATATAAATAAATAATGTGCTGGAGGGAAAAAAAAGGAAAAGAAAAAGGAAAAGAAAAGAAAATTATGGCATAAGAAGACATGTCTTCCCTAGAACAAAGGGAAAAGGTGGCTTTCAGTTTGAAATTCACTTCTGGCTACAGGGGTCTGGCGTTTTATCTTTCTACTGCTGTCAGCATCTTCCCCTGGCTCATAACTGTGATGTTCTGACAGCTTTACAAGAGCCATAACTTAAATTTATTCCTGCCACTGCATCGATCCTCTCTGCACCGCAATGTGTGTCTGTGTGCCATGGAGATGCAAGTGAAATGCACAGAAATGTTGGCAAGGAACCAAATGCATGTATAGATTTTTTTTTCCTTCTTACCCCTCCGCACCCCAGTCCATTAATAACGTTGAAACACTCACAAAATATATATGTCTTAAAAAACAGACTATCATGAGATTAAAACGGCAACGAAGCGAAAGTAGTGACGGTGCTGGAGTAGACCCGACCATATTCTACTTTACGCCGCAGTCCATCCCTACCTCCATTGACTATTTTATCTCCCTCATGTTCTATCGCTCCCTCCATTTACCACCAATTCAATTTCTCCCCGGGCACTTTACTTATGTGATTTATGTCATCTCTTTCCTGTGCTTGTAAATAACTGTAGAAATAAGGCGTCTCTTTACCTTCCCCACGTACTGTGGGTCCGACCCCATGTACTCCTCCAGCACAAAGAACTGGTTCCACACCCAGCCTCGCTTGACGCGCTGAAACGCGGCCAACGCCCCATTGCTGCGCAGCGGGCCCACCAGGCTCCTGGGACGTTGCTCCCTCCCCGCCCGGCTCCTGCTCAGCGTCGCCGCCGCCGCCAAGGCTGGGCGCGTGCAAGAGACCGAGCCTTCATCAAAGACAAACCAAAGGAACGGCAGCAGCAGCAAACAGTTCCTTGTAAGCATTGGCGGGCTTTGAGGTTCGGAGTCCCCGAGTTCAAAGTCCAACGACGGGAGCCGAGCCACTCTGACGGACCTTGGGTTCTTCAGATGGAATGCGTACGAGAGGAGCGGTCGTTGGGGGGGGAGGGATGGGGGGGGGTGGGGGGGATGGGGTCTGGGGGAGGTTGGTGTAGGGGAGTGGGCCCGGGCCGCGCGAGCAGGCAGGCGTGGCGTGGCGGAAAGACGAGCACCTGCGTCCGTCAGTCGGTCCCACTCACCGAGGAATGAGGTTCATTACCTGTAATGATAAGAAAAGACATTTAGCCATCTGCTCATCTTTACATTTCAGGCTACTGCTGCTCCAAGTCTTAAATCGCCTGTTTGTGGAAGATTGTGTTTGTTATTTATTTCGTTTAAAAAGGACAGAAGCCACTTTAATGACAAAACATAGATGTATTGTGACTTGTTTTTGTCTTCACTTTCACCACACGTTTACAATGACGATTGTTCATCATATATATGCTTCTGGTTTGCCATCTGTTTTCGACCATTAAATAGATTTAATGCAGCCACCTGATGGTGCTTCTTGGTTATAAGTTAGCAGTATAGGTAAGGTAAGGTAAATGTATGTATAAAGTGCCTTTCAAAACAAATGTTACAAGGTGCTGTAGGCTATAATAAATAAGCAAAAAAAAAAAGAAAAAAAGAACTCACAATGAAATATAGTAACAATAAAATAAACAGCCAAAACAATGCATAGACATAAACAACATTACAAAACAAAAAGTTTGCGAAACAAATGAGCTTTTTAGCATCTTTTAGGGCATCGACTGACTCTGCATTTCTTAGGGACGGTGGTAAGCCATTCCAGAGCAACCCGATCTCCAGAGAACTAGTATACATTGCACGGATCCAGTGCACTTCATTCCGTGGATAGTCGCCTAGAAACCGTGGACTCGCCGTACATATGCACGCAATTTCTGGGCTTCTAGGCGACTATCCACGGAATGAAGTGCACTGGATCCGTGCAATGTATACTAGTTCTCTGGAGATCAGGCTGTCCAGAGAGTGGTAGGGAGTTTGGGAGCTTTATTGGAGGGGCCAAACCTATGGACTTTCGATTATAAGATGTTCTCTAATGAAATGTGAACTCCACAGCTCAACATTAGAAGTTGGAGCAAAAAAAAAAAAAAAAAAAAAAAGCCGTCCAAGAAAAAAATGCAAACTACTGTAATGTATTCACAGTTGTCCACTTTAATGAGATATTATCGTGAGAAATGTATAAATTAAAAGGTGTTGGAAAAGGCTAGTTCTTGGCAGTTTTTTTTCTACACCGAGTTATTCTTCTGATAATAATGTCAGCTTTCTCACCTCCAATTAACCAGCAACACATTGGTAAAAAAATATATATATATATTTGCAAATGTTTTGCACAATGGCATGATGAGCACATGTCAAATCAATCTAAGCAATCTAATTAACTGGAAACTCTCTTGGAGAATAACCAATATAATAGTATTATATTCAGCCCCCAGGTATGCATCTGAATATCTATTTGTTGTGCCTTCATGCGATATTATCGAATGCACAAGAGCAGTTCAATCTATGCACTTATGGGCTTCACAAGATGCCAAATAACCATGTCCTTGAATTGTTCATCTGGCTAGAGATTCAATTTGATGTTGGATGCATCAAACAGGAGTGCAGGATGCATTTCATTTGCCGAAACAATGATAAATATGATCAAAACACCATGTATGAATCTGCTTTTTTTCCCTTTTCAATACATTATGAAATCAATTCTTAAATATGCACTCCGCAAAAGGCTTTAGTAATCACATTTTGTCCATGCATGGCAGGGTAAAGAGTTCTCAAGGCAACAGCTTATTTCATTTTTTAATTATACTATATACATGCAGCAACGATCAATAGGATATAAGTTATTGCATCATAATGAATTATTCCAATCTGAATTTAGACAGAAACAAAGCCTATCCATTGAAGCTACAGTACAATCCAAATGTGTTTGTCTGATCCTCCAACAGAGAGAGGTAATGGCAATGATGTCCAAACTACACTAAAGATGTTCAATCCAATGTGCCATCTGCTTCAAATAACGTACTAAAAATAACTACCAGACAGTACAGGTGTCCGAAAGCAGTACGCATATGCTTACTGGACATAACTTAGTGTATATATATATATATATATATATATATATATATATATATATATATATATATTGCCAACACTGGACTAGTTATTGCACACAGAGGACACTTGATAGGGAGGACGCTTGCACTAATAACACTTAAAAGAACACTCAGATACTTGTATTGCAGTTAAAAATGGTACCATGTATTGACAAGTGTAAGCAAAAGTAAAGAAAAAACATGCATAACAGAATATGGCCATTCACAGTTGAATCTATTCAACCCAATCCAAACTCGTTTTTCTTTTCAATAAAGCAACCAGAAGATAATAGCCTGGAATCTAATCAAAATGCTAAAGACAGCTCTTGTTTCCCCTCATTATGTTTTTGAGCTCCTGATTATTTTGGTTGCTGATGGCTGTGACTAGTTAGTGATTGCTGGCTGTGACTATAAGTCAGTGACTGCTGATTGCCAGTTCTGGAATCCCCTTCCTCAGGAATTCACATTCAGAACAGGCAACAGTGAACTCAATACAATTAATACAGCATTGACACTGGAACTGTAGGGAGACCACCTCCAACCACTGTAAATGTACTAGTTATAATGTATTAAACCATACAGATCCGCATCCATATCCGGAAGTCCCAGATTGTAGCTTCAACACTCTGCTAGACAAGAGAAAACAAAGATCATAATGCTGATCATCATCATCTGACACCTGAGAGCCATGCAGGTGAACCAGTATTTATTTTAAAGCCGCGTGAGATAGCACCTGTCGGAGTGCCTTCACCTCGTTGCCTACATCTGTATAGAGGGTTTATAGGAATGTGTGTTGTCATCTGTCACTTCTCCTCCTGCTATCTGTATTTTAGATGAAGAAGAAATCATAAAGCACATTTTTTAGTGTGTGTGGACCTTCTGTGTCATATATTCAGAGATTATTCAGATAAATCTAAATTCAATAGGCTATATAGCTTGAGGAATCAAATATAACACGGTGCCATTTTCTCCATTGAACTCAATAGACCTAGCTGCCCATGTTCTTTTCTGTCGCCCTATTACTTTGAATGGTGTGTATGTTCTTGATGGGGGCTAGAACAGGAGAGAAATGCTCCGCTAACAAACCTACACCTACTGCTTTGGCAACCAATCTCGATACTGTCCCAATATGAAGGACTGCCTTAAAGTATTTGCATTGGTTCTGCAATACTGTTATTTCTTAAAATCTCAGAATTGTCTCCACCCAGATCAAGCCCCTACATTGAATTTAGATCGTTAGGCGCTACTACCTTCTATGCCCATTGTCCATCCTTCACTGAAGATGGATGGATGAAGGATGGAGGCGCACATAGAAGGTAGTAGCATAATACTACATTCTACAATGTGCTTGTATGAATACATACATGAATTATTGAGCACACATCAAGCAGGGTGTTGCAGAGTAGCAGTATGTACATTCACACGTACAGGCCTACCTATAATGGCTCTGTGGTTAATTGTATGCAACCTTTTGCCAACAGAGGACATTTTCTTAACCACTTTGAAAATGGTGTCTCTATATTGCAGTGGTTCTCAACCTTTTCAGGCCGTGACCTCCCAAAATAATCATATTTGAACTGGGGACCCCCCACCCTGACAAGCACTTGGAATTTTAGGAGTTGAGGCATTACATTTGATTTGACTCGGTTCCACAGATAACTATTGTGAAAATTGCCGATCTACATGCTTACAATGTGTTGCGTTGTGAGGCGTTGTGAGCATGCAGATCAGCTATTTTCACACTCTTTGCTTCATTCTTAGGTAATATTTGACAATTTGGGCAATGTTTGAATGTCTTTTATATTTTAGTCGGTTGATTACTTTTGACATTTGTGCCGATCTACAATCTCACAATGCGTTACAACCTTGAACATTTGTCAAATAAATATTTAGGGCTTAAGTGCAAGTGAGGTTATGCCGTTGATATGGGAATTTTCCCCCTTAAAAGTCAAACCTGATGAGCAAAGTTTTGAACACAACCAGACATGCCTCTCCCACGGGGCCGCTCCTCATTTAGCATCGACATTAATGGATAATGACCGCTCCCATAATTTCTGTGGAATCACGCCCTGCGTTCTCGATCCGCCAGGCACTCCTTGTAGGATGCCTGTGATGAGAACGGCTCCACGCATACTTGATGAGGTAGTCACATTAGCATGTGTCAGGGCAATGGGCGCGTGCGCCCTGACCCTGCCATGTCTTGGGTTTCAGATAACATGACGGTGGCGGGGCTGACAAGCGCTCTTGCTTGCACGTCACCCCCAATAATCAAAGAGCATATGGCTCGGCCAATCTGCTGGTGCAGATTAGCCATATCCCCCCTGCACGCACGCACGCACGCAGGCACACACGCACACACTTCCGTAAGAGACTACCTCTGAAAGTTATTAGTTGTCAAGGCTTGCCATAAATACGACAAACATAAATAGACGTTGACTTCTGGAGAGCAGGGAAATAGGGGGAGAGGGAGAAAGAGCTCTTTAGCATATTTATTATATTTTACACGAGAGACATGCAGAGGGCGACGTTTTAATTATGTCCCAGGCACAGGTGTTTTACCTCGTGGACTGACGTGTCAATGTGAGGCATTAAAAATAAGTCAGAATCACTTCATTAACGAGGTTAAGGATGTGATTTTACAAGAGGCAACAATCGACTAGCTCTTTCTGTACTACAGTATTTTTACAACACAGGTACAACAGGCCCACGTTGTCTTTGCTATTATGCTATGGACAATTTTCTCATGTTTGTAATTTTCTCATTAAAAAGTTACTTGTCGGAGACACTGCTATGGTAAGAGTTGTTCAAGTACCTAATCATGAAAATGTGTTCTCAAGAATGAAAATGATGATGGTCCAGGGAAGGAATGAGTAATGCTTAGCAATGTGGTGAATACAAAAGGCTGGATTGTGTAACTGATCGCAGGTGCTAGATTCACTTAAATCATGCCCTAAATGTTCACTAAATGTTCCTAAAATATACCGTACCGAACAAATTGAATTCCTGAGAGGAAAGTTCTCAGGTTTTGTTCTTATTTTCTTAACTTTAAGTTCCCTCACACTTGTTTTATACAGTATATAATGTCTTATGAAAACGAAGAATATAAGAAAAGAGTACATCCCCAGAGCTTTAAAAGGGTGTGGAAGGTGTGGAAAAAGGTGTGGAAAGTGACAGGGAAATAGTGAACCATATAACATATTTGGCAATGTAAACGTATGTTTTCTCATGCCAATAAAGCCCTTTGAATTGAATTGAATTGAACAGAGGTGTTTAGACTTGTTAATGAATATTACGGCTGTAGTGCTTTTTTTCTTGTTTCCTCTTTCCTCCTGTGTCTCTCCATCAGGTACTGGCCATCCCCCCTCCTTGTACTGTAGCTGCATTGAGCGATTAATTACCCCAATGTTCACTGCTCTCATCAGCCTGGTGGTTAAAGACCTAGGGAACTGTGCAGACTGGGCCAGTGGGCCATTCAGCAGAGTTGAGGCTGCGTGTTGTTTACCCAACTGAGCAAGTGCTCGAGTTGTGTGTATGCACCGTTATAGGGGGCAAAACCATTTAGAAGGAAGGGTGTTTGTTGTTATTTTATGTTGTGCATTTGTCTGCATATACTGGTGTTATTCTTTGTTTAAAAGTGGATTTCAAGTGTTAAGTTGGAGTCTGTGGAATCTCTGTGTGGTGGGAATTAAAGGCAACAGAGCAGCAGCCTGTCAGTCCTAAAAAAAAAAAGTATCTAGCTCATCTTCACCTGGAAACTCAGGAGAAATTGCTTGTTCTCAGGGAAGAGAACGAGCAATTATTTAAGGCAGAGGTTAAGGCAGATTCTGGGAGTTCGATGATGGCTTCTATTTCTGTTGGTGCTTTTTATACGATATATATATATATAATATATTTCCATGGTCCCCGTTTTCCTACAGACTGAGGTTGAGTCCTATTTGTGCATGTTTGAGTGCATTGCTGCTGCTTGATCTTACCAAGATATGTGTGGGCAATACTGTTGAAGTTTACACTGACTGGTAAGGCTCAAGAGGCTAGAGGTTAGACAGCTACTTTATTGTTGCCGAATACCAGCTTTATATGGGAATATTCCTCCAGACCAGTGGTTCTCAAACTTTTTGGGGCACAGGGCAGGGGGGCTTTCCAGTTTGAGGCTGGTTGGAACAGATAGTGGCGTGAGGAGTTCAGATCTATAATCTAGTAGAGTAGTAGAGTAGTTCACCCAAAAAGTTACCTATTTTCTATCTATTACACATCCCATGAAGCCTTGAATTCATGGAGATTTTTTTGTTTTTGTCGCATTCCTGAGCCAATAATTTGATGACCGGGTCATCGGTCAATAGGAGACTCAATGGAGACTCGTCATCAAATTATTGGCTCAGGAATGCGACAAAAACAAAAAACTGTAATTGATAGATAATAAGTAATTTTTTGGGTGAACTACTCCTTTAAACTGCCCGCTCAGACGATCGCACCGCTCTCATAATTATCTGATTGATTTATTTGGATGATTATGTCACTAAAGTACAAGTGGGACGGAGGGAGTGGCACGTGATCACGAGAGACCAGTCTACCAGGAGACAGAAGTGAATCAGTGAATTCACATTGAAGTGAATGAGAGGACGTTTGACATGGTGATGAAACATGTCATGTCAACGTGTCAACATGTCGAAACAACCTCGCTGAGGCTAGGTTGGGCAGCTGAGGCTTGTCGACATGTGGCAAGAACACAAAAAGGTCCATATAATATGTCTCCCCAGACATATTACAACTGTTCATCCGTTACCGCAGCAAGTTTAACCGGCTCCATTGCTTTCGTCTGCCTCTGCATGTGATCATGTGAGATGCTGTGCTGTTGAAATTGTTTATTGTGTGCATGTTTAAGATTACAGAGAAGAGAATCTTAAAAGATTATTCTTATGCGTTTGATAATACAAGATTCAGAGGATTTTAAAAAACGCCTGTAGTGTGAGCCCAGCTTTACACACTACAATAGTATCTGATCCAATATGTTTGTGCTTGAGCTCTCATGAGTAACTGAAAATAAATCTTTGAGGAGGGATTGTTGTTGTTTATTTATTCATTTTTTAAAGTTTTCAAGTTATTCAAGTTCACCGTATGTTAAGCCTTGAATGTTTATTTGTGTCCATGTCTGTCTTGAACATTGAGGTCTTCAACAGGGGGTCCGCGACCCCTAGGGGGTCCGCGGAGGTACTGCAGGGGGTCCGCGAAATTGTTGTTTGATTTAAAAAAAAAAATTATTATTATTATTATTATCATTATTTTAATGTCAATTTGTCTTTAAACATAACATGACATATTTCAATAGCCTAGTATTGAATGCACAATAACATGGTATGTTTAAACAAGTAGCGCCATGACCCAATTGTGACAGACGAACATCATGTGAACCATGGCAACCATTTTTTTCATGTTTATGCATATAAAACAATTTTATACATAAATATACAATATATGTGGTAGCCCCCCCTACCCTACGAGGTAGGGGGTCCCTGCTCCATCACCCCATCAGTTTGGGGGTCCCTGGCCTGAAAAGGTTGAAGACCCCTGATGACGATCAGGAATGACACTGTTTGTTTTCCCACCTAAAACAAAAATACCAACGACAGTTTCTTTTTTCATGAATAAATCACAGGTGCATCCGTGCAGCACAGAAGACAGGTGTACATACAGCTGATTTAACACATTTGCCTCATGATGACAACAGATGTTTCGAGGTTTAGTATGCTCAGCACGATGCGTGAGTCAGACAGGGGTGGACCGGGGTCACAGAGGGAGGAAAACAGAACACCATTGCAGGCCAACGTGCAGGTACAGTATGACAGACGCAACAGAGTAAAGGAATACAAATGTGTGTTTCACTCCGTCAAAGAAGCTGACAAGCCTGAAGCAGAACCCACTGTGACCCTTTAGTGGAAAGGGTGGGTGGGACTGTGAAGTAAGTGCAAGTGATGTCATGACAAAGAGGATTAACCACATGAACCCTAGCATCTGGGCATGTCACTATACACGAATCCACGGAGCGCTGCCCTGGGCGCAGCCACTGCTGCGGTGTCAACGCTCCACGGACGCGACACCGCAGCAATGGCCGCCTACAGGCAGCTACAGGCAGCGCGTCTGTGGATTCGTCTATAGGTGAACATTTGGCATGTATCTATTTATTTATGTATTACAAAGTAAATAGAGTTTAAGTGATTAACAGGCTATATAGCACACCTGAAATGCCTGATCTCAATAACTTTTTGGTAACTGTTTACAAGCCAATATATGTCTGAAAGGAATTAATTGTTGGGCTTTGCTCCATATGTTGCACAAACAGTAATTGAGCCAATGATAATCTGACTCATCGCAGAAGGCATTTGAAAGACCTTGTAACTGGAATGAAAATGAGCACTTGGATTTTGGAACCAATACCTCGCCCCTGCAGAGGATCACCCTTATCTCCCAGTGAGTTCATTATATTACCGAGATGGAGAGCCAAATGCTATTAATAGTGACGAATGGCAGACCAGTCTCATTGCCAAAGCTGTTTCTGTGATAAATCTCCACGATATTTACTTTACCAAAGTGCAATGTCTGCACAACAAGAAAAGTCACTAGCAGCGAGGGTCCTTGGAGAGAGATTTGAGCACTTTGCCACACAGTAGAGTAATTAAACAGCAATCAAGTGTCTTTGTTGATGCTCATTTGCGGTCGGAGCGACTCTTATAACTGGGGTGGGGATTTGTTAGGAGTGGGGCGACAAATGAGAGCCTCTTTCTCCCCGCTAAAGTTTCTGCCTTGCTGATCTTTGGGCACTCGGCTATCTTTCATCATGACTCTGACATCTGAAGTTTTGACAAGATACAAATATTCGGAGTCAGGAGACATGCCTGATCTCATTCTGGAACGCTTGAAAGACAGACAGCTACCAAGATGAGCTAAGTCAGCTGTCTTTGCCCCAAGGCAGCTGAGGAGCACCATCAGCGTGTATGCAACTGTTGCCATCAAGCTGGACAGTTCTGCCAGTGTGTGAAGCCAAACTTTTTTTTTTAAATAGGAAAATCATCTCCCCGTGGCCGCTCGTCTGGAGGAGAGTGGACTAATAATGATTGGTGATTACAGGCCCTTGTTGGACTGCTGGAGAGGGGCTGGAATCGAAACATTTTAGGGAGTTAAGCTTTCTCACCTACAGTGACTGAACAAATAGAGGTTTGACCTCTTGTGGGGAACAAACTGTAACCTTTCCATTAAGACTTCAGGCAAAAGGTAAATTTTTTATAAGAGAACATAGACTAGAAGTGAAATGTCTTAAGTCTTGGGTTGACTTCTTGCCCATACACACCTCTAAAGTTGTTGAGTATGCACACTCGGTATGGCACATCACCTTGAATATAGTGATGACGGGTACTAAATGAGATGCATGTCCTACTGAACGAGGGTGCTCTGTAAGAGACTGAACTTTTCCCCCCCGAAGATAATATGGAAGGCTTTGCTGTACAGACAGAAACGGCCTGAGGCGGAAAAAAGGAGCATCACACTGAGTCAGCTCTCCCCTGCGTGAATGTGTCTGGATCCACTTCCACCGAGGTCTCTGATGAAACAGATAGCGTTCCGAATGAAAGCCAGTGATTAAGAGAGAAAAGGAGAGACACTTCTGTGAGAGCATCGAAGAATGCCTGCAGCACGGTGTGAATTATGCATTTGTCTTTCCAAATCCGAGATACCGTGAGAGTGACATATGGCACATGGAATATGAAGGTATAAAAAGAACGAAAACGAGTCCTTGATCTGATCATGGGCATGGCTATCTCAAAAGCACTCAAAACAGACATACGTATATACCCCACTGTGTGTCAGAGCGAAAGCTGTTATGGTTAACTCTGATCTGAAGCAAATAGATGTGTTTGGACATGAAGGGTCGTGGAGGGGGAAAGGCTGTCAGAACACAGCTTTGACTGCACACCCCGCGAGTCAAACTTGACAGAGAGAAGGAAACTGGACTACCCACTGCTGGAGGCTGTTACTTTGAATAAAAGAAGAGGCTTTACCATGCTACCACTGTACCACATGTTTTGGACCCTTGCTGTTGCGCTGTAACTTTAGTGAGTTATTCAATTCCAGCTGTCGGAGGTGTGGGGGGCTTTCAGCCGTGGTTATACAAGGCGCGTTTGATTCTAACAAGATGGATAACATTGAGCAGGAAGCCCAACACCTGCGATTGCACCTGCTCCATTCCGAGGTTAAAAGATGAAACAAGAATTAAAGTGTTGAGTCATATTGTACTTTGCAAAACAAGGAGCAAAAACATCGACCCTGTTGGACAAAACTGTGTGCCCTGACAAAGACAATCTCAAAACATGTCAACTTTGCATTTAAACTGATGTAATTTACCAACATAAGCATTACAATGCTTCATTCATGTTTGTCAGGTGTCACTGTCATGTCAGTCTTATGCACACACCTTTAAATAAAGGTTATTTATCCTACTATTATTGGTATTGAACTCTAAATGTATATGTACTAAAAATCTGATATCCTTTATACCTTAGCTATTTGAAAATAGCAGATCTGAACAATATGGAATCATTTTTAAAATGCATACACAAATGTCCCTGGCACCAAATGTTTTCAGATGGGTTCCGGGTCAAAAAACATATACATTTGGGGATCCTTGGCGTGAAGAGGTTTGAGAACCACTTATCTAGCCTACCAGGAAGCTGATCACATTCAGATGGTGTCTCAAGGGTAAGTGGGTATCTGATTGGATGTGGTCTCTGAGTGGTAGTTAGCCTGTATAAGACCATCATCTAAAATGGCTAACTGTGCAGCACACTGGCTAGTGTGTTGATAATAGCCTCTGTTCAGCATGTTAACATTACAAAGCTATCATCTCCTACCATTTTACAGTCTATGGACTGCAGGGACTGGCAGCTAAATTGAAGCCAATATTGCTGACATTGCCATTTCATTGAGGCCAATGAAGAATATCAAATGCATATAGATTTGCTTCACTATTGTTCTTATTAAATATAGATTTTTGAATGGGAAGACGAGGTGATTGCCTGCCTGGCTGATATGCATGTTTCTGTCTCTGTGTGATTTCCCTAGTTTGTGTGTGTGTGTGTGTGTGTGTGTGTGTGTGTGTGTGTGTGTGTGTGTGTGTGTGTGTGTGTGTGTGTGTGTGTGTGTGTGTGTGTGTGTGTGTGTGTGTGTGTGTGTGTGTCCATGTTCGACATTCACACTGAAGATGGTACAGACAACCAGTGGTGGACAAGGTATACAACCCCAGTACTTGAGACAAAGTATCCTGCTGGTCAATTATTACTCCCACTACAATTCAAGGTTGGTCAGTCAAATGTTTACTTGAGTACTGGAGTACTTGCTTTTAGTCTCGTTTTAGTATCAATGTATTTATTTTCTCCCCCTGTCACCACTTTTTCACCTCATTTGACCAGCCTCGTCAAACTATTCAAAGTGGAAGAAGTACTTATTTAACTTCAGTAGAAGTTGCTTTTGAAGTTGTGTGAATTATTTCTTCCCCTTCTCGGGCTGAAGACTAATTAAGCTGCAATAAAATGCCTTTCAAAGGGAGCAGAGGCAGGTAGGGCTATATTTAAATTGAGCAACAGGTACTGTATGCATCCGTCAAATATTACCACTGATTAACGGGCTGATGGCAAGTCATTTCAGTTGAGAGCTTTTATGCATCCATTGCTGAGAGCGGGTACCGTGATTGGTTTCCTGCTGAGGAACAGCATGTGGCCACTGCATTTTAGTTTAATTGAGAGTAGGTAAGGTGATTGGTGCAGTGTCTCCCTGTGAAGAACACAATTTGTGGACATCACATTTTAGAAAAGAAAATAAACTAGGAGTGCTCCGAGGTCTCTGCCAGGGCAGGCCTCCTGGTGGCGCTATAATAGGCTAATGTGAAAATGGTGGCATTTGTTCCTCAACGTAGTGGGAATGTGCGTGCAAAGTTTCACCACAATCGGACGCTGCGTTCATGATTTGAGGCAGTTTGTTGAAAACGGGCTACTCCTACAAACTTTAGATGTCAATCTTAGCCAATCAGCATGGAATATGAAAAATCTGACAGATACGTTTTGATCACATGGTTATAGAGATCAAGTGTACAGATTTGTGTGATATTTGGATGAAATCTGAAGCCGACCTCCTGGTGGCGCTATAAAAGGCAGATGTGAAAAATGCAGGTCAGAGGTTTTGCCATGGCCTCTAGGGAGTGTGCGTGCAAAGTTTCACGGAAATCGCATGTTGTGCTCATGATTTGAGGCACCACTCCTGCAAACTTTAGAAGCCAATCTAGCTGTCCACAGACGGACACACGGATGGACAGGGTGCAAAACATAGTCTCGGCCATGCCTTCGGCCTGGCGGCGACAAAGATAAGAAAATAATAATTCAAGAGGTCGCCGCTATGGTCATATAGAATGCACAAATATAGAATTTGTCGCCGCCATCACGGCTTGCAGCCTAGAAACTGAGGGCGGTGCGGCAGTCAGACATAGCCTGATGTACAAAACTTTGCCGACCTGTCAGGGGTGAACTGACGGGCACAGCTATAAAGCGACAACAGGATTGCCAAGTCAACCGACAGTGCCATAGTCTTCCCTTTTACACATCAGAAGAGACACACAGGCCTCTGGTGGGACGGCCAACAGACCCTTGACCACTCTGTCTTCCTCCCATTATGTCACCCTGTCACCTCAGTCTCAGATAAGATCAAGGGGAGATATAGACAGCTCAAAGCTCCTCCTCAGACTGAGGAAGAGCTTTGAGCTCGAAACGTCAGTTTTTTTTTTTGTGGTGCAATAAAGCATCTGTCGCATTGGAGCCCTCAGTGTGCGAGTGTGTTTATTTATTTGTTGAGTTGTTGACTTTTGTGAATGTCACGTGTATTAGTGATGCGCGGGTTGGGTTTTTTCATGACCCGCCCCGCCCCGCCACGGAACCGAACCCGCCTCAACCCGCGCCGCAAAACGATACATAAATCAACGACTCCACCTGCCCCGCGACCCGCGGTGGAAAAAAATAAGATAATCATGTGTGAGTGTGAGTGAACTGCTGCGCGACACCGTAGCCTACATCGTACATCAGTATAAACAAATTAATACATGTTTTGGCCTTTACATCTCATTCAACCTTAATATGCAAAACCTACAGTTTGTGTTTAGTTGAATGATGAATGATGGCGCAAGGGAGGTTGATTACTTGCCTTAGTTGCCTGCAATGTGTGTCACCAACTTTCGCCACTAACACTTTATCCATTGCAGACAAATAGTCACTGTGCTTGCTTGTATAATATCCACGACCCATACGAGTTCTGGTTTTGACAGGTTTTATTATCGTCAAGTGGGTCCGGCTTGGTTCATATTCTATCACTTCGGGACCCCGGTTCTGTTTATCATTACACCCGAGCGAACCACCCGTACGCAGCGCTGATTAGGAGGAGATGCAGCTGTGTAAAGCTTCATTTGTGCTTCGCCGTATGGCGGTGTTGTTGCGTATCGAAAATAGCAGACATACAAGCTCACAACGTGGCGCGTTGCGACGTGTTGTGAGCTTGTAGGTCTGATATTTTCAACGTGGTACGAAGAATAGGCTGATCTATCGGATAACTGCAGCGCTGTGAGACACAGCAGCACCAGGCTGTCGGGAATGAACCCACACTGACATTGTCAGATCATGATAAAAACTTTAAATAATTATGATGGGTTTTAATGGTAGTTTTATCCAAATATTAATATTAATAATAGGCTTAAATGTTGTTTTTTTTGCGTGTGAGAGTGGTGTTGATGACCCGCAACACCCGCAACCCGCATAATTGCCTCTTAAATCTTGACTGTCCGTCCGCGCCACGGGTTGACCCGCGGGACCCGCAGGTAACGGGTCAACCCGCGCATCACTACCGTGTATGATAGCAGAAGGACCAAATATGTACTAGTAGAAACCTAGAATATCACACTGTTTATTTTCCTTTTTACTAACATTAATTAATATAACGCATTTAATGTATTTGGTATCATTTTCAATCCTTTTTTCAGTGTGGATTCTAATCTTTAGTTTTACTTACTTGTACTTGTTACTCTTTTCTAAAGTCATAACATTACTTTACTCCCTGCCAAAAGTAACTAGGTACACTACTTTTGGTTAATTGCTTTTTTCCTGTACACACTGCGGAATCCTGTTGGTCCATTTGGTTACATTTGCACACGCCTATCAGAGTTAAGGACTTTACTGTGTATTCATGCGACGCCCAGGTAAAAACAAACAAACAAATACATTAATTTGCAAGCTATCTGGTCCATACGCTAGACAAGAAATAGGCTTGCTTGATGTTTTGTTTTAAGCACATTGAATTGCCTTGTTGTTGAAATGTGCTATAGAAATAAAATTGCGTTGCCTTGCATTATACTTACATCAAGTTGAGCTGTACATTTGAACTGCTAAACAAAAGCACATTTGGATCGAGTAGAGTTTGAAGCATTCCTGATTAACAAAAATAGTTGACCCGTCGAAATACTACCTCCGCCCGGTGAGCTTGTAGATCGGCCATTTTCAGTCTACTATTTTAGCCTACTACCGTATGTACACATAATAATGTTGTGGGTACAAATAGTGAAAAGTCTCTCATTCATTCAGTTTATGGACTTTAAAACAAGGTAAGGGAAATTGTAACTTAACTTACAATGTTACAACACTTGGGTAGGGGCTGCGGGGAGTTAGACTGGAGTCAAATTGACTGTGCTGTTGCCTGAAGGCTTGTAGCTTATCGCTGCAACACAGCATACTTCCAACATAATCCAAAATAATGACGACAAGTTAACAAACAAATCACACTAGCCTACATGCATTACGTCTCGACCTGCATTTCCACCAAGGCTCGCGGAAATTACAAGTTACTTTGGGGGGAAAGTAACTGTAATATTATTACTCAAAACGTTATCGTAATTTGTTATAATGGAAAAAGTAATACTATAAAAAAATCTGTTGCTTTACCCTCGTTTTGCCTATTTACCAACACCGGTGGTTAAGTCGGGAGAAAAAAGCACTGCTGATGCCCTTGCTTCAGCATCTTTAATCATAGTCGAACAGCTTCTGTGTATTATAGCTGTTGTCTTCTAATTGCCCTGATCTAATGAGTTAATTTGCACCGTGTGACAGAAACACATCCGAAACTATTATGACTGCTATTATCCGGCCAGCACATTTTTCAGCCAACGCGTTCCTATTTTCGCTTCAATTAGACAAAGTGAAATGTTAACAGATAAAGCTTGGGTGAGCAAGTCAGTACACTTTTAGATTTACACTCATGCTGCAGCTGTACAGATGGCAATGAATTCTTAACACACACACACACACACACACACACACACACACACACACAGAGAGAGAGAGACAGAGAGAGAGAGAGAGAGAGACAGAGACAGAGACAGAGACAGAGACAGAGAGAGAGAGAATTGGAGTCAGAGGTCTGGCTCCATTCATGTGTAACGGTGGCCACTTACCTTCCATTCTTTATGGTTTTTGAAGATGCCACACTATGATCTAATCAACAACACTGTATTGTAGTAGTAGCAGTAGTAATCATTGATTGATTGATTGATGTAGTTTATTTAGAAAGACATGAGAATAGTACATGACAGTACATAACAGTACATGGAAGTACAAATTCACAATACAAGGTCTACTAAACTGGAAACCCTCATTAAGCATAACGCTTGTTTAAGATGAGAACCCCATGCACACAAATCATGATGAAATATAAGAGGCAGGCAGATATACACACACTACTATACAGAATGTCATACAATCAGCTTTCAGGTTACTGGTATGACGAGAGAAAAAAAATATATAAATATATACAAAAGAGGAAAATGAAGGAGGGGGGGGGGGGGTAGGGGGGGGTAGGTTAAGACTTAGACAGGGGCCATTTTCGAATTGCAGCCTCCTGAAGGTGTATCTTTAGGGCAGTTTTGAAAGTGAGTAGGGTTTTACACTCCTTTACTCCTTTTGGTAGGGCATTCCACATTTTTGCTGAATAGCATGAGAACGAGTTCATACCCTTAGTTGAGCCAAATCTGGGTTGAACATGATCAGTGGAGCTGCCTCTGGTGTTATGATTATGGACTTCATTAACATTTTGGAAGTATTTTGACAAATACAGGGGGATCCCAATGTTGTGGTGTATCTTGAAGACCAGGCCCATAGCAAGTTGCTGTACTCTGTCCTCAACCCTAAGCCATCCAATCCTAGCAAAATGAGCAGGGGTTAGATGGGTTCTGTGATTGAGGCCAAGAAGTAGCCTTACAAGTTTGTTTTGGGATGTTTGGAGCCTTGTTTTTAAGGCCTTGGAGGTGTTGTGATACCATGAAGTGCATGCATAATCATAATGACCTTGAATGAGGGCCCCTGCAAGAATCTTCAGAGTATTCTTACTGACTAGGCGATCAATCCTCCACAAATAGCGTGAGGTGTTGTGATACCATGAAGTGCATGCATAATCATAATGACCTTGAATGAGGGCCCCTGCAAGAATCTTCAGAGTATTCTTACTGACTAGGCGATTAATCCTCCACAAATAGCGTGTTGTTCGGTTGACATTTTTGATCACTTTTTCGGCGTTTTTGTTACCAGAGAGGTTTGCCTCCAAGATGGAGCCCAGGTAGGTAATTTCATCCTTTCTTTTGATGACATCATCACCCACTTTGATCGTGAAACTCTCTGCCTTGCTAAGGTTAGGACTGGACCCAAAGAGGATGGATTCAGTTTTACCCAGGTGTAATGAAAGTTTGTTATCAGAGAGCCAGATGCAGATCTTGTTGAGTTCGGAGCTGAGAGTTTTCTCAACCTGCAGCCTGTCCCTGTCCGAGACTAGCAGGGCCGAGTCATCTGCGAACAGGAACAGCTTGCAGTCGCAGGCCGATGACATGTCATTCACATATATCAGGAACAGTAAAGGTCCTAGTATACTTCCTTGTGGGACACCACAAGTCACAGGGAGGGGGGGGGACTGGATGCCGTTTACTTCCACCACTTGCTCCCTCCCTTCCAGGTAGGATCTCATCCAGTTCACTGACGTATCATCAAAACCTATTGCTTTGAGCTTATTGATCATAATTGGGTGATTGACGGTGTCAAAGGCCTTCCGGAGGTCCAGCATGACCATGCCGCAATATTTGCCCTTGTCGACATCTTGTTTGATAGAGTCGTTCAAATAGAGAAGGCATGTGTCAGTGGAGTGGTTTGTTCTGAAACCAGATTGGAATTTGTAGATTAGATTTTTTTCGGCAAGATACTTATTGACCTGTTCATAGACTATTTTTTCCATGACTTTCGAGATGGAGCTAAGAATAGAAATAGGGCGGTAGTTGCCAGGGTCTAATTTGTTTCCTTTTTTGTACAGGGGGGTCACCCTTGCTTTTTTGAAATCGTTAGGGACCCGTCCCTGTATGATGGAGAGGTTTATTATGTGGGTAATAATTGGAGCAATGGAGGCGGCCGAGTCTTTTAGAAATTTGGCGGGGATATTGTCGAGGCCTGTGGCTTTGTGTTGATGAAGAGCACTCAATTTTTTAAACACCTCTTCTGTTTTCACAGGGGAGAGTTTAAAATCATCTTTCCGTACACCCTGTTTTTCGTAAAATGAGTCAACATGCTCTTCACCATAGCACCCAGAGTGAGGGGGTAGTTTTTCAACCAAATCTGAGGTTATGGTCGTGAAGAATATGTTGAGGATTTTACTCACTTCATGTTTGGATGTGATGAGAGTGTCATTCACCTTAAGGCTTATGTTTGTAAACCTGGTTTTCAATTTCTTGCTGCAGCCTAGTAGGTTGTTGAATAGCTTCCAAAGCTCTCGTGGTTTGCTTTTATTTTCCTCAATTTTGTCATCGAGGAAGCTTTTTTCTGCTAATTCGAGCATGCGATTAACCTCGTTTCTTAGCTTGTTTCTTTCTTTTACAAGTTTAGCTACGTGGGATTCGAGACCTTTGTTAAAACACCTGGCGAGTTTGATCCTACCTTTATGAAGCTCAGAACACTTTTTGTTTCTGACCTTCATGGCAGTAAGGATGTCTGAATTCATCCATGGTACCGGGCGGGTTTTGACCCTGATGGTTTTCATGGGAGCCACACTGTCCAAAATTTGAATGAATTTGGTTTTGAAACCAAGCCAAGATTCGTCTACCTGTGTGCTGTTTAGTACGTCGGACCAGTCCAGTTCCTCTAGCCTGTGATCTAAGTCCTCACTCTTATAGTTTTTGAGGTCTCTGATCGTGACTGATTTGTGGTAACCGTTCTTAGGTTTACGTTTCTTTCTGGTGCAGAAGATCATGTTATGATCAGATATGCCACAGGTAGAAACACCACTATTGAGGATTTTGTCCTTGTCCGTTGTTAGAATGAGATCTATGGTAGTTTGAGTGGAAACACACAGCCTTGTGGGCTGGGTGATTAGCTGGTGGAGTGAGTGCCGATGACAAAACCCCTTGAATGACTTACACACTGACGCTTCCTTACGGAGCATGTCTGTGTTAAAGTCACCAAGAAGTATCGTCTCCGCACACTCCACCTTAGCTAAACACTCCTCAAGTCTTTCATAGAAATCAGTCTGGTTAGGAGGTCTGTATATGGTACCGACTAGCACAGGCTTGGCATTTTTAAAAATGATCTCGACCCACACAGCTTCAATGGCTGCATCCTTCAGGTCTTCGCGAAGGATGCAGTCCTTATGTACATACATGCATACACCACCACCGTTTCTCCCATTAATGCTCCTATCATTTCTGAAGAGTTTGTAGTTTTCAATTTCAATCTCAGAGTCCTCTATCGTATGATCAAGCTTAGTTTCAGAGAAAGTTAAAATGTCAACCTTACCATCATAAAACATCTGCCTGATTTGTGTTAGCTTGCTTCCTACAAGGGAATTCACATTGAGGTGAATCATGTGCAAGCCAACACCAAACGATTTGATCATTTGATCAATGGAGAGGTGTTTGTCCACAGAGATATCAAGTTGAGGAGCAGTATCGGGGGGGGAGGGGGGTGTTGTGGTGTTAGCGTCCATCAAAGCATCTGTTCCGTCGTAGGCAACTAGCTGTGGGGGTTGGGGGGCGGTGGGGGGCCTTTGTCTGGTTCTCGGAGGTAAGCAACCAGCTGTGGAGCTTGGGGGGTGGGGGGATGGGGGGGGCCTTCGTCTGTGTTCTCGGTGGTCCATCCTGGTCCCTGCGCCGCCTGAAACCACCAGAAGATGTGTCCGTGGATCGGCTTCTTCGGTCGCGCAGCGTCTCTCCGTAGGACGTCGTGGTGCGTCGAGGACGGCTGCGGTGTCGATGTAGTCCGAGGGTGCGTTGGCTTGCTGGGACAGAAAGCTTGCGGTGTTAGCCTGGCGTTGTTGTTGTTCCCCGTTGCCGTTGGCAACGTTAGCAACGTTAGCAACGCTAGCTACGTTGGCAAAGTTTTCCTCCCTCGCCAGACGGGCAGAAGTTTGCCTGGTGGTAACTGGGCCTGGATTAACGTGGATATCACCCGACAGGAGAAGAAATAGGATGATTATATATCTTCGGTCCATGCGTCCTGTCGGGGGCGCGTTCTTCTTTCTAGCCGAATTCATGGCCAGGAGCGTATGGAGAGCTCCAGCTGCGAATCCCAGATGTTTCGTTGATTCTGTCAAGCCGATCAGATAGAAGTCGGAGTGTTTTTCATTTTTCATTTCCCGTGGATTCCCCTTTTCTGTCTCCATCAGGTGTAGATTCTGTGGATATTCGAGGAATGAATCCGTCGTCCACAGAAGGATGAAGATGAGAAGTAAATCCAGTGAAAAACGGGCAAAAATGTTGCCGTGAGTGCGAGAGCTCGTTCGCCCGAGAGCTCGTTCGTGAGAGCTAGGTCGGGAGCTAGTTCGCATGCGACCGTCCATCTCGGCGTCTAGTACTACTAGTAATAATAATAATAATAATAATAATAATAATAGTAAATTAACCAACTGGTACTGTACTGTACCATAATGTACTGTATACATTATACTGTATACATTTTGATGCCAATACATTTGTACTTTTAATCAAATAACATTTTCAATACAGCGCTTTTACGTAAGAGATAGTGTCTCTACATTGTCCGTCTTTACTAAATACACAGTAGAAACTCTGGTCTACATTAAAATTTTTGATACAATGTTCGGAAATGATTCAAAAATAGACCACAATTCTGGCAATGCAATGTGGCTCATGTGAGTCACCCAGCGGCCCGGAGCTACAGTGAAGGGGAAGGTCAAAGATAGGTATTCCAAAACCGTCGTATCTGCTGGACTAAGTCATATTTGGTGCAGCAGTTGACATTGCTCGCCGGTGCAGTTGATGCAACAATGCTAAGTTAAGTTATACACTTGTAGTCCGATTGAGCTGACACATTGAGCTGCGAGGTCAAATCTCTGGACCTTATTTGGAAATCTTCACTTAAATCTCACTTTTAGTAACCAAACACAAAATGTGCATGTGGATGAGAGGCCCAAATGTTGAGGAAATGACATTCTGCAAAATAGCTAGTGTGGACAGGGCCTTAACTATACAACATTATATTTGCTTTACAAGCTAGGACAAGGATGAAAGGAAAGCAACATGGAGACATAGCCTACCTCCCCCAACGCACCCCACACACACACACACACACACACACACACACACACACACACACACACACACACACACACACACACACACACACACACACACACACACACACACACACACACACACACACACACACACACACACACACACACACACACATTTAAACTTTATCTCTAAATGTTTTCTTAACCAAGAAAAATGACCCTTTTCCTCATGGGGACCAGAAAAAAATTGCCCGCGAGGTCCATTTCCTACAAAGATTGTAAAACAAAACAAGCGCACGTACACACACACATGCAAGCACACATTCCTTGCAGCACAAATGTTGATTCTACCACCAGATAAAACACAGCACCTCTTGCACACTATGTGGTGGGTATAAGCAATAATACAGACTTGTGAATAGAATCACCCAAGCATTCTTTCAGCCCAATTACAGGATTAAAAAGTATGAGAATGCGAGAAGTAAACACCTCCACAATGTTACCCCGCCAGAGCTTAAAAATAGGGCCAGCATCTTTCATCTCAGCAAGCGGCTGAATGCTGACGGTGTCTGGCACACATTTACATGGATTTCCATCGTGTAACAGGTCTGGCTTTTCAGTTTCCCGTCGAGAAATTAATCACTCCATCACCCCCATCTGACACTGCAAACGAGTGTCAAGCGCTAACTAGCTTGATAGGATGTCACACAATCCTACACTGACGCCTCAGTTTCACAACAAAAAGGCAAAGCACAGGACGACAAGTCACCACTGAACAGATTAGCCCCAACTTAGTGCAGAGTTCTCTTTCCCCTCCTTTGGTGGACATTTATTCCCGCTGTTGTGATGATTGACGCCAAAGAGGGATTCAACATCCGACGGACGCCTCATCATTAGATTTGGTGACAGCTCAACAAAAAAAAAATTGTGTGCGCAGGCTTGGCTGGTGGTTAATTAAGTGCCTCTGATGGTGAGGAGCTATCATTTATAAGATTGGAGGGGGGAAAGCAAACTGAAAACAAATTAGGGCCTCTCGGCATGCGCTATTGACAAACAATGCGGCACTCATGAATATGAAAATCAACACGACACGTGGTGTGGCAAACGCCTAGCTCAGTTCCTGAAATAGGCTTTTGCAACTCCTGTGTGTGTGTGTGTCAGTGTGGTCGCACATACTGTAAATACGTTTAGATTTTTGTGTGGGTTTCTTACATTATGCGCAGATGTGCTGTACCTGAAGGTGTTGTTTTTTTCCTGCACCCGCCAAAATAGCATCAATACAGTACATCAAATGTGTTAAACTGAATTGTCACTGTTTATTGGAGGTGTTAATAGCCTACCTCAAGTTTGTAACTGTTTACTGAAGGGGATATGATGGCTGATGGTGTCCAAGAAGGCAGTCCAGTGTTATGACATTATTTGATGTGATTATTAATGTTTGGGGGAAAAAAAGGTTAGGCTTAAGGCTTAATTTCCAGGAGCTCACCCACGAGACCATGAAGCTACATGGTATGGGCTTGCAACAAATAGAACCTCCGGCAATTACTGCTTACACTAATCTGTGTAATAGAACACATTAATTATCATAATCTCTATTTATGTGTTGTTGTTTTTGTTTTTGTTAATATATAATATAATCCCCTACCCCTCCTGGTCCCTGACTGTTGCTAATACACTGTACCCTCCTTAATATTGACTCAGTGTGATGGATTGACTACGATGATTCAATTTCATTGTCTTTTTCCCCCCCATACAGACTATCCCCAAGTGTTTAACTTTCATGATTTCATTCAGAATACAAGCACATTAGTCTCCTTTTCAGAACAAGATTCATCGCCATGGTTTTTCTATTACCACAGTAATCTAAATGCAAATTTTAACTGTCCCTTTTTTCCACAGAATGACGCTTCTGGCTCAGGATGTGCGCTAAAATTGAGATGCAATTTATTTTTCTTAGATTTTTTTGTTTTTCTTTTTTTTGTTTTTCTCTCCCAGACTCTGTCCTATCTTGGATGTGTTGGAATTTAATCAACAGTGAGGGTGACTGCTTATGAAGTTGACATGATGCTAAAAAGGTACTATTAATTCCATAAACAATAACCTCATGATATAAATTCTGCCACAGGGCCTGATCTAAGAGGCATTTGTGGGTGATTTATTTCATGGGGGGGGTGCTATAACAGAAGGTGCAGAGTTATGCTATTGCTCAGTGATGCAAACATTGCCTTTAAACACTAATCAAACAACCTCCAGACCATGAAGATATAAATATTTATGTAAGCTTTGGGGATATACCATATCTATATGTCACAGCGAGTTAAGAAGAGAGGCTTTTCTCCTCCTTGCGGTCGTGTCAGACTGATTTCTATGTTTTATTTGTTTATTTTTTTTATACTACAGAGGAGGATACAGGGAGGAATATACTGTGTTCACACCCCGTGATGCCTTGCTGGAAACGCCAATATGGAGAGGTGGCAGTGAGAAGGCTTCATCGTGCCTGCCTTTCCCTTCTGCCCCAGCCATCAATCTCACCTCGCACGGGTCGTGGGGGCCTGAGTGACACGGGCACAGTTGGCTTTCTCCTATCTTTGCCTCTCTCTTTCTGCACTGTAAACACATCCATAACACTGAGGGCTGAACCTTCCTGTCCACCGGTGTGACTGTAAAATGAGTGGCGGCGGTCTGATAACCAATAATCTCCCATAGCACATGGTGCCGCCTTGGCTCCAGCGCTCAATTCTTTTTTTCCGCTGTATGTATCGGCCAGGTCAGGGACACCTTGCTGGCCCCTGTGTCAACTTTCCATTCATTAGAGTGACTGAAGACTGAGGAACACTCCTACCCACATATACTGTAGGTTGTTCATCTCACTTTATACAGTCAATCGTTTCTTTAAAAAAGGGCAAAATAAGACCGTGTTCAAATGCACCACAGCCTGGATAACAGAATAAAGTAGCATGTAAGCCATTCCACTCACACGTTTAAACTGTAGTAATAGTGAGAATGAATAGCATTGTTTTTCACCTGCACGCAGTGTTGAAAGAAATGCGTTAATTCTCCGCATACTCACATTAGCATTGTCAACAAATCCTACCGGGAGATCGTTGTTGGCAATTTATCAAACGACAGAAGCTCGGTGTGAAAACATTTAGAATCATCCTATGAGGGAGGGTGTTAAGTAATCAACGGAATATGCTTCTAAAGGCCTAAAACCAGCCCTTAGTTTCAAACCACTTGGAGCAGAGAGGAAATCTGCTCTGTGCCAGCACAGATAAGGCAGTAGCCCCACAGTACTGTCTCTGCAGTGGCGTAGTTTTTTTCTTCTCTTTTTTTGCAAAGGGTATACTGTAAATAGTCCCTCCCAGCCTCGTACACACCTGTCCTGGAGTGACACCACATAAGCTGGGGAGATTTAAATGTGTTGGACTGATTTAGACTGGTTTAATGCAAATCACCATCTAACAACATGTAGAGTATGTGGATCATGACAGTTCAGCATGAACACTTCCCCATGCACTTCCCGAACTCATTCTCAGTACTGTCTTTTCGCATCGTCTCTCATTAGCGGCGGTTTAAAAGCAAGCGTAAAGTGCAGTACTTAACAGGTTAGCCTCACCCATTGATATTCAGCCAGGGTCATTAATGTTAATGATTTGTTGGGCCTGAGTGATTGTTTTTGACAACAGGTACACCTACTGTAGCATGGTGCATTTTGTCAGTGGTTATACGGAAATCCTGGAGCTTTCTCAGTTGTTACACTGCTTGTACCTGCGGGCAGCGCAGACTACACCACTGTGTCTTCCTCCTAGTTTCGTCTGTAACCACATGTAAAGTGGCTGGTTGAACAGACGTGTATTAGCCCCAATTTGTTTTATGCATCAAGAGAGCCAGCAGTGCATAAAAGCCAAATAGTGCATACTGAACGCATGTACAGTATACACAATCTTTCATGGTGACTGCGGGGATTCTCCTTCAGATTCAGTCACATTCAATTATTCATCGTTTGCTCTGCTGATGAATTCAATGCTGTCTGCGTGTCTTGTGGGTATGTGAGCTGTTCAGCTAAAAAGATTACTAATGTTTACATTGAGGTGTTTGGCTGACAGTCATATGCAGATGGCTTCTAATACCTCTCTCTTTCTCTCACCGCCTGACCTCTTTTAAACAAAGCAGTTCAAATATATTACGAAAGTATAGGATTGGAGCTGTGATGGTGACGTTAAGCCCTTTTCCCACCGGGAATCCACGGCATTGTTAGATAAAAATAGCCGGCATAGGCAGTGGATAGTCATTCCCACATTTGCCCTCCTTTATGGAGAAGTTCCGTATGGTGTCCGTTACCAATTTAGATGCATGTAATGAGTACAGGGAGTACTGTAATGCTTGTACAAGAGGTGACTCTAAAGCACGTAGGCATTTTGGGACGATGGAATTTGCATTTGCGGTAGACAGAAAATCATCCACTGCACTCAATACGTTCACAGCTGCATCTAACTTTACTCTGCTCCGGTCGCAGCCACACTGTCACGCACGCACGCACACACTAAAAAGTACAATACAGTGTTGTTGATTGGATCACAGCATGGCATCTTCAAAAGGCATTTTGCAAAAATGTTGAAACAAGTTTTTCAAATTCGTATTTACTTTCTCAAAGATGGCGGCTCGATATCTAACGTACAAGCTCGTAGATCGTCTATTTTCACTATTTGTCTGCGGCTTAAGTGGTGAAGATAATTATTTTGTGACAGGACAGACTGGAGAGACAGTAAAGTAAGAGCACAGAGGAGCCACATTTGAAGTGGAGACATTGAGGTTGCATGGGTGACAATCCTGGTGGAGCCAGCGGCACACCGCTGGCAGTGTGTTTTTAAACAATACTGTCACACCATCACAATTCCTGTAATATAATGATGTAACATTTTGCAATTGCTTTCAGAAGCGGTTCTTAGAGCGTTCCTCAGAATCCATCAGTCCTATAGCGACACAACCAGCCCTTGGATCGGTGTTGCAGATCCTGCCCTCTCGCTGTCCTTTCATCCCTCTCTCACTTCACAGCATCATCTAAATCACTAGTTCTCAACATGGGGTTCGGAGACCCACAGGGGTCCACAGGGGCCGTTCCAGGGGGTCTCTAGTCTAGCTAAATGACTGATTGTTACGAACCTAATCGACCCTTGCAGGTCTGTAACTCAGAGAGTGTACGAATGGAACCAAATGGAGCCTTACGGATCTGTAACTCAGAGAGAGTACAAATGGAATCAAATGGACCGGTTCCATTTGTAGACCGAGTTAAATTAACACAGAGGATTTTGCAGTGTAGAATGGGGTACCGGAGATAAAAAAAAAGGGAAAAAATGATGAAGATATTAGTCTAATAAAAGGATGATGGCCTAAATATAGCAGTGAGGTAGTAAAATACTTTCTCTATCATTGTCTCTGCCAGGCCGAAAGGCATGGCCGAGACTATGTTTTGCACCCTGTCCGTGTGTCTGTGTGTGTGTCCGTCGCCCCCTCCGTCTGTGGACAGCTAATCTCCGGCACTGTTGGCTTGATCACCAATTCAGAACCTCTGCCCCAAGAGTTTCACTTTTTTTGACAGTACTCCTACAGATTGTACCCAAACATCACGCGAACCGGTACACAGTATCTCTATAGTCATTAAAACGAAACAGGTCTTTCAGATTTTTCATATTCCATCCTGATTGGCTAAGAATGGCTTCCAAAGTTTGCAGAAGTGCTGAATTTTGAACAAAATGCAAATAAGCCGAGGATGGGTTCTCTATTATTTTAGAGATACTGAATGAACTTCTGCATTAATTAATTGTTTGAAAAAGAAATGCCACTTGGAAATTTTCAAACAGCCTCATGGTGGCACTATAACAGGCCGATTTGTGTTTTTACCTATAACTGCATCGATCTGTGTAAAACTTTGTATGTGCACTCCCTACAGGAAAAACCTTTGCCCTGTATTTTTCACATCTGCCTTTTATAGCGCCACCAGGAGGGTGACTTATGTAAAGCACATATTTGGATGTTACTCCTTCAGATGTTATCCAAATTTCACAAATCGGTACACATGATCTCTATAGGCATGTGATCAAGACGGATCTGTTTAATTTTTCATATTCCATCTTGATTGGCTAAGATTGACATCTAAAGTTTGCAGGAGTGGCCCATTTTGCACAAAATACCGCAAATCATGAACACAGCGAGAAACTTTGCACGTCACACTAAGTTGAGGAACAAATGCTACCCTTTCAACATTGCCCTATTATAGCAGCACCAGGAGGCTGATTTTTGCAACACATTTCTTTTTTTATAATACTCCAAACAATACAATACTCCAAACATCACACAAATCGGTATATATTATATATCTGTCCGATTTTTCACATTCCAGCCTGATTGGTGAATTCCAAACATTGCTGGCCCACACTAACCTACCTGACCTGGCGGAGACCTGTGCTCCGAGGAGCACTTTTTCTAGTTTTTTCTATCATTTGTTCAATATGTGACCATATAAAATGCTTTTTCCTTGTGGAAAATTAAAACCGTGTTTGTGAAATGACATTAAAAATCATATAAGCAAGCAAAAGCATATCTTTGACAAATTGAAATGAGCATTCTGCATAAATAATGAGGAAATTTCAACTTGGAGTGCACCTCCTTAATTATTTAACGCAACAAAATGGATTCGCCGTCCTAATTCAAATGGACTAACAAAAGAGCACTGCAAAATCAGTATTACGGTACCACTTTCAAACTGCCATCCACATTGTGTGCATGTCATTGTAGACAAATATGTTTTTTTTTAAATCCCAAAATACAAATCATTTAAAAAATGTCAAACATTTAAAAAATATATATATAAATAGCTAATCTAGTATGAGCTTCTTGATCAGCTATTTTCACTATTTGTCATAACTTGACTGGGGAGATGGAGGATTGAGGTTTAAGAAAACAGCATTTTCTAATGTCTATAGCGTGCTATACGGCATTAGAAATGCCATAGTAATGAATAATGAACAATATCTGCGGTCTGCTGTGTGTGTTTTTGCCTCATGTTTATTCATTCCCTTTGAAACCCCCATATGTGTACAACAGCTACTTCTTGGTCGCACAATGAATCAATCGGTACTTTGAATAATGAATTGAAGCACTGTGTGCACTGTGCAGTGCTCATTGTTTACACAACATAACGAGTGTTGCGATTGCAAAGGCTAATGAAAAACAGTGTGCTGACCAGAAAGTAAAAGAGGGAGGCTGCACGTGCGCGGTCATAGTGGCATCACCTGTTGTTGTGTTTACCGGTATGCCTGTTTCAAGATAAGCCAGAGGTGTTGCTCTTGTGCCACAGTTGAAGCACTCAAACCCTCGAGTACTTTGCTGTACATCAAATAGTGAAAAAAGCTGATCTACAATCTCACCACGTGTCACACGGGCAAGACGTAAAGGACCTTGAACCTATAGGAACTCTGGGGTAAGAGTTAGGGTGGTTAAATGGATCTAAATGTATATATAGCGCCGATATTCAAAGCGTGCGTCCCATGCAGTCACCAATTCTCTCACACACACACACACACCCCCACACACACACCCCCACACACACACACACACACACACACACACACACACACACACACACACACACACACACACACACACACACACACACACACACACACACACACACACACACACACACACACACACACACACACACACACACACACACACACACACACACACACACAATTAAAGTCTCTGTGGGTTTTGCTAATTTAATCAACGGAAAGTATCAACAAGAGCTTGTGATTGAATAATAACTACACTGGATCCATTGTAACATTGTTTTTTTTCCATTTCCTGAAAATTAATGGCTTTTGGACATTAATGTTGGTTTCTACCCGACAGCAAAGACATCAATGAAGAGTTCCATTGCAAAGGCTGTGAAGCCTTCTTTTTCAAACAATTAATTAATGCAGAAGTTCATCATTCAGTATCCCTAAAATAATAGAGAACCCATCCTTTAAGAGGGCTATCATCAATAATTAACCATTAATTAACAGAGGACTCAACCAAGGACTTATCTACTCTCCTTCAAAAATTACACTGATGAATTTTTAATTGCGTGCAATCAATCACCCCTTTGTACCAAAAGGCATCACAGATGTCATTTCGGAAAAAAATCTCTTTGAAACAAGACAAAAGTTGTGTTGAGATTATATGACTGATACCAAGAATGAGCGTGATGCACAGAGTAGTCGAAGAAACAGGCCTATGATGTCATGACTGTTGCGTTCCATTAGCTGGTCTCAAGCTGTGGTGGAAAAAGTACTATATTTTTTTACTTTTGTAAAAGTATCAATACTGCAGTGTAGAAATACTCTTGTTACAAGTAAAAGTCCGGTAATAAAAATTTACTTGAGGAAAAGTACAAAAGCATTGGCATCAAAATATACTTAAAGTACCAAAAGTAAGAGTACTCATTGTGCAGTTCAAAATGTATAAACATCTTTTGAAAATAGCAGATCTACAAGCTCACAATGTGTCGCATCGCAACGCATTGTGAGCTTGTAGATCGGCTATTTTCAAATGGCCGAAATGTATATAGGGCTGAAGTGGTTTATGTATGTTTTGTGATAATAATCTAAATCTGCAAAGTAACTAAAGCTATCAAATAATTGTAGTGGAGTAAAAGTACAATATTTGCCTCTGAGATGTAGTGGAGTAGAAGTAAAAGTATTGAAAATCGGAAATACTCCAGTAAAGTAAAACTTCCTCAAAAGTGTACTTAAGCACAGTACTTGAGTAAATGTACTTAGTTACTTTACACCACTGGTCTCAAGTTTATAAAATCCTTGGATTCATTATGCCTTGAACTTGAATTTACATCACACATAATGTCACAATACGGGCACTTGAAATCTGAAATAGGTTACTACACGGATGTGCAGACTATAAACCGTATATACTTTGTTACACGTCAAATCGAGAAAAAAGCCGCTCTGCGTGCTTGTAGATCTGCTATTTCCGCCAAATGTTTGACTATTTTCACAGAATGTTTGCCTATTTAGTTTTTCCACCTGTCGTGACATGCCCAGAATCATGATGCTATAGGGTGGTAAATATTGCTTTTAACTTGTGAGCACAGCTCACTAATACCAGTGAATGATGAAATGCAATATGTGTGGCAACTGGCAAGGCCCTCTTCAGGAAGGGTGGGTGTTGTTGCCAGGACCAGGAATTGAGAAAAGCCCCATCATGTTTAAACATGGAGCCAATGCAGCGTCAAGTAAAAAAGGAAGAGAATGGCATTTTTGACAACTTGAGGTCGAGTGGATCCCCCTGCAACCTGTCATTGTGAGTTAAGCCAGTTACTCCTCAGCCAAGTCAAACACAGCGCTGTGCAGCGAGGGCAACTTTGTATGTCGTTGACCTTGGCTAACTGACGAGTGCTGCTGAAAGAGTTTAGCTTGCTTAACCCATTAAGACCTGAGACGATTCTTAAAAATGTTTTCTAAATCCTAACAGTTTTTTTTTTTTTTTTTAAATACAAATTTTAAGATTTTTCAAAAATAGCAGATCTACAAGCTCGAGTGCCGCGCTATGAGCTTGTATATCTGATATTTTTTAATAGCCAAATAAATCTGAAGTGACACAGATGCGTTCCAGGTCAAGAATCTATACCCCAATAAGTACATTTGATGCTGGATTCAGATTCGATTAAATGCTTTCAGGCCTAAACGACACTTGACATTTGACAGTTTTGGTATTAAGATGAGGGTGAGCCAACATTTTCGGAATGTGCAAAATAGCAGACCGTGGTTGAAAGTGGTTCAAATGAGTGAACAGCTAGGGGTTAAGGGTCTTCTTCTCCAAAGAAAATGTCCACAGGACATTATTTCAGCGGTGGGGACTGAAACAGTTAGAACTGCTTCCACCACATACAACAGGATGAGACGTTAAGTTCATGTGTGTTTGATTTTTGACTACTTAAGCAATATTTGCTTTGCAGAACAATAAATTGGAAATAGAAACAGTGAAAATGGCAACTGTAGGTCTGCTATTTTCCCTTGTTTGTACTTTAATTAAAAATAAAAGGGATGCCAAGCTGAAACCATATCGGACATTGATATGGATTTGTGATAGATTGCAGTACATATCCTGTGAAGGAGCAGATTTGACAGTTAAAACAAATGACTCTTGACAGTGTAAGTCAATAGTATCACTGGTTTAGACAATCAGAATGTCAATAAAACAAAATCACCTATGGGCTTATGCCTCACTCGGCTGACGAGTCAGACAGGCATTCAATGTTCACGCACTCCACACAATTAGACAGATGGGATTCATGTTAAAGGAGAATTCCGGACATTCTTCCAGAACCTGGCAACTCGTGTTGCCAGAATCTGGAAACAAGCAACCAGTGTTAAATCGTTCGCCATTGACGGCAGCCTCGCAGATAGTTTCAACGCATGTTTGACTATCATGAGACTCTACTATGAATACTAGTAGTGAAAAAAACAACTTTGCGTCGGTTATAATAGACGAATTTCCCTTAGCCACGCGCTCCCATTATGACAACGGAGGGGGTTTAAAAAATGACGACAGGGGAATATATGAAAAAAAAGAACGCTACTTTTCACATCGGTAGGTGAGTAACGAGACATCAAAGATAACACTTAATTTGTCCGGAATTCTCCTTTAAATGTTGTACACGCACTGTGGTCAAAACAAATGAAGCACGGTCTATCTATCAGAGTATTTTGGAAAGCAACAATGTCATCAGGAACAGTATGTATTGACTTTTAAATAAATAAATAAATATATTTAATCAATGAATTAATACATTTCCTGTACAAAAGCTCTTCCTCCGAGTACCTGCGTCATTTTGGCATGAGTGTCGGTTCCATTTTCCATTATAATATTCCGAAGTATCATTGGTCCGAGTCTAACCGTAACCCTAATCTCACATTTTTTGTGTTTAGAGAAGTTGTCAAAAACACAAGTGGAATGGTTATTGCAAAAGAAAATTAACCAGTGAAAGATGATATCAAAAATAACTTTTTTTTTAATTGAAAAAGTTACACAGTGTGACTTTTAAATGCTTTATTTTCCAAAGGTTAATACACAAGTTAATTCACTCCAATAAGGGCATTGTACAGTGAAATGTTAGTGTCATACCCCATTGAACACTTTAATTAGTTTTAATAGGAGGAGCCAAAGCTTAATTTAATTTGCTTTAATAATAACAGTCAGAAATCACTCTCATAGTCATGTTGTCGCTCGCAGGTAATTGGTAGTAATGCGCGCCATTTTGCTCGTACTTACATGCTGTACTCATGGTGAGGTTTAAGTAAGAACAAAATGGCCACAGTGTGAATATGGTCGATGTTCTTTAGACAACTGTTTCCCAAGCTATGGGTAAGGACCTGTTTGTGGGTCGCGGACGAATTTGTATGAGTCGTTAGAAAATATACCTCTTTCTTATTTTCCCCCCAAAAACAATGTATTACCGTATTTCAACATTTTAAAATTTAACATTTTCAGAACAAAAGAAAGCACACTTTTCAAAAGAACTTCTCGCATCGCGACGCGTTGTGAGCTTGTAAATCGCCTATTTGCTCCATCAGATTAAATATTTTTTCCACAGCATTATTATTATTTAGAACGAGTGACCGCCCCGCCCCCATCCTTTGAGTTCAATGGACAGGTGGCGCCATCTTCTGAGGTTTTCAGTGGCGCCATCTTCTGAGGTTTTCAGCTATTACTTTCAATGGTGTGACGTCACGTTCTCTTTCTATATACGGCAACAGGCAATGTCAGTATAACACCTCTACAATGTTTATTTTCAAGGATCATTTACTCAAAGTTTTAGATTTCCACTACTTGCCTTGGAGTCCACATGGCATGCTGTCATGGCCTTCTCCAGCCAGATGCAACAATGCGATAGACCAGAACTAGAGCATGGAACTTTTTAAGTATTTATTTTATTTGACTGTAAGCAATATTTTGATTAGTAACTGCAATTTCATTATCAAATTTGTCTTTGTAATTGTAACTGTGGTTACATTTATTTTGTAATTTAATAAGCCTACATATACTGTCTTCACATAATCTGTTACTTCTCACCCCTATAAATTTACCTCTATATTGTATGTTGCTCTCGTATGAGGCTGCTAATTTATTCTGGCGCTGGCTGCACTATACATATGTTATGGCATTTCATTTTTACTCCTAACAGCGTGTATGCACAAAAATAAGATAAAACAAAATGTAACGGTATGCTCTGTGATCATTTGCGAAAGATTGATGTTGCCTGCCACTTAAGTTTGTTTCCTCTCGCCTTATCTTGCCCTTATTATGCATCTCATCTGCAATTCCGATGAAGCCGGTATACTGAAAAGAGTCACAGATTTCCTGGTTTCGTGTTACAGTATAGAAACTCCATAGGCCACCTCAGTATTAATCTATTTACTTACCTACAGGCCTGGCTCTCATCTGATCAATTGATCTATCAATCAATCAATCGATCCAGCTATCCATCTATCTAGCTGACAACACGTTGCGATGCGACACACTGTGAGCTTGTAGATAGGCCGTCTTCCCCTTGGCTTATGGTCAAGCTAACCTTGACTCAGGCTCTTGGACGTCTCTCACCCTTCTCTGGTTTTCCCCACATGTACCCATTTCCTCTTCATTTGCTGCACAACTGTGTTATAAACAGTGGTGGAAAAAGTACTCAAATTCTTTACTTAAAAGGTAGGGTAAGTGATAATTTTTGGTTAAAATAAAAAGTATTTTGTTAAAAGGTTAAAATACTATATTCTGATAGTAATCATTGCTATAGAGTATTTTTTCAGTAACAGATGTCTCCCTGTCTCTCCAGCTCTTTAATAAACAGAAGAAAAAAAATTTCGGTAGGTGTCAAAATCTCAGCCAATCAGGAGAAAGTACCCATTTTTAAGCTTAATTTGTATATTGTTCCAGTTCCAATTTCGTCTGCTCATTTCTTAGTGTCATCACTTCCAATTTCACTTGTTTAATCTGTATCCTGATTGAGTTCTCTGTCCTGGTTGGATAAAATTGGAAATGAAACTGAAACTGAAACGAAAATGCATTTTCTGTTTAATAAAGAGGCGGAGAGACAAGGAGACTCCTAATACTGAACAAACACTCTATATCAATGAGTACTATCAGAATATAGAGCTATTTAACACTTATTTTAACCAAACCAAAGGTACTTACCCTACCTTTAAGTAAAAGTACCTATACTGCAATATAGAAATACTCTAAGTAAAAGTCCAGAATTCTAAATTTACTTGAGTAGAAGTTCAAAAGTATTGTCATCAAAATGTACTTAAAGTACCAAAAGTAAAAGTACCAAAATGTTTGAAAAGAGCCGATCTACAAGCTCACAACGCGATGCGACGCATTGTGAGCTTGTAGATCGGCTATTTTCAAATAGCCTATGTATAAAATAGGACTGAAGTGGTTAATGTATGTTTCATAATATCATAATTTATATCTGAAAAGTAACTAGTAACCAAAGTTTTCAAATAATCGTAGTGGAGTAAAAGTACAATATTTGCCTCTGAGATGTAGTGGAGTAGAAGTATATAAAAGTATTGGAAATACTCAGGTAAAGTACAAATACCTCAACATTGTACTTAATTAAATGTACTCAGTTACTTTCCACCACTGGTTATAAAGTATAGGGGAAACAACTATATTACGCACGCACGCACGCACACACACACACACACACACACACACACACACACACACACACACACACACACACACACACACACACACACACACACACACACACACACACACACACACACACACACACACACACACACACACACACACACACACACACACACACACACACACACACACACACACACACACATATACATCTCTGTTGCGCTCTGGGTTGTTAATCGCACAGGGTCGCATTTTGTGGAGCTTCATTATCAGGGCACATGCGGCCCTTAAACAAAACACTGAGGTTTGGGACTGCCGGCTGATTTATGGCTGTGATCATCATCACATTGTTTATGTTAACACATTGAATGCCAAAAACGGTCCGGACCGTTTTTGAGGGTCCAAACGAGAAGTGCCGAAAACGGTCCGGACCGTTTTTGACCCAATTCTATTTTTATACATGTGGGCCACGTGGGGCGCTAAAACGAAACTTTGACATCACCCAAGCAGTTTCTGAGAAGAAGAGGCTGGATGTGGCTCCATGTCAAAAATCCTTCCGGTCGGCGTTTTCAATGTTATCTCCTTGATTAAAAGCTTAATATCTCCATTTCTTTTTAATGTGGTGGAAACGAGCCGTTTTCGATCGGCGATCACGCTGCAATGGAGGGTCGCGTTGGAAATATTATTGTTCCAGGCGTTAGTCGGGACCCTCCGCCGTCTCGCACGCACGCTTTGTTTACATGCATTTCCGCGTCGGGGCTTCTCACAGCACGAAATGTATAACGCAAGTGGATGGAAGAAATGCTGGCACTCAACGTATAATATTTTAATAAACCTCTGGCACCCAATGTGTTAATGGCGGCCTCTGTGTTCCCAGTGTGTGAACGCACTTGCCATGAAGCCCCCTGTCGATCTAAGAACATGCGAGCTGCTGTGCGTGAGAGAGCGAGAGAGAAAGAGGGAGAGAGAGATAAAGAGAGATGGGGGGGAGGGGGTAGTAAGAGAGAGAGAGAGGATATCAGGGCAGTGAGTGTTAATGTTAGAAGATTGACAAACAGAGCAGCTCATTGGCTTTGTCGCCATTGGAAACCCAGAGGTCCCATACCATCATCACAAGCTAATGGGCCATAATGCCCATTGCACACGCACGCATGAACTCACAGACACTCTCTCACACAAACACACACACACACGCGCACACACACACGCACATGCACGCGCACACGCACAAACACAAAGGAAATGTAATGCTACACTTATCTAATTAATGAATGCAGATCAAAAGAATGCAAGCACTAGATAATGTGTTGGGAATTCTTTATTTATTTTTTGTGCCCTGGGCAGGCCCCTGGCCGCACTATGTGATGTAAATGATATTGCCTCACAAAGTCTCATCTCCCTCGCTCTAGTGCGCCACATAGGAATCTATTGATGTTTGCAGCGGTGCACTCTGGGCGTTATTTACTCTGTGGTAAGAGGCTACAAAGAGAGAATCCTGCCCTCACCTGTGATGATACCTTCAGTACGCCGAGGAGAGAGGGACCATGAGATACATTTGGCTACTACTGTATGCAGGCATGCAAACAGCCCCGAGGTGAAAAAGGTGACAACATGTTGTTTTCTTTCGGGTCATGTGTCACACAATTGCCCTATTTGGGTTCAAAAAGGTGACTGTAGCTGAAAAGTGACACTTTTGCATGTCTGTGTATGTCTTTTTTGTATGACCTGTTGTGAAGTGCACAGAGACCCCTTTGGGGTGATGTTGCACTATAAATAAAAAATGTAACTGAAACTGAAACTGACATTGAGAGACCACTTTCAGAACAGATCAAGATCCCATTTTAGGGGCCACTTCCACAGCCGTGCTGTAATCCTAGCTCAGATTACCAGGGAAAAAATGATATGAGAGGCAAAACTGACAGGGAGCATTAGGCCCAGCCATGACACACGTTCCATTGAAGAGGGCATTATTTTTCTATTTAGCACATTCAAAGCTATCTCTCTATCTCTCCCTCGATCGCTCTACCCCCCCCACCCCAACTCTCTGCCCCGTCTCTTAGTGACTCATTGAAGAGTATGTTGCTTGGCCCCTGAAATTCAATATTAATTCAATATCAGTGAAGAACTAGCTACGCAGGGTTGTCATTTGTCCGATGGCCAGTCCCTTTGAGAGCTTCCCGCCGGTTTTCAACCTGCTCCTCATGCGTTTCACACACATGCACAGTAACAACCCAAACCCCCTGATGTTCTCTCTCTTCAGCCTCTCGTGCCCCGGTCCCAATACAGAAGTAATTTAATGAATATTCGGTACAGGCTTCAGCCATTAAAATGGAGTGGCCGGGACACCTTGGAGGCATTCCGAAAGCCACTTAAACACTTGAAGTGCATTTCAAACACTGTCACACCAGCTCCTATTCCCAGCGTGTATAATTGAGGCATTGTCAAACGTATGACAATCTCCTTACTTCAATGGAAAGTCCTCGCATTCAGCTTGCCCGCACTGCGCTTGGCGCAGACAAGCACTGCAACACTCAATTTGCAGTTTTGAAAGGCAGGCAGATGTAATGACTGTTTCATACAGTGACAGACTAAATTGGAATTCAACAAACGAAAAATATCTGACTAGTCAGACACTATTTAGAGAAATAGTGGAATAAATAACTTTGAAGGACACAGTCGGCCACTTTGTCACTCCGGGTTGTGATCATCAGCATTATAATCAAGCGTCGCAGTTCAACGTTAATTGACTTGCTGGTGAAATCACTCAGCCAGGTGATATTAAAAGGTGGGCTATTTCAGGCTCTCAAGTGACATAACTGCCTTAATCAAAAAGTTATCACGTATGAGGCCGGAGGGACGCATAATAATGAGAAAGCAATATCCTGGAGTAAGAATTAGTCTTTTCTATATTTGCTCTGTAGGTCATCGGTGCATAATTGCATAGCATAGTGGCAGCAACTCAATGCATTTAGACATGTGGACAAATTCACGACGATCTGGTGATGTTGAAACCAAGTATCAGAATGGGGAAGAAAGGTGATTTAAGCTACTTTGAATGTGGCATGATTGTCTATGCCAGACGAGTATTACAGAAACTGTTGATTTGCTGGGATTTTCACGAACGAACATCTATAGAGTTTCCAGAGAATTGTCCGAAAAAGATAACATTTCCAGTGAGCAGCAGTTCTATAATTATGCAAAAATTACTTTTGTTCCTTTTTTCATGATGAGCAAGAGAGAGAGAGAGACAGACGTGGAAAGAGAGAAAGGCAGTGTCTGGGTTTATTCTGAACTTAGTATAATCTTTATGAGGATGTCTGCCAACAATAGTAGACGTGAAAGTCCCAAAGGGTTTCACTTTTTACTTTACTTCCCACCCTCTCTCATTCCATTTGTATTTGATGCTTTGCATGCCTTATTGAAATATTGAATAGATGGAGTCCACTGGCTTATGAATAACTGTGTACACCAGCTTCTTCTCATTCCCGGCTGCTGTTCTTCGTCCTCTATATTATTTGGCTTCTGGTTAACTCTGTGTAAACCTTGAAAAGCTGTTCCAGTGTATCTGAACCATGGAAGGTTCAAATGAATTCTTATAGTTTGGAACCATACATAATATTATACATTATTAATTAAGTTTGACAGGCTGAGTTCCTTCTGTACTGAAGTCGCTCATGGTGACAGTCCATGCCATGGTCGTCACACTTTTGCTTGCTTGTGTGTGGGTCTATATAAATATCTACCGTATATATCTATACACACACACACACACACACACACACACACACACACACACACACACACACACACACACACACACACACACACACACACACACACACACACACACACACACACACACACACACACACACACACACACACACACACACACACACACACACACACACACACACACACACACACACGCTGTGAGCTTTGTCAGGTGCACCTGACGAAGCTCAAAGACTCACAACGCGTCGTGCTAATAAATCACTTAATGCAGAAGTTGTCCATCTCTGTTCTCTGGAGTGTACAGTCCCTTCCTCATGGAAGGTCCATCCCTTTTTTACAGTTTATATGCCTGCTGCCTAGACTTGCACCACCTACAGGTTTTTTTTGGATGTGCAGGAGTCTTCTTTAGTTTCATATATTGTATATACTATATAGTATTATAACTATTGACCTTGGCCAGCTGGCACCGAGCACAAGAAATATTGTCTAGTCTTGGGAGATTAATTCAGACATTCAGACAGACAGATAGACAGACAGACAGAGAAACACACACGCACACGCACACACACACACACGAAAACATGATCTCCTGAAGGAGATTGAAAAACAAAACAAGGAATCAATCAAGGCAAAGGGAGAGAAATCTGCGGTTGAATGGCAAGGCAGTGCACCCTTAAAGAACCGATGATTTAGAACGAGGAAAAAAGACAAAACACTACAGCTTCCAAACCCTCCCCATTCTGATTTCCCCCGAGCTCTTATTAATTATGTAATTCATGCTCTTATAAAGAACCATCCGCACATTTCTTCAATGAGTCACTTACCCCAGTTACATGGGTTTCCTGTGCTCTCTCATACTATTACCATTCTCTTTTCATTTTCTAATGTCTTCCTCTTCTTTAATGGTTGTTCATTTAAATGTCAGTCACAGCTCTCATACATTACTTTCAGACTGTTCATTACCGGGAGAAAAAAAAATACAAAAAAAGGTGTACGTGATAATTGTCTTCTGTCAGTGAAAAGTGTCTCACTGCCGAGAAGCGTGTTCTCGGCAGGATAACAGAGACCTTGGCGAATAACAGCAGAGCATTATGCCGACGAAAACCCCCCCAAAAGAGGTTTGTCTATTGGAACAGCTGAACATGAACACATCTTGAAACAGAACACATTAGCCTTCAGTGGAGTTGTACTGAACCCAGTGGGAGACATCACTTTTCTTCAGAGATGTTTTTTTGGCAGGAAGGAAACTATTATCTCTGCACCGAGAAGCACCAAGGTGTATGATCCATCACTATGGTTTCCAGTGAGTGAGAGACAAAAGGAACTATCTGCTCAGCAAACTAATCTGGGTAGCTGCGGATATGCGCCACTGTGTGTATGCTTATGTCGGTATACATACAGTAGAACACAGGCCCACAGTGCATGTACTGTAACGCATGCATGTAAATGCATGCAGCATGCACAGTCACACATATACGCATAAATATGCACATTGACATATGCATGAGCACACGTATGAAACATGTAATTATACAGACTTAGGATGTGTGGATCCAGATGCTCAGTAATTACTATTCTGGTCCGTGGGCACCATCAAATAGGCACATACAAAAACACAAGCATTCATCCTAGGTGTGCCGTGAAAATAGCACAACTTTCTCTACTTCTTTCTTTCCTGTTATAGCCTCAAGTTTCCATCTTTCACCCACTGTCTGCACAATATTTTATAGTAAACAAACTATTTCAAATTCCTTTTACCCCCGAACATGACCCAATTGATTTATCTCTCCAGAAGCCCTACGGCCGGGTGTGGTCAGCACTAGAGCTGGTCGGATTGGAAAGGGTCTTGACAGCAAGCAAGCATTATAGCCGGAACTGGGTTATATGCCTTTTTCCGCCATACAGAGAGTTCAACCGACCCCTTTTTACTTTTTAAGGGAAAGCTGACAGGGCAGATCGTAACTATAGGATTTCCTTCCGCTTTATTGTTGACAGTTCTGTGGAATACACAGCATAGGGGCAGACTTAGACACACACAACAAGAACCTGAAGGGGTTTGGGAAACACTGTGACATCCCTGTCATCAGGACCGTATAGTGTTCCTCCACAACACACAATAGGCACAATAAAAGCCCACCTTCATGAATATGTGTTGGGCAGGAGGTGGAGTTGGTTGATACCTACAAGTTCTTGGGACTACACATCAATGACACACTGGACACTGGGCGGACAACACTGAGGCCCTGTACAGGAAAAATAAGGTTTTCCCATTCAGTATGATACTATTGTTGGCCTTCCATTATTTTCAAGGCGAAAAACAAAGCGTACGTCTTTGCAATCATTTGGTGGTTTTAATCTCTCTAAAAAGGATTTAAAAACGTTACGCTTACAAAGCTTGTACAGTAAGTGTTGTTCCCCAACTGCTCCCATTTTGTTTGAGCTTTTCCAAGTAAAAGACACACATACCTCGTTGGCCGAGGGCTGAACCGTTCCATTGTAGCGACGCGACAGAGTGAACAATGTTTCCTTAGATTAACTTTTCACTGTTGACTTTTTTTATTGAGCAGCGCGCGCGCTCACACACACACAATTAATTAACTAATTAAATATTCATTTATATTATTCATTTTCGCTATTACTTGTACAGATTTGATCCGAAACTCAAGTCAGTACACATGATCTCTGGAGTCATGTGGTCAAGATATATCAGTTACATTTTCCATATTAAATTCCGATTGGCTATGATTGACTTCAAGTTTTTGAGGGCCCTGGGTAGCCAGCCCGGCCTGGCAGAGATCTATGCCCCAAGGAGTGCACTATACTATGTATTATTATTATTATTATTATTATAATAAGGAAATCAAAAAGGGTCACATCAAACATCACAATACCAGCATGCACTAAAACAATATGCATACCCCTACAGCCTCAACCTCCTCCCAAAAAGTTGGGTTGCTCTGTAAATTCCCTTAAAACTGGAGCCACTCTCACACTGTGGGACATTCCTGCATTGTGTGTTTCCGTTCAGACTGTGTATGGGCAGAGAATGCCCAGCTGTGTTACATTTTGATTCCTTGCAGGGGATTAGCCAGTGTTTTATGTCACCCCATGTGTGCCCTGTGTGATGAATAATTAAAAAGGTTGCCCAGCCCTCATCACCTCTTTAATCTCTTTCACAGCTTGTGCCTTGTGTGTGCCCCTCTCTCTCTCTCTCTCTCTCTCCCCCTCTCTCTCTCTCTTTCTGTCTCTGTCTCTCTCTGGCCTGTGTTTACAGCTAAACACAACACATTAACCCTCCCTGAATCCTGCCTTCACACTCCTGCCCCTCCCCTCCCATTTCTCCTTCACCATCTCTATCTCGTCTGTGCCCCAACGCCACTATTCATCAAGGGGTCTGCAAACTGCGTAAAGTACGGCCACTCCGACCTTGAGGAAGTCTGCGCTCGTAAGAAGACCCGGCACGGCCCAAGATGTAGGGTCTGTCAAGATGATTTCTTATTCTATTTAATAGGAGAAGTGCAATGCTTTATCACTCGCTAGGTTCATGGTTTATATAGAGGCGTGAGGGCCAACCCCATTTGAAATGGTAAGCTGTTTAGTCGGCGCACTGTACAACAAAAAAGAGATGTCCTTAGCAGTCACAGTGATTTAGGGGCCGGAGGAGGTGAATGGGTAATTTTATGTTAAATCGGCACTCTTCTGAATAGCAAAGTAAATGGATGACAATGCCCCACTCTGCCCCTCCTACCTGTATCGCCTCAATGACATTTTCCTTGTGAGGCTTTTGGCAAAGATAAGCGTGAATGAATGCCGTGGAAAACTGTTTTTTTGTCCTCCCGGCCTCATACGGGACCACAATTCAGTCTTGATTGTTTTGCCCCAACGATTTTGTTCAATCACGCTGAACTTGCGACGGTGTAATTACGAAAATGACAGCGGCTGATGAGTTAGATTTGCGGACAAAGGCACTACTTTGTGTAGTTATGTTTAATTAGTGATGACAAGCGTTTGGGTAATGATTTCAGAAGTTACAGCAGAATGTTTTCAGTTTCAGCAAACTTTGAAAGGCAGTCATAGCCATATGGGATGGGATCTGAAAAAGCAGATGTGCAGTATACAACTTTAACATGAGCCTAAAAATAATGTGTCCCGATTTGTGAGTTTGGTGGGAAAAAAATTGGTGTAGTTTCAAAAACTGTGAATCGAAGTTCAGTCAGACAACTCTTAGGTTGAATAAATACATTTATTGAGCATAAATATATATAGCATAAATATTTAAGCATATTTGGCGTCACGGCTCTGTCTCATTTCATTCATTCCCTGTAAGCATGAATTAAAATAAATGTTTTGCCAACTAGATTTTACAGGGAATGGAATGAAATAGACCCCCATAAGGGAATCATAGAATCAGAGCCCACAGGTGGATGCTGGGGTGGTGGTAAATAGCCCTCCCCAATCATATTGAGAGAGCATGTGACTGATCAGCTGATCAGGAATTGTGCTCCTTTGAGTTGTCTGCCTGAAGTAACTCCGCAGGCTTCCCATCATAAAACGTAAAATGGTGGAAAATGTAATTTTAATTGTACGACCTACGGTTCAAGAATTAATTGATTAATTAATTAAAGACTGAAGTGGGCCATTGTAGCACCACCATGAGGCCAATGTGAGGTTAATATGGGGTGGAGGGTCTTCCTTGGCCTATTGTGAGAGTGCGTGCAAAGTTTCACAGCAATTGGGTGCTGCACTCATGATTTGCGGCAACCGAGATAAATCGGAGACGTGCCCTGGCAGCCAGTGCCATGAAAACTCTCTGGAGGCCGCTGTGGAGACACCATTCCATAACGAGAGAGACCAAATTACGGATCTATAACACCTCAGTTCTCTCCATTCTTCTTTATGGAGCAGAAACTTGGCCTCTCAACAAGACCCTGGCGGACAGAATTGATGGCTTTGACACCAGAGCGCTGCGCACAATAGAGGGGATAAAATGGCAAGATCGAGTCTCCAACATCAGGCTGCGGGAACGTACCAAACAGCCCCCCGCATCCCGCCTGGCAGCACCGCGCCGGATGCGCTGGTACGGCCACGTCAAAAGACTCCCTCCTGAACACCCTACATCCGCTATCCTCCACTTCAATCCAAAACCCGCCGGCTGGAAACGCCCCCGCGGTGCGCCCCGCACACGCTGGATTGATGCCATCACCAGGGACTTACAACAAATGGGCTTGTCGCTAGCTGAAGCCGAGCCCCTAGCACAGGACCGACCCAAATGGAGAAGACTGGTGAAGCTGATTGGCTCTACGCATGGCGACGCCCCCGTCGTCGAGCAAGAGACCTGATGATGATGATGTGCAAAACAGGCCACCCACGCAAACCTTGGAAGCCAATTGTGGCCAATCGGAATGGAATACGAGAAATCTGGCAGATACATCTTGATCACATGACATGACTACAGGGAGAATGTGTACCAAACTGGGTGAGGTTTGGACAAAATCCTAGGAGTGGTAGCAAAAACTGTGTTTTGCAAAGAAAAACGCAAAATGACGGAAAACCTTGTCAGGTGGAAATGGGTGTGGCCTATATGGGAGTTGCATAATGTGCATTGGCCTGTGATAGCGCCATCACATCAGCCTGTTATGATGCTGATGTGAAAAATGTATGGTGGAATTTCTTCCTTGGCCTTGTGGGAATGTGCGTGCAAAGTTGCATGGCAATCGGACACTGTATCCATGATTTGTGGCATTGTGTGTGCCCAACGGTGCCCGGTTTGCATGAGGTTTGAACAAAATCTGAAGGAGTAATATCAGAAAATGTATTTAGCAAAAAACGGCCTCCTGGTGGTGCCAGGCCTACGATCGTTTTAATCTCTGTATAGGGACTTATACAGAAAAATGTTACACTTACTCTCTGTTGCTCAGTGTACTTTGTTAAACTTTCAGACGAGTCTTAACGATCTTTAATAGGCTACAGCAGGAGACGACAAGACATCTGCACATGTATTAATCCAGCAGTGTGGGTGGATGATTTTTACACATGATCACAACAGCTTTTTGAGTTGTTGTTGGAAGCTGCTTGCTCCATAAGGACTTTTCAGATGGCGCCTAGTAATTTATTTGGAACTAGAAAAAGTGCTCCTCGGAGCACAAGTCTCCGCCAGGTCAGGTAGGTTATTATGGCCTCCTAGTGGCGCTATAATAGGCCAATGTGAAAAGGGTGCCATTTATTCCTAGGCCGTGCACAGCAAGCATAATTTGCTGTGCAAATTATGCAAAATCTGTAGGAGCACTGTTCAAAAATGTGTTTTGCACAAATCGGCCTCCTGGTGGCACTATAAAAGGGCCATGTGAAAAATTTGGAACAGAGGTTCTGCTCTGGCATCCAGGGAGTGTGTGTGCACAGTTTCGCTGCGATCAAGCCAACGGTGCCGGAGATTAGCTGTCCACAAAATGACAGTATGACACACGGACGGACACACACACGGACGGACGGACAGGGGGTAAAACATAGTCTCTCGCCATGCCTTTCGGCCTGGCGGAGACAACAAGAGGCACACATGCAGGTTGAGGAGGGATGAGCGGTCTGTATGGGAGAAGTGTTTGCACACACCACCCGTCCGTGCCAAAGTTGAGCTGTCTTTTCAACAACATGAACAGAGAAACGGGGGGTGATCTTACTTTGAAACTGGCAAAAAATAAAGGGATGTTAATAGGCTAGCTTTTTCTGTAGCCTGCAACAGCTTTTGCAATGCTGTTGCATTCTGTCAATGAAAGTGACAGTATCTTCAACAGCATGGGCCGTCTGGAAAGCCTGGTGACGCGATGTTACATGCCTTTAAATGCTCTGTGATTGACGGACCGACAGTCACGGCATTGAGTAGGCTATAATGCTGCACGCAGGATTATGGAATTATAATATATTCCATGATATATATATATATATATATATATATATATATATATATATATATATCCTTACATTTCAAAGGTAATCAGCACCATCTGTAGGCTGTCACTAGGCTACTTGCTAATGTTTATTGGGTCGCCAGACTTGTCCATCATGCTGTGCAATGCCCAGTATCAATTTGACACAACCAATTTGGCATAAAACCGGAAATATCAATTTTTGAAGTGTGATTTGAACACCCTGCCTACAGTTGGCTTGCATCTTCCTCCTAAGCGTCCAGTAACCAATCTCCAAACATCACTGATAAAACTAGGTATTAAAAGATTATTAGAGAGAAAACCATATTGACAACAATTTTCAGAAAACAACATAAAAACAACACGTTTGCTGTCAGTCTATGTCATCCAGGCAGAGGTGCTAAACGTAGTTTATACATTTCCTAGTTCAATAGAGTGGTAATAAAAGTAATGAACTGGCCAATAATTCCTTGCTAACCACAATAGAGTTCCGTGAATGGACCAGGTTTATGCTTCCATATCGGACAAGACAAGTGCTCTGCATTTCTGCTTGCTCGGGAGTTCTGCCTGTGCTCTTCCTCTCCTAAGTTATGATGTAATTTTCTCTACAGTGTGATAAGGATATCGGGAGGGTTACACTCTGAGACAATTGGGATGGGGGGAATGCTTGGAATGGTTCAATCCCAGTGCCTAAGCAACCCGTGGACTCTGAATTACCCCTCAGATGTTGATTTAATCTAGCATGACATACGAGGCAGTCCCTCTCGCTTTGCTCTGCCATGCCATATTCTAGAAATCTCCCCATGTCACGCGTACAGTAGGCCTGTCACAATTACACCATAATCGCCTGATTGCAATTATTTTTTAGATAATCGCTATTGTTTTGCTGCATCGTTTCCATGTTGAAATATTTTCACACATTGTCAAAAATAGGGGAAATTGCAGATCTGCAAGCTCACAACCTGTCACAATGTGAGCTTGGAGATTGGCTATTTCCACTGTTTTTAATAGATCTTGAAAGTATACAATTATTAAATATGGGTTATTTTAGCCATGACAGTACAATAGAATAGCACAACAGAAAAATAATTTAAACATTGTAAGTTTAAATATGGAGATACAAAGTTTTTGCCTGACAGTAACGATATGGAGCTGATTATTTCCTCAATAAACTCAACCCAATTATTTCCCAATGATTTGTGTTGCACTGTACCGGTATATGGATATGTGAATAAACACTAATGAATAAGAAAATGGAAAAATTACACTATAACCCAGTGGTTCTCAAACTTGAGAACAAAGTGCTTCTAATTCATGCCAAGGACCTCCCAAATTAATATGTATTTGGCTGTGGACCCCCATCTGAAACTATTTTGTCAACATTTTTGTGCCAGTGATCCCCCCATGTGTTTTGTTAAAATGTTCCAAATGCTTTCATAATTATTTCAAGATTATCTTTTTCAAATAGCAGATCTACAAGCTCACAACGCCTTGCGGCATGTTGTGAGCTTGTAGATCAGCTATTTTCAAATGTATATGGTTAAACTGGTTAAACTGATTTTAATGCTTTATTAACTAATTTAGCTGGGGAACCCCTGGAACCCCCTCAAGGACCCCTGGGGGTCCACGGACCCCATTTTGAGAACCAATGTGTCTTTACTGCTATTTGTATTGCAGTTACCTCCCATTTTACGTTGAAAGGTTTAACAAAGTAAAGACAAAAAAAAACTTCAACAGCCTAAACTTAAATTTGTCCTCAGTTCAATTCTTATTTTTTTTTTTTTTTTTTTTTTTATTGCTTTCAGATTCTTAATCACCTGCTGTACCTGACTGACACTGACAAATTAAATAAGTTATGGAAACATTGCATTCTTGCAACTATGTTGATGAGCCGCAATATTGTACGAAATAGCTGCTATTAGTCTACTGGAATAAAAATGTCTCAGTAGTGGTATAAGTCATACATTCTCAACTACCATAATTTCACAACATGTCATGAAATGACCGTCCATTTGTCTCTTGTACAATAAGACCGAATGGTCAGAACACTGTACCAAAATAAAATTACAAAGAATACAAATAAAAAGTGATCTCATCCTATCCAACAAGAGATGGTAAACCAATTCTGCATATTTTATGGTTAATTAGAAGAGTTTACACAATCATAATAGATTCCCCACTCAAAGAGGCATGTTTTTTTTGTTTATTTTTTTAACTATGAATCATATTTCTAGTTCAATCTTTCACAGAGCACATATCTCTGCCAAGCCAGGTGGCTTTTTTGGTTGAACTTAATTTTTATGCTGTGAAAATGACAGCATATCAGTGTGACCACAGTGTGGAAGTGTGTTCTCTGTCTACCTCCATTGCAGTACTGGTGAGAAGTGGTGTGAAGTAACAAAGTAGGCTTTAAGTACTTTGTTACGATACTTAAGTAAACTTTTACTTCACAACATTTAAAAGAAAAGTATACTTTTATTCCACTAGATTAACACTGGGCACCGCGTGTCACTCAGTACAAATAAACATTTGAATATAACTGTAAATCTCTTATCATAATGCAGATGGTTATGTGGCTGAGGACATTATAAAGCAATAAGCCACCAGAGGTTGCAGTTTACCTTGTATTGTATAATGGCTGAGAGGCGTATTGAGGCACAACGCGTTAGCAGAGTGCCTCGGACCCTTGCAGCCATTACAAAATAGAGGTAAACTGAGACTTTGTGTGGCTTATTGCTTTTCTAAAACGGTTACAAATATGGCAGCATTAAAATCATAGAAACGTCCCAATTAAAACGGTTCTTAATAATTCACTACAACCAGATAGTGTCCTCCGACAGAGTGCCTGTTTACTCAGTCAGTTCAGCCAGGCTGTATGTGTTAGACGTCAACTTTTCCCAAACAAACACATTGAGAAACAAAACTTAACTGTTAGCACCATCTCATTGTATCTAAGATATTAGATCGAAATTCCTAATTGTTTAAAGCCATATTTAGCTACTACCTCTGTGAACTTCCTGCGTAAACTGCTAGCCTAGCTACTTAGCCTTCCAGCTCAGATGGTTTGGGAGGGACGGGGAGCACTTGTTTTCCTTACAAGGAAGCCCATCATACTCGCAGTCCTACACGGGCGGTGCTTAAAAGCTAAGGTGTAGATTATAGTCTCTTTTAGTATGTCTACTAAACGTAAACCAGCCAATCAGAATCAAGGATTGGTAATAACCGTTTTAGAATGACATTTAGATTAAATGAGTAAGACCTAAGACGCTCGGCAGGGCCACTCGCTCACCTGGCGGCTCGCTCGGGCAAGCCTCACGATCCTCAAGGCCTCGCTGTTGGCATGCCTGGCTTGTTGTCAAGTGATTTAAGGATGTTGAGTAAACAAAGACAAGGGCTCCTCTTCCCCAGCCATCCTTGGAAAAACAATATAGCATTCTGTCTATGGGTCTCTGGCATTGAAGTGCTTTTGTGAGTCGTGGAGGTAGGCTGGCATTATAAATTTGTCTGAAAATCTGTCTGCTAAGGTCACAAGCTCTTTGGGAAAACATAACAGAAACATATCAGTTTAGAGTTACACCATCATTCAGCTGAAGACACTATTGAGTGCCTTAATGAAACATATGACTGTGTAAAATATCAAGTGCATGGACATGGTGAATTATTAATTTGATGTGAGGGGCAAAGTCCACTCAAGACTCAAACATGCATCAATGTTCTGTAAATTGTACAAGTGGAGTCTCCGTGAAGAATGTTCTCTTTGATCATGTAGACAAAGTCCACTCAAAATTCAAGTACACAAACCACTAATGTATGAAGATAGAGAATTTTCTCTTTGATATGATGGACTATCTGCACTCAAAACACATCTGTTGTGTTGAGCCCAGAGAGGGTTGCTTGTAAACAAGACCAGGAGACCTGGTTCTGCCAGACCCAGACTTCACATGACGTGTCAGCCTGTGTCTATGCCCATGTATGGACGAAAGGGGGACAGACTTTTATGGCTGGGGCCTAAGGACAAAGTGACACCAACACCTGTTTTTTGCCCATGTATGGAGAAAACAGGTACAAAACATGACCATGTATGGACGAAAGGGGGACAGACTTTTATGGCTGGGGCCTAAGGACAAAGTGACCAAAACCTGTTGTTTGCCCATGTATGGAGAAAACAGGTACAAAACATGCCCATGTATGGACGAAAGGGGGACAGACTTTTATGGCTGGGGCCTAAGGACAAAGTGACCATGCCCATGTATGGACGAAACAGGTACAAAGCCTCATGTAAGCCGACCCCTTGGGTCTGGCAACAAAAATATATGGCTTTGATGCAATCTTAGATTAAATGATGTTGGCCTATTTGACATTTGACTTTTTTTTTTTTTTTTTTTTTTTTGTGATCTACTGTGACGGCTTTGGCGATCGACCTGTATATCGCGATCAACCTGTTGGTTACCCCTGGTCTAGAGGTTTGCAATATTATCCTCACACACAGACACACAGACATGGATGAAAACAATCTCCATCTCCGGCCTTTGGCCTGGCGGAGATAATTATATTGATCTTCCAAGGCCATTATCATTTCAAAAGGGCTATGTTAATGCCCTTGGAGTCATTTAATCAATTCTCCAGAATGGTGGATATTCCATATCTATTTCTACCTCATACCTTTCTTCCAGGAGTGCCCAAGCCCTGCCGGCACAGGGCCCAATAAATGAAAAGGCCCCCAGCACCGTCTCTAGAAATCATTACACACTCTCTCCTCTACCTCTGGGGTCAGTAAACTAATAGTCATTCACCTGGGTGACAGGAAATCTTTCCCAAGTTGCCAATGGGAGCCAGTGAGGTTGTGTTTAAGGTTATAGAGTCTACACAATGATCACCTCAATGTTTTTTCCCCCTTTTTTCTAATAGATCTTCTGGCACTGATTAAAAACTGTGCCAACTAAAAAGTAATTTATTGTTAACTCCCTCATTATCCATGCTTCTGGCCAGTGTGTCTTAGGGAGAGAAGCTATTCAGGGCATGAACAACAAACCGTACTGGGTGTATAAATAGTCGAATGCTGTCTCCGCCATTCTCCTTTTGCTTGAGCGAAGCCTCCTGTGAATTGATGACCACGGCTCATCCCTGTCCACTGTTGGCAAGGAATGTGTGAAGAATTTCCTCAATGGGGTGGCCTACATGTATTCAAAGGCACAAATGCTTTGGGGTTTCAGGGCGTGGGCTATTTTAAGCCTTCACTCTGCAGAATTCAATAAATATAATAGAGAATTTCAGTATACAGTTTAGTTTTTGTTGGTAAACAAAAGTACACCTGCCTATTCAAAAGGGGAGAGACTGAACTGACCTCATTTAAACTTTCTTGGGGGTGGGGGGCAAAACAAAAACAAGACTAAGAGTAGAGGCCAATTCACCGCCTGTGCAGCGCAACGACGCAGTATTGACACGCGTGAAGTGGTGCCCGTATAGCACCAACTGGAAGTGTCCCACTGTCGCGCGTTGCCGGTAGAACACCAATCGAGAATACACACACATCCTTTTTTACCACACGGTGGAAAAACAGTGGCGCATTGGAATGTCGGGCAGTAAGTACTAGTCATAGAGTTATAATATATCTAGAGAGCGGATGGCTCAAATCAAGGAAAATGTGCAGGTAGAGTGTTCTTCCGGGTGCTTTTGGTGAACAACTTGCAGTGCATGTACTCAAACTTTATTGTTGATCATACGTGACGTGATGAAAGCATTTGTTTTCACATCGGTAGGTCAGGAAATTAGTCTTCACAGATTTGTTACTCTATACATTTATGGAGGAAAGAATTAAAACATTCGAATGGCAATTTCAACATTCGAAGAATATTAATTTTGTTCATATTCGAATTACAAACGACTCCCGAAATTCGTTCTGACAGCACTAGTAGGTACATTGACAATAATGGGGGCGGCCGTTTTGACACACGTTGTTCGCACCCAGTGTGTAATGGCCTTAAAATTCCCACGCCCACCAGTCCAAATAGTTTACACTGACTGTTATGCTTTGTCAGTCATCCCTGCAATCTCACCAGAGGGCAAAACAAAAGATAGATAAATAAATCAATAAAAACAAAAAAACTAAACAAAAACAACTTCTCCGTGAGGGACTACATGTGAGTGGGATTGCAAGGGAATGGAAAAGCTTTTTTTTCTGCCTCTTGCCTGAAAGTCGAAAGATGTGGGCTGCAACAAGCACTGAAAAAGCCCGGATTCAAATATGAGCAAATATAAGTGTCAACATTTTCTGTGCATTCATATGTTTAAGTATCATAAGTACGTAAATGCCGTGTCAGTACTTGATGAAAAATGTGTTTGTTCTATTAAACCTTTCCTTTGCGGGTGCGCTAAGTGTGAGGGAGTTGCAGACATGTTTAAGGGTCGCACATTATGTCTTTTTTCTTTTTTTTCGTTCGCTACAATGCAAGTAAAAAGTGTTTTTAATTAATTCAAAAGGTTTGAAAAAAAAAAAGAATCTACATTTTCAGAAGAAAAATACACAATGTGTTGTGAGCTTGTAGATCGTCTATTTAGACTAGTTAGTTTGTGTCCTGGGGAGAGACTTCAAATTTCTCTTTTGAATCTTGGGATTCCACTGGGTTAATGCACTAAAATATTAAGATCACTGTAAGTGTAAAGTAAAGGGATATACCCAGAAGTCTATGTTTGGAGTTGGCACAAGCATGCAGTTCTAAAAGGAGCACAGACATCACACTCAGCATTCTGTTGGCCATGTTCATTAGTAATGTTTTAAGGGCGTCAGCCTGGCCTGGTGGCTAGAATGCCCTGGAGATTCTGACAGACATAACGCAAAGGTACGGGTTCAAACCCAGCAACAGGCAGCCATAACATGTTCTCCCACTGTCTGCTTGAGCAGGTCACTGCAGACTCACAGATTTGAACTCTTTCACTGCCAAGGACGACTTTTACGACTTTTTTTTCAAAGGTTCAGCCTGCCAAGAAACACTATGTGTTTTTTTGTTTTTCCACTAGATGGCGCTTTTCTCTAACATATGAGAGACCATTTCATCCCCTGACGCACACAGATCCAGGAGATCACGTGATCCCAAGATTTACTGCTCCATTGACTTCCTGTTTAACGTCTTTGGGAAATCGTCTGTATCTCGCCTCCTGTGTTTTACTATGTATTTTGGACGAGTAGTCCTATCGTCATTGATCATATTGTGACTACTTCAAAAGGTGAGAAAATTAAAAAATCACTGGCAGTGGGTTCATGCAGCCAGAATTAAGTCTGGCAGTGAAAGTGCAAAAACTTTAGAAAAGTGCAGATACCCTGTTTACACTTATACTGTATGTTGGTTTGTTTACTGAAAACACATTTGCACATGAAGCTAATCCTCTGGGGACCCCCCAAAATATTTCGGGGTCCCCCTGGGGGAACCCCACCCCCAGTTTGGGAACCACAATGATGGCTATACATATTTGTCATTTAAGAATCCCTAAGAGGGTTTCAACTTTAGCATCAGTGGGATGCCAACAAATACAGAGTTTTTTCCTCAGGAGGTGTTTTCAACCACAGGGCAGGAAGACACATCACCTTCCAAAAAAGCCTGACAAACGAATAGAGACAAATCCATATAAATAATTGCAAAGTGGAGTGGAGGATGGGGATGTGCATCGTTCAGGTGGTGGGCGGATGCAGGCGCAATATCTCCTGGAGACTGAGAATCATCCATCACCGCAGGACTTTAATTTGAGATGTTTAGGACACTCTTGGCGGGTTGATTGTGTGATAGGAGCAGGGAAGTGGAGCCTGGTCTTGGGAAGGCATGTCTGCAGGGGTCCTGGCAGGAGCATCAGCTCGCTACTGGAGTGGAGAGACCCCCAGTCATCTAAGACAAGACCCCCACTCATCTAAGACAAAGCTGGTTCACCAGTCCACGATCAATTGTTTTCATCGGAGGGACAGAGAGAGAGGGGCCTTGAGGCTATAGACAAGGTTGCAATGGGGCAAAAACCAGCAGCAGATTATAAGTCACCTCAACTAGCGCATGCCACAAAGGCAATATGCTGTTTAGATCTTATAACCGAACAGAAACGCATGCAGGTGCAAGTTACGTGCATACGTACGCACAAATTGGCTATGCAACTTGCATTGCATAATACTATACTCACACTCACTCACCCGTGCTGCACACATGCATGTTCACACCAGACACAGGTGTAGGCCAACACAATTACATGATTGCATTTACACTCTCACTCACAGCCCCATGTGCACAACACGTCCGCCTGAACGCGCGCACACACCCACACACACACACACACACACACGCACACACGCGCACACACATGCGCGCGGTCTGCAGAGTGCAGACGCACTTCATTTAGAGTGGAACGATGTCAGAATGAGTCCATGGAGTGGAGGGGTGGAGATTGAAGAGCCCAAGCTAAAGACATTCCAGAGAGACTCCAAATAATCTCAAGTATCGATTCCATTACAGCCCAGGGGCCCTTGATGGACACTTTCAGCACAACGCAGTGAAAGGTGGTATATCCAAATGACTGGTCTATGGCTGCTTACGATAACGCAGGCATGCTCTGTGTCTGTCCACAAATACTCGTACTCGACGCTCCCCCATAGCCCGATCAAACTGGAAGACCAGGAAAGGGTGACCGCTTGTCCTCTTTTTCTTCATTCATTTTGAGCGTGCACTCAGTCCCTCAGCCTTGTCATTAAAATTACATGGGAGCGCAAACAGAGTAGGTTGACTCTGCATTAGGTTTTCATGTGGGCTGTCATAACTCAGCAGATGCAATATGTCTGACGGCAGGCTCTGAGGAGGACTGTCATAGGTTTATGTTTGCCTCAAGCGATGTTCCGGGGTCAAATTCTAGAGCCAACCTATCAGGAAAGTGTGTTTACTGTACAGTAGCCATGTCACACCGCCCTACCATGCCATACCATACCGTCCCATATGTATTACCTAAATATGACAGCCAGCACAAACAAAACAAAAGTTCATGCATACACAAGTGGCCAAAATGTGAGTGCTCGTTCCATCCTCATGTTACATGTGGATGCTGTTAACAACATTGCCTACTTACTCTAAAAATACACCCTGACAAGCCACTTCATGCAGTTTGCAGATTGGCTGAAGAATTGACCAGGACAGGTATCTGGCGGCCGAGGTGATATCAGTGTCATCATCTTTTTAGATTACATTGCATGACTGTTCATTTATCGCCCTCTAATGCGGTTATGATACCAGAGTGGTCGGCGGTCACGCATACGGAATGTTGATTCAGGGCGCGCACGCACACGCACACATACACACACCCACACAGACACACACACACTCTGGAAGTCTACTCCATGGGAACATAATTTGATTATTCCCAGACAGCTGTTTCCAGTTGAATGCTGATAAGAGGACTACAGTATATGCACTGAGGGGAGTAAACATTAGATGTGCTGGAGGAACGGCCGGGGCTTTCTTTTCGTTATCTAATCTAAAAGTAACGGCAGTGGGGGTGACTTTCAATGAAATGTATGATGGACGTAAAATGACTGGTGACTGATCTGAAGACGCCACAGGGAAGTGTTATCGGCACAGCACTGCATAGCAGCTCCTAAGGTCCGTAAACTAGAGGTTCCTCAGCCAATTGACATAATACTTGTATTACCAACTTGCTGTGTATAGCAAATATTGATAATATCCATAATCTTGCTGTGTATTGCAAATATTGATAATATCCATAATCTTGCTGTGTATTGCAAATATTGATAATATCCATAATGAAGATTTAAAATAAACACCCCAGACTGTAACTGTGTACCAGCACAACTTGCATTGGGGTCTACCAGATGCAACACTCGACCATATAAATGGAGCACACTCAGCAGCACAGCGGAGGGTAGCCTACGTTTTCAGTTTTGTGTCCTTGTATCTCCTCTCTGGGCTCATCGGAGGGAGCATCTGTTACTGTAGAACAGGGGGGCAAGGTTGCATCTGTGATCCTCAGATCCTCTGTAGCCTGTGTAATATCCTCTCAAATTGTTTCCTCTAATAACCATCTCCACACAGTCCACTCAACCAATGCTGATAAGCTCTGAGTCTGTACACAATAAATGGAATTAGGTTTCCCTATGCCTGCAACTCAGCTGTCAGATTATTATTTATTTTTTTAATCGCTCAGTCAAAAAGTAGACTTGTACTTCATGCTTGGACACATGTATTTATGTATTACAGTTCCAAATTCACTCTATGAATACAGTCCTCGAGTCTATTATGTGTGAGTGAAGTGTCATCAGATTAAAGTAGCCTAATAGCAATTTGCATCATCGCATAACCAAAAGAAGAAAAATTATTAAGCAGATTGCTAAAAGAAATCATGTTTGTTTTTTGGGTAGCAGAGCACTGAGCTCCTTTGACATGTTGCCCAGGCCACTTGACAGGCGGTGGTTTTAATCAGTCATTGGACACTCGAGTTGAAATGCTTGATGGCCCTTTTCCTTTCATATGCAGATGAATGCGAAACAACACTGTGTTAGTCATAGGATAATATTATGATACGGGTCAGTGGCCCACACTGACTGGAGGATGCTGTCAGTCCACCGGCAATGCGAACAAAATCTACATAAATTAACACAATTACATCCTTAAAAAGGAAGAGGAGGGGGGGGGGCTGAAAACGCACTTGTCCTGATCCGTAAAGAAGAGACATCATCAGAGACGTGTTTATAGTCTTCGGGGTCCCAGACTACAAAAGCACAAAGTCGATAAAACTAGCGAAACGTCAAGGGCAACACAGCTGATCAACCAACCAACCATGTAATCACAGTTAACAGTTCTTATTTAACAGAAGGAAGCCTGCTGCTGCTTTTAAGGGGGATGAACGGTGGACCCAATAATTAAAATGTATGTGTTCCTGTTCCCAAGTTTAGCCCACAATCACTGCATGGATGGGAATGAATGATCGAGGTTCTGGAAGAGATGCGCGGAATTACAAACCTCTGACTTGATCAGTTTGTTGTTCAGCGTGACTGAGTAGTGACTAGCCTACAGATTGTATGATAGCCTTATTATTAGCCTTGGATGAAAACTCTCATATAGATGCATTTCTGATCGAGTCTGACTTTTATACTTTCGTATGATCATCTACATCAGTGGTTCTCAGCCAGTGGTCCGGGGACACACCACCAGTGGTCCTTATAGGGGGGTTACCAGCTAAATTAGTTAACATCGCGTCACAGTCACTGTAATCATAGCTTTGGCTATTCAAAAATAGCAGATATACAAGCTCATAGCGCGGCACCGAGAGACGCGCTATGAGCTTGCAGATCTGCTATTTTTGAATATCAAATAAATATCAATTTAGGGGTCCTTGGCATGAAAAAAATGTTGAAAACCACTGATCTATACAAATGTCAAAATCTATAAGATACATCTGTGATAGTCTTGATCCAAGGCTACTTTGTGTTAGAAAGTCACAGAGGAGACACGCGTTTCTTACCTTCAGTGGCGACACTTTGAGAGCTGATTCATCCGAAGGCAGTTTAATCCAAACATTGAATGACAGTGGAACTATCCCTCGATCTTCCCTCTTCCCCGTGTGCGTCAATGGGGTATCGAAAGACTCTTTTCTGATCCTTTTTATACTCCCTCCTTAAATCCCCTCTTCTCTCGTTTTACCCCCCTATGATCTCGGCTTTTGGTGGCTTTCTCCTTGCATTGTCCTGCTCCAGAGAGAGAGAGAGAAGTCCACGGTGGCGGAACGGAGCGGCTGATGCTGCCTGGCCGAAGGTGTGCGAGCTGCTGATGGGGACTGACTGTGTGTGTGTGTGTGTGTGTGTGTGTGTGTATCCCCCCTGGTTATAGAGGAATGCCGAGCGGAGCGAGAGAGAGAGCAGCTCAAGTTCAAGAGAAAGAAGCTTGTGTGTGAGAGAGAAAGAGTGCATGAGTCAGAGAGAGAGAGAGAGAGAGAGAGAGAGAGAGTGTGTGTGTGTGAGAGAGAGAGAGAGAGAGAGAGAGAGAGAGAGAGAGAGAGAGAGAGAGAGAGAGAGCGAAAGAGAGAGAGAGAGAGAGAGAGATATGGGGGGACAGGGGTCGTTGTGATCTGTTACAAGTAAAAACCCGGAATTCAGAATGTACTTGAGTAAAAGTACAAACATATTGGCAAAAAAAAATTATACTTAAAGTACCAAAAGTAAAAGTACGCATTATGCAGAAATCTTCCATTTCATGTTTTAAAAATGTGTAAAATCATTTGAAAATAGCCGATCTACAAGCTCACAACATGTTGTGAGCTTGCAGATCGGCTATTTTCAAATAGCCGAAGTCTATAGGGTGAAGTGGTTAATGTATGTTTTGTAATAATATTTAAAATCTAACTAACTACTAATTTGTAGTTACTAAAAGTAACTAGTAATTAAAGTTGTCCAATAATTGTAGTGGAGTAAAAAGTATAATATTTGCCTCTGAGATGTAGTGGAGTAGAAGTAAAATGATTGAAAATTGGAAATTCCTCAAAAAAATAAACTCTAAATTGTACTCATGTACAGTACTTGAGTAAATGTACTTAGTTACTTCACACGACTGGTGGTGGCGGCAGCTAGCGTGCAGCCCCCCCCCCCGACAAAAAAAAGCAGCATGTGCATTAGGGTGGGGGTGGGGTGTGGCCTAGCTTACTTTATGCTTTTTCAGAGCTCCAGTCCAACTAAGCGAAACACATCTCAAAGTGGCCCTGTCTCTCCAATTCAAATATTCTCAATGACCATGGTATAGCTGCTCTGTGGGGGGGCTGCTTTCTGCTGGCTCCATCTTGCATGATGAAGATGATCCCCTCCCCTCCTCCAACCCCTCACCACCCCACCACCAGACACACGTGTCACACACACACACACACACACACACACACACACACACACACACACACACACACACACACACACACACACACACACACACACACACACACACACACACACACACACACACACAATCTTTGCTATTGATTGAGGCATGGTCAAAGTTCACAAACGTTGAGCTCCAAGCATGGCAGAAGATACAAATTTGCTCACAGATTGGGATTGAATGGGAAGCGATTATTTTATTTGCACGTGTGATCGTGCCCTAACTCAAAATCTAAAGCTGGCCAGGGAAACATGTCTAACCTGAGGAAACCCCAAACATAAAATATTTCTAAAAGCTGAATGTACAGTATTTGAACGCCTGAAAGCCATGATGACTGCAGCCAGCATTAAATAACTCTACACTGACGATACATTAAAGGAGCACTTCACCCCTTTTCAACCTATCTTCATATTATTATGTCCTGGTAGGCAGGCTTCTGAACTGTCCACAGCCCACTAATGAGACACAGAGTGAGTGAGTGGACAGAAATGTTGATCTTATAATGAGCATTACCCTGGGAACCCATAGAAAAAAGCGTCGCTCACGCTCTTTATTGTGCACAGAGGTTTGTGCAAGTCTGTTCTCGCCAAACCTGGCCTGTGCCCTGGAGTGGAAAACGAAATCTGCGTCTGCGTCCGTGTGCGGCCGGTCATTCGTTAACATGGGAGCGGTGTCCGTGCACTTGTGCTTGCACGCCCTGTGGGTTTCAAGTGTTAGTAGAAAAGTAAGTTCAAAATGGGTGAATTGCTCCTTTAAGTCATCGTCATCGTACATTTCTAATCGTCATTGTAGTTGGATAGGCAGAGATTTTTGGAGATAACTAGGATTCTTTCACTATCTTGGATTTAGTTGAGTAAAAGTATAATATTTTTTACTATAACCCAGTCTATATCTTTCTTTTCCTCCAAGCTGGTATTTTCTAATGTGTCACGCACGCCTGTGTTTGTATGTGTTACATGTCTGCCATGTCAGTTAATTAGTGTAGAAAAGAACCAACCTTAAGTGGCATTGAGTGCACGTGCACGTGCACGTGCATGTATAGTGTGTGTGTGTGTGTGTGTGTGTGTGTGTGTGTGTGTGTGTGTGTGTGTGTGTGTGTGTGTGTGTGTGTGTGTGTGTGTGTGTGTGTGTGTGTGTGTGTGTGTGTGTGCGTGTGTGTGTGTGTGTGTGTGTGTAATGCATGCACATTGTATGTCTTAAATGCTTAGTGACATGCGTGTAAGGTGGTATTGGCAAAAAGTAATTAAATGCAAGGGGGTTAGAGGAGGTTGTGTGTGTGTGTGTGTGTGTGTGTGTGTGTTTGTGTGTGTGTGTGTGTGTGTGTGTGTGGGGGGGGGGGGCAGCAGTAGCTTAATCTTAAAGCAGGAGGAGTGCATCAGCTGTTTCCTCCCTCTGCTAATACCCCCAGCAGAATAACCCCTCAAAGAGAGACCAGCTAATAAAGAACTCCCCCCTCCCCTCCTCTCTCTGTTCCCAGCGGGGAGCGCCACAGAGAGTGGTGCGTAACGACATCCACACATCAAGCGTTCACAGCACTCTTTGAGGCAGTCGTCGCCGACCATGACCTAAATTCCTGGTATTGCCATGTCTTAAACGTCTAAACGCACCGCTTCGCCCCTTTACTTTCTCTATTTGCTCCCTCTCTGTTCCTTCCGTCACCGCAAGCGGCACAACTTGGCTACGCAGACTCAGAGTGCAGATGTGAAGCCCTCTTATCTCTGCCTCAGTCAGTCCGTCAGTCCGTCAGTCCGTCAGTCCGTCAGTCCGTCAGTCCGTCAGTCAGTCAGTCAGTCAGTCAAACAGAAATCACAAACCTTTAAAACAGAAATAGTCTATGTAAGTTTAATTACACAGTCAGTGGGGCAAACGCAGTCCCCACCAATATTATTTACGATTCTGTGCTTATCGGTACATAACTCGGACGGCGCTGAGTCGACTAGCAGACCATCGGCCGGTCGCCGCGGGCACTCGCGCCTGGAGGCGCTCGGGCGCGACTCCTCGGCCTCAAGGTCTGCTGAGTCGGCGCGCCTCTGTCATGGTCAAACTTTATTTTAAATGGAACTCACAAAGCCTTAATAACATAAATAGTTTATGTAAGTTTAATTAATTGCAAAACATGACACCTCTTATTCAAAACAGATGGCGAATGCACCTTCTCTTTATAGGGCCTACACAGATAGTACCACAAACTACCTGTGAGGCCTCTTTGAATTGAATCTCATAGTCAGCAGTCAGTCAAGCTAGTACCTCTGATTTTGTGAGGGGAGTCATCTAAAGCAAACTTTAGTTATGCACATTTGCAAGCATGGAGGTATATTCATGCTTGCAAAATGTTTATAACATTTCCTAAAAACCTAACCATGTTTATACATATATATAAACAAAGATTCAACACAAAGAATAGACCATACATATGGAACAGAGAAACATGCCTGAACATGAACAGGCCTAAAACAGGCACATGAGTCATCAAAGGGCCCCAGCAGGATGGGCCATCAACAACACCAACCAATGAGGACAGTGGCCACAGAGAAGCCACTCCCACAACAGAAACACATAAATACAGGAAAGAAGACACAGGGATTCATTCTCACCCGGAGAATCGCATCTGATGAAGTACAATAAACAGTACGAAAACGTTTATGCATTTGAGAATGAACCGACGGACCCATGGACAAGGACAGGCCTGGCGGGAAAGAGCCAGACCAGATGGAGAAACCAGGAACAACCACAATCCCAGGAGGGATATGGAACCAAACCAGGTAAGCCAGGTAGGTAGGCACAGACAAACCTACATACACACACCACATGGAGAGAGAAACAATGATTTTCACAAATCAATTAGAGGGATAAACAACTTGATTGTTGCACTACACCATTCACAGAATGTAAACATAGACAAATACCCAGAGAGTATTGCTAGAAAAGAACAAGAACTGATGGATTTTATAAAACCAGCAAAACCAACAGAGAGAACCTTACTGCTACTACAAGGAAGTGCAAAGAATTGGTCTTACACCACTTTGTTAATATTAATAGAACACTTTAACACATTGATTGAAAACACAAAAAAGGACCTATCCCAGTGCTTAACACGGGAATACGACAGGGCCTTCTCCATTGCCACTAAATGGGCAAGAAAAAATCTAGGAAGGCGCCTAATAGAGAAGACACTGGGCTTAGCCCGTACAGCAGTAACAGAATTATATAGCACAAAAGCACACACCACAACACACCCCACACCACAGGTCCCCCGTCCTCCCCCATCCCCGTCCTCCCCTCCTTCCTTTCCCTCTACAGGCAACCCAGGCACGGTAGAAACAAGAGAAGACCCAACTGGAGGAATGGGGACCGTAGCAGCAACAACACAGGGCCCAGTAGAACTAACACAGGAAGAGTTCCCAGACCTGCCTACAACAAGCAGCAGAACACCCGAGGAGCCATGGGCAGAGATTGGACCGAATGGAAACCAAAGGAAACAGAAGGTCACTAACAGAACAGAACAGAACCCAAGAAACACACCCAAACCACAGAGGGATAATCCCACCAGGGGGCAAACTACACCACCCAGAGACACACCCCAGAGGACAACCCAGGAGAGGAGGAACAGTGAAGGGAACCAGACAATACCAGAGGGACCTACCGAAGACACTAATACACAGAGGGAGACCCCAGCACGAGAAGAAACCAACGAGACAGAACCAAGAAAACCACGCCACTGGAGAGGCTTAAATAAGGAAAACAAACACAAATGGAGATTAGTACCAAACCGAGACATCATCATAATTGGAGACTCCAACCTGTCTCGGATCCCGACAATCACAGATGACAGAGTCCAGATAGAATCCTACTCTGGAATGAACCTGGAATGGGCCGAAACAGTCCTGAGCAAGGCTGAGAAAAATGAGACGGCCACACACCTCATCATCTCGGTGGGAATTAACAACAAGAACCAAAGAACTAGAAAAACAAGCCACACAGCCTTGAAGAAACTCCGCACAACAGCCAAAAAACAATTCCCCTGCGCAGACAGACGCATAGCACTAATCAACTACTCAGAAAGCCTAGGAACTGACCCGAAGAATATTCTGATAAGCCTAAATGAAGAAATAAAGAAAGAGCCCCACCTCCCAAAATTGCCCGCAACCCACTTCAAAACAGGATCAGACAACGTCCACTGGGAAGAAGACACAGCCAAACTGATGCTACAGCACTGGCTCAACTCTTTAAACTAATACGGCCCGACAGCTCAAACCGGCAGGGCCTTATGGAGTCGGATATAATTAATCTGTCTCATTTTTTCCGACCAAACGAACACCAGAAAACACTTTTGGAAAAAGGTTTGTCATTCGTCCCCACCCTGGACATCTACAAACAACAATCACAAAGCTTGAGAATAGATGTGTCAAAATACCATCGCAGACTCAAATTAGCTACACATTTTGGAGTTGGAAACAACACGGAAATTCCGCGCTTCCACCTTCCATCATACTGGGAACCAGACGAGGACAAAATACCGGACAACCTAAAACAATTGATCCAGATGGACAGAGCCACAGTACAAAATGTACCAGGACACCTGAGAGAAAAAAATAACATCACAACAGATCAGGTGAGAGCTCTAAGATCATTAGCTAACAACCAGGACATTGTGATTAAGCCTGCAGACAAAGGGAGCCGTATAGTCATTTTGGACAGACAACAATATGTTTTTGAGGGTTTAAGACAGTTGAATAACTCAAATCACTATGTGGAGTTGGAGGCACCCATTTTTAAACAAACAGCAATAGAAGTTGGGGGTGTCATCACCGAATTAAGAAAGAAAAAATTTATAGATCAGAAACAAGAGAAGTACCTACGGGGCGAAAATTCCCCAAGAGCTAGAATTCTCTACCTTTTACCCAAAATCCACAAGGACCCTAGTACATGGACTATTCCTTATGAAATTCCACCTGGTCGCCCAATTGTTTCGGATTGTAACTCAGAAACATATGCCACAGCAGAATTTATTGAATTCTACTTAAACCCACTATCTGTAAAACATCCAAGCTACATTAAGGATACATATGACTTTATTGATAAAATAAAAAACATCACAGTGCCTCAGGGGGCCATTTTGTTTTCAATAGATGTTGACAGTTTGTACACCAATATAAACACAGTGGCGGGGCTGAAGGCAATCAGAGATATCTTTATAAAGTACCCTGACAGTCAAAGACCAGACGCAGAACTATTGAAATTGCTAGAAATAAATGTGACCAAAAACGATTTCACATTTGATGGGAAAACCTTCCTTCAGATCAGTGGAACAGCCATGGGAAAGAAATTTGCACCATCTTATGCCAACATTTATTTGGCTTTGTGGGAAGAAACCGCACTCAAAAAGTGCAGATTCAAACCCACACATTATTTCAGGTTTCTAGATGATATTTTTGGAGTTTTTGAGCACTCCACAGAGGAATTTGAGCAGTTCATCCAAATCCTAAACACACATCATGCCTCAATAGCAGTGAAATATGTCACTAACAAAGAACATATTGACTTCCTGGATGTGACAGTCTTCAAAGGAAAAGACTTCAATACCACCGGCAAACTGGATTTAAGGGTATTTTTTAAGGAGACTGATACACATGCATTGCTCCACAAAACTTCCTTCCACCCAACCCATTGTTTTGCAGGAATAGTCAAGTCACAGCTCCTACGTTTCAAGAGAATCTGCACACAAGCAGCAGATTTTGAAAAAGCCTACAAGACTCTGTTCACAGCATTAAGGAAACGTGGATATACAAGAACATTTCTCAGGAAAGCATACAACACGTTCCAGGAAGTGAAAATAAGGAATGAGAAACCCACACTAGCTTTAGTAACCACATTTTCTAGCCAAAGTTTACTGGCAAACAGAGCCATCAAAAGAAATTTTGAAAACAGGGGAGGGGACCTCTTACAGAACTTCAACATAATCTCGGCCTACAGGAGAAACAAAAACTTAAAAGACCACTTGGTCCACAGCAAATTGAAACCATGGAACCAGGTAATTAGGACAAGGCCTAACTACTTTAGCCCAAAACAAACTGTTAAAAACAGGACAAACAAAAATATAATTATCCTAAGACAGAACATCACATACAACACCAGAAATTGTGTTTATCTGATTACTTGCCAAGTATGTGGATTACAATATGTAGGAGAGACGAGCAACTCCATAGCAATTAGAATAAGCCAACATAAATATACCATTAATAATGAAAAGGATACCCATTTGTTAATTGTTCAACACTTTATGACTATATGGCTATAAAGGTATGTGGCTTGGAATACAATGACCGCTGGACAATTGGACAGAGAAGATTCCATGAAAAAGAATGGATCACAAGACTTAGCACAAAATATCCAGGTGGTTTAAACTTTTAAACTGCCCAACAGAACTGAAACCCTTCACAAATTCTCACTAAACTAAACAATGGAGTTGATCACCTACATCAAACCACATAGTTGAGTGGGAGATCTCATTGTTGAGTTAGTGAGAATATTAATGAAGACACATTGATACCAAGAGCCATCAGCAATTGGGCCATCAACAGGGAGCTCATTGTCTTCCAAAATGGAGGTGTGAACAGCAGAACTGTAGATATGGGGGTTCACTCTCCATTCCGACATGCTGCCACTCCGACATTGACTTCTAATTGTCGGAGTGGCGGTACCATCCATAAAAAACACATTCCGCCACTCCGACAAAGTTATGTTCACTGTGTCGGAGTGGCGGAATGTTCCATTTTGGGAATAGTCCCACCATTCCGACAAGGGTAAAGTGCCTAATAAAAGTGCTAGTTTAGATGGAGGCCCCGCCCCTTCATTTCACTTCTGTCTACGTCAGTCGCTGTGTGAGAACCACGCCCTGCCCGGTCGAAACACCAAAGAAACGGGACGGCCCGCCTGGTCGAAACACCAAAGAAACAAGGAATCCACCCGATAACACATTCTAATAGAGCGGAAAACCTTAGCTCACAACCGGAACGGTGGCGTGCTCGTTAAACATTGGACTGTGAACCCCAACTACACGTGTTCGAAATCCCAATGTTGATGCTCATTTTATGAAAACCGCTGACCTTATTTTTTTGCCGATAAAGTATAGTTATGGACAGTGGTGTAAAGTAACTAAGTACATTTACTCAAGTACTGTACTTAAGTACGATTTTGAGGTATTTTTACTTTACTGGAGTTTTTCCAATTTTCTATACTTTTTCTTCTACTCCATTAGATCTCAGAGGTTAATATTGTACTTTTACTCCACTACAATTATTTGAAAACTTTAGTTACTAGTTACTTTGTAGATTTTGATTATTATTACAAAACATACAGTAACCACATTGTGAGCTTGTAGATTTTTGAAAAGATGTTTTATGCTTTTGAACTTGTGAAATGTGACTCTGACATTCAGTACTTTTACTTTTGGTACTTTAAGTACATTTTGATGCCAATACTTTTGTACTTTTACTCAAGTACATTTAGATTTCAGGACTTTTACTTGTAACAGAGTATTTCTACATTGCAGTATTGATATTTTTACTTAAGTAAAAAATGTGGGTACTTTTTCCACCACTGGTTATGGACAAAACCATGACGGAGGCGCGCAGTCTCAAGCGAACTTGAGCCACGAGAGGCATCACCGAGCGAGCTAAAGCGAGCGAGTTGCCGTGCCGAACGTTGCGAAGTTCGCTTGAGCCTACTCAGCGCCGTCCGAGTTACGTACCGATAGGGACAGAATAGTAAATCATGTTTTAGGGCAAGCGTTTGCCCCAAACTGTGTGAGTGTGTGTGTGTGTGTGTGTGTACATTTCGGCCATTTGAAAATAGCAGATCTACAAGCTGGTCGCCATGCCATGCATTGTGAGCTTGTAGATCTGTTATTTTCAAAATATTTTTATACATTTGGAAAGCTGTGAAATGGGACATTGTGCATAATGAGTACTTTTATTTGAGTACTTTTTAACTAATTATAGTTATAAGGACTTATAAATACTCATAATACTTTATGATCAATAACTTTAATGCATTAATTTATAGCGGTGATTATAATATCCTGTCCTACATTATAGTTATAAGAAATACTTTATGATCAATAATAATCATATCATATTTATTGTCATCACTAATTCGCTCTGTGTGTTTAGGCCTAATTGGTGCTGTAAAGTAAAAATAATAAAATAAATAGCATTAAATTATGCAGGAACTATGTTCTGCTACACCTTATAATCACACTTTAATGCATTAATTTATAGCAGTGATTATAATATCCTTCCTACATTATAAAATTATTATAATGTAGGCTAGAATGCTTTAAAATGTGTTATGATTATTTCTATAAATCATCGTGAGTAATATACTATACAGTTCTTATAACGGTATTTATAGTCGCACACGACTATTCGCACACGATTATTATGAATTCATGTATTATTATTTAAACCAATTTGTAATAAAAAAATTAAACATGACGTTCTGAATGGAGGTGGCCGCAGTGAAACCGTACTGCTGTGGTCACGTAACACGGAGAAATTATTTTCTAAGACTAAGTTTGACGTTAATAAATACATTAAATATCGCAGCAGGACAAAAGGGGCGGTGTCTGCTTGCATCACCAGGTCGTTTGAGCAGCGCAGGCGGGGTTTGAGCAGCGGGGGCGGGATATATATATATATATATATATATATATATATATATATATATATATATATATATATCCCGCCCCCGCCCCCGCTGCTCAATATAGCCATGAAAATGAATTTGGGATTTATGGACTGTCGGAATGGCGGGACTAAATGTCGGAATGGCGGTATGTCGGAATGGTGGTATGTCGGAATGGTGATACGTCGGAATGGCGGTATGTCGGAATGGTGGGATGTCGGAATGGCGGTATGCACCCGTAGATATGCTAACTGGATTCCAAGCTTGTAACCTTTTAGCACCTATCCCTTAGTTATAAAATATAATGTAAACACATCTTTAACTGGAATTAAGAAAGAGTGGAAATAATTTTAAATCCGAGGGTCTGCGGTTACCATGACTCAGAGAATTGACGCCTCTGCCCTGCACAGTCAAACAGAAATCACAAACCTTTAAAACAGAAATAGTCTATGTAAGTTTAATTACACAGTCAGTGGGGCAAACGCAGTCCCCACCAATATTATTTACGATTCTGTGCTTATCGGTACATAACTCGGACGGCGCTGAGTCGACTAGCAGACCATCGGCCGGTCGCCGCGGGCACTCGCGCCTGGAGGCGCTCGGGCGCGACTCCTCGGCCTCAAGGTCTGCTGAGTCGGCGCGCCTCTGTCATGGTCAAACTTTATTTTAAATGGAACTCACAAAGCCTTAATAACATAAATAGTTTATGTAAGTTTAATTAATTGCAAAACATGACACCTCTTATTCAAAACAGATGGCGAATGCACCTTCTCTTTATAGGGCCTACACAGATAGTACCACAAACTACCTGTGAGGCCTCTTTGAATTGAATCTCATAGTCAGCAGTCAGTCAGTCAGTCAGTCAGTCAGTCTGTCTGTCTGTCTGTCACTGGGTTCTTTAGCATATTGAGCAAGGGTGGCACCAGGTGTTCTACTCTTTCAGACCTTGATGTGATCTGATGTAAAGTGTAAATATGTAAAGTGTGTGTGTGCGCGCACACGTGTTGTGTGTGTGTGTGTGTGTGTGTGTGTGTGTGTGTGTGTGTGTGTGTGTGTGTGTGTGTGTGTGTGTGTGTGTGTGTGGTGTGATGTGAAGTATAGGATTTATTTTTCAAATTGACTGTAAGCTTTCCTATAATTATTTCCCCTGTCATAATGACAATGATATAGTATGCTACATAATACTGTATGTATTTTAGAGTGCATATTTTCATAATGGCCAGCATGGCAACGATTGAGCTCAGTTGTGTAACAAACACTCCAGACTCAACTCTGCTGAATGGCCCACTGGCCTCGTCTGCACAGTTCCCCTGAGGACTGTAACCACCAGGCCCTGATGAGATGAGTGAACACCGGTGTGATTAATCGCTCACTGCAGCTGTAAGGCGAGGGGACTGCAGTACCTGTGGTGGAGAGCACAAAGACTGCATTCCAATTCTTATTCTTTTACATCCTTACTCGTTTCCTTACGTCCCCCTTATGGTATTGCCTCAGTGACATGAGGATGAGATACGACGGTGTGTGTGTGTGTGTGTGTGTGTGTGTGTGTGTGTGTGTGTGTGGGTGTGGGTGTGGGTGTGTGTGGGTGTGGGTGTGTGTGTGCGTGTGGGTGTGTGTGTGCATGCATGCGTGTGTCTTGTGCACGCATGACAGTATAGGCCAACTTCACATGTGTTTTCATTTTTTCTTTTTATATTTAACTTTCATTTGATAATGGATGGAAGTCAATGGGGCTCGAATCAGGCTGAACCCGTGCCCAAATTTGGAGATGACTGATGTCATCATTATGGTCGTCAATCCGTCATTTAAATTAGAAAATGCAGCGTGCTCGCATAACAGGAAACAGCTATGCTGCAGACCTTCGGCCGCATGGTCAGCCAGACAAGCCGTGGTGGAGTAGGCTGCAGGGCGCAGGAAACAATTGTTTTCCTTGGATAGCGTGGGTTGGTGAAACCTTGTCTAAATGTGGATATAAGTTAACTGTCTGTCTGCGAGGGCGTGTGTCCGGAGCTAATCTTACACTGCTGGACTAATCAGCGCCATATGGGTCTCAACTTTAAAACATTTCATAGTGTGTATTGCAAAATGTCATTTAGCGAGTGGAGCCAGATTAAATCTATGAAATGTTGCTCTGTGTGTTTTCACTACAGATATTTATACATATCAAAATGTTCACATATGGCTCCCACTGATTATAAGATTACTAAGAATGATCTAAGGTATCTATTTATACCTTTTGATCCACGTTCTTCCACCCTCTAAATGTCCACTAAATAACTGCACCTACCACTTTCCCAAGTGTAAAATTAGGTCATCATCTTAAAGATGGAGTGCACTTAAAAGGTATTTCTCATTCATTTATTCATGATGGATCTTTGAACATTTCAGATTGTATGCCAGTTGGCTAATTTAGTGCTTTAGTAAATTGTTTCACAAAATGTTCTATACTATTTGTAATCTTTGATTTGTACCTATAATGGATGCCTACTTGCTCAGATTGTCCAAATGTGGGCACAGATGACATAGTATATATGTCACAGGGTGAATGGAGAACCAGGTAGATTGAAGACAGAGCGCTCGTTTTTAGGCACAGGGCTTCGGGGCGAGGCGGGGCTTTTAGCGAGGCTCGCGAGGAGGAGGAGGAGAAGGAGGACGCTGCGAGGCGGGGGTTTATTACGTGAGGCTCGCGAGGAGGAGCTCCTCCTCGCGAAATAAACCGTCCTCCTTCTCGGAGAAGGAGAACGCGGAGAGGCGGGGCTTTGATGTGCCGACGCGGACCTGTCTTTTGTTGTTCCCCCCCACATAGCAACCAGGAAGCTACGCTAGGGGAACGCTGAACACGCGTGCACACGCACACGCTTGTCCACGACGGAGGCGCGCCGACTTGTGGAGCTTGAGGCCGAGGAAGCGCGCCCTCGCGCCTCCAGGCGCGAGTGCCCGCGCTGACCGGCCGATGCTCTACTAGTCGACTCAGCGCCGTTTGAGCTGTAAACCGATAGGGACAGAATAGTTCTTTTCATGGATCACTGTGTGTGTGTGTGTGTGTGTGTGTGTGTGTGTGTGTGTGTGTGTGTGTGTGTGTGTGTGTGTGTGTGTGTGTGTGTGTGTGTGTGTGTGTGTGTGTGTGTGTGTGTGTGTGTGTCAGGGAGAAAGTAAAACAAAAGCCAGAACACAATAAAAGTATCTTAACAGTCCTGCTTTCAATAAACCAAAAAAAGCATGAGCACGTGCGCGTGTGTGTGCGCTTGTGTGTGTGTGTGTGTGTGTGTGACTGTGTGTGTGTGGTCGCAGCCATATACATGTTTGTGCACAAGCCTGGCTTGTGGCTCCCTCTAGTGTTGCTTCTACAGAATTGCTGGGTGGGTGGTAAAAACGAACGCGCCTTCTTCAATCTACCTGGTTCTCCATTCACCCTGTAACATATAGATGATGATAAGGTTCAAGGTGGTCTTTATTGTTACATCTTGTGTAAAGGACTAAGATATAATTTTGTTTGGCTTCTTTAAACAGTAATAATAATGGTAATAATAATAATAACTAGAGGTTTGGGCCGCTTCGCGGCCCTCACATCTAGGCCCGATCATATCACAGTCCATCACAGTCCATATTTGGCAGTGGTAGCTGCATTGGAAAGTCCTTATGGTTATGACTGATCATGGTAATCGACTAATCGAATAAAAGGATACTGCGGCCAGAAAGAAGGAAAGCTGCTGTGGCTAAAATGTTAAGATGTAGTAGGAAATGTAGTTTTATATTAACCGTACAATATGTAAGTACATTGAAGGCGGGGAAAGAAGCCTATATTATAGCCAGAGCTCTGATCAACAGTCTGGGGCAAGTTTCGGGGCAAATGGTGTGATCGTGTGTTGAGCAACCCCGGACATATTTTGGAGGTCATTTCAATTAAAGTAGTTGGATATGAATACAAAAAAAGACTCTGCAAGTCGGGAATACTCGTTGTACCCCTCTCTGTCTGTGTCCCTTTTATGCCCATATAGAGATGTATTTATCTGTCTATCTGTGTCCCTTTTATGCCCATATATGGAGTTCTGTGTCAGGCATGCCCCTGGACAACCGCCTATCCGACCAACTTGACGGAAAGCATGTAATCCCTCGGGTCGACGGCGATGCCCATGCCGATTTTGAAGTCAGTCGGACGGTTATCGAGATATGTGAACTACAGACAAACAGATGGATGGACAGAAATTTCGCGCATTTATAGCAGAGGTTAAAATTTAGTCAGAATAACGTTTTTGGTACATGTACTACAGATCTTCAGTGAGATACCACATGCATACAGTACATGCATACAAGTTCTGCTAAATTGTTTTCTTTTTAATAGCTTTAATTATAGTTTTTCACATTGTCCTATTGTCTTTCAACATGACAGCAGGCAGTACAAAATAGAGGAATAATGATCTCAGTTATGATTGTACCTCAGTACATGTGTGATTCTCTTTGTTCAGAAGAATGACTTGAGCCTTGCCCTAGGGCTGGTCCTTTTTTAGTTTTTTGTGTATTTGTTTGTTTTTATGTCATCTGTCTATGATGTAGGGCATTGGGAACATGCCGGTTTTGTCTCGGCATTGCTCTGTTTGTCTCCCTTCAAAAATATATTCTCATCTTCAGTGGCACCACTGGTAAAGATGAAAGATAGCGTTGAACTGTGTACATACAAATGAACGAGACCATCTGTCAAATTACGTGAGAGTTCTGCTTCAAACGCAAATCTTACTTCCTTTCTATAGTTTATATTATAACGTTTTATTTGATTTGACTTTGTTTGTTTGTTTAGATGATGATGATGATTATTATTTGAATCTTGTTGAAAAATATAGAAAATTGAAACACTCTGCACTGGCCCCTAAACCCCTCCCCAGATCAACCCCTGTCCAGATGGTGTGGCATAGCCCTACAGGACTAAATTTTAATCCTCTTGTCATCTACGCCTGGCTGGACGAGAGCTGGAGTGAATGCTCCAAGTCATGCACTGGTCAGAGTGTGAAAGAGAATATTTTATGTGTTGTTGGACACACAGGCACATCCACATACTGTTCAATAAGTGCAATACCAGGCACATGCAAACGAACATGTGCACACATAAAGTAATACAATTATACTTTGAGTTATTTCATGTAGTGAATGTCGTTGCCTATGCATTTTATGTCACGTGCACAGGTTGAACAAGACGCATTTGCATATCTTATACCAGAGGAACAGTTGCAAGCGATTCTCTTATGAGCATTGAAGGTGCTCAACTGTCAGGGTAACTACATCTAGAGTAAACAACTGCTCACCGTCACGAGACACACATTTTGTCTAACATTTCCACTACTATTGTAGACTTTCCTATTTGTCCCACACCTGTTCAAGGTCAGGCCTAAGGTCACCATATGACTGTCATAGCAACGTATGACACAGAATGGCATCGGGCCACTGTGCAGGATTGGACTGTAATGCAACGCTATACTACATCAATTTGATATGCTGAACATGGAATCATTGCTTGAGATCACCATATCAAAAGACACCATGCCGGGAATTCTAATGCATATATATGATTAATCAGCTCTGGGAGTATTTACACTTTGAAAGTGATGCACAGCAATAATTTGAAATGAAATACATTTGGTTTATAATTTAATTGGCCACCAGAGTACAATGTGATTGCTAATTACTTTTACCTCTTTAATTTTTCACATTAATGCTTGTTACATATGTATTTGATGATAAACTAGGCCTACAGTATATGCTTCTGTCAGTGCATGCAAATGAGGGTCAAGTTCCACAATGTATCTCAGTGTCATCATCAGTGTTGTGATATCAATCATGTTGTAAAAGTTAGTTCTATCAATGTACTGTTTATATTTTCAAATGGTGGGTTTTTCAGCTCCCAAGCAATTTCACATGCCATCTTGAATAACTGAACTTTATACTTCACTCCTCAAAGGGACAGTTCATGACGACTCCATATCTCTCTATATATTATTCAAGTATTCTACTCGAACACCCCTTTTTGGATCTTGATTATAATTTTCATAACATAAATCTATACAGGAATATTTTGACCCTTAACACCGAAAATGTCACTATGGTTAATGATATTAATATTAAAAGAACACAAGCAATTTTTTTTACAAGTGTGTTCTAATATTAGTCTGTTATAGCTAGATAACATAATTACCCATTTTATTCACTATTGGAAATATAATGAGTGATTTTAAACATTTGTTTTATTGTAGCAAATATGTAAGATGGAAGGTCCATGGGCCCAAAAAAACAGTGTTTACGTGGATATCAATGATAATCGTTGTTTGACCCGCTAACACAAAAGATGTGGGCAGCTTTCTAACACAATACAAGGGTTAAGAGAATAATTTAAATATCTCCGATATGATTCATTTGACCTTGGTGTTATTGCTTTCAGATAACGTGCTTTAGCTTTTATCTCCAAGCCTCTGTTGCACACTTGAACACATAATCACAACAAACAGGGTTAAGCTTTGAACTTAGCTTTGAACTTGAACTCGATTTGCATTCATGACACAACACTAAACTTGTCTTCGTTTGCTCTTTTCATCCTATAGGGTCGATAGGGCTTAACAGATGGATATTAAGTAGGTAGCTTTCAGTTGTTTGTTGATCCATGGGGCAGGACCCAGAAATAGGTTGTGAGGTGCTCTGATAGAGATGTGTTAAGAGAGGTATATTGCATTAGAAAATAAATGCAGTCCTGACTTCACAGTCAGCATAAAACAACGGTGTGAAATATAACGGTGTGAAACATAACGAGAGCTACTGCGAGCAGCTTTGCCAAAATAAATTGCATCATGGTCGACCTCGATGGCCTTTGCTTTGTGGGCGTAACCTCACGAAGATAGCATTTCTAATAGACGTCAGCTGGCCAACGTCCCAGCCAAATGGAAGTC